>NC_090794.1:4322500-4922500 GCF_040054535.1 Antennarius striatus
TGTGACAGTGCTCACATTCAGTTAGGCCCCACAGTGCTTGTGCATGTCACTGACCATAAACAAAAAACACACACTCGTCCACAGGAGACTCACCGAGGAGACCCAGAGAAACACCAGAAGACAGGGGTGTGTGTGCGGAGTGTGTGTTGCAGGAGCGTGCGTGATGCCTATGATAGGTGTCTGTGTGTGTATGCATGCAAAAGCTTCTAGGGAAGGAGAACAGATGCCTGCAGGTCATTTCACATCTCTGACATGAGGGTAAAGTCAACAACAATCCAGCCAATGGGAACAAAGGAGCCGAGCCAAACACTTCATAATCCCGTATTCCAGTATTTGGTGACAGTTTCCAGTACAGGTGATCTCAGAGAGATGCTTTCGTGAGGTAACTTTACCCCCAGGCGTAGGACTATGTGAATTTTATATGCAAAATTAATTATTTTCCACCAACTGAAAAATACGATCCAGCCTGGAGTTATTTATTTAGTAAATTGAGTTGGCTCAAACTGACAGTCAAACATTCACTGGCGTAACTCTGAACACATCCACCTGTCAAGGAGTTCATGTTTTTTTATCAGCATCTGTTTATGTGTTTATCGCCTTGTTTGTCTGTCACACAAAAACCACACAATGGATGCTTGAAAGGGTTAATGGTGTGCCAAAATTCATATTAAGTTTTGAGCTGGATCCAGATGAAGACACTCTTTCTTTTGCATGACAGGGATTATTTGATCGTTTATGTCAATGACACATAAACTGCTTGACAGATTATCCTGAAACAAAAAGGAGACGTGTGACACACGCAAATGAAGAAATCATCATTTTCCACTTCCTTTAACATTGCAGGGTTTCGGAGTATTTTTTTTAAAATTAATTACACATATTTTCATGAACTTTGAGGAAAATGGGGGCATCTGCAAAAAGCAGTAGCCGTTAGATTTGAGAATAGAGCCATAAATAAAGGAGGATTCATGATTCGTTTATCACTTTAACAAATATTGTGAGAACCCCAGGGCAGTCATTTTGGTGGCACACATGCTTGATTAAGTTTAAATCTATTGAAAAACAAGAGTTGGGCCTTGGTACAAGTATGAATCGCTCATGTTTTCAGTCTTTAAAATGAAATTAATCAGTTAAAAATTGTTTAAAAAGGAGCGTTTGATACAGAATTAAGTTCTCCATTTGTACAATTTACATTTGTCACGTTTACTTTAATCTCTCATCCAAATATTAATCTTAACCCAGCATTTAAATTCTACATCACCTGAAATTTAATTGTAATGTATGATATACAGTATGTGTGGATTTGGTAGAAAGCAAACCATCACATACCTGAAGTCTTCGATATCCAATCTCTTGATGATTCATTTGATTTCTCATTTGTCCACAAATTTTAATTTTATTAGTGATGGAAAACAAAATCATTTTTATCCTGTACCGAAAAAATATTGACAAAAAAACCCCACTCCCTTGGGTTTTTTTTTTCTTGTATTTTTAGCTGCTGTCAAAAATTGTTACTTCAGATTCTGGAGCTTTGAGCTTTCGTTACGAATCCCCTGGAGAACACGGTTTGAATCCCACTGAGCTGGGTCTTTGGCTGGTGGTTGTGTAGAAGATGGAAACACAGTGAGATGTTCCCGCCAGAGAAAACGTGCTGTTTACAAAGTGTTTTAAACTACTTGTTGTTTTACTAAGCCATACTCAGTGGAGGCTGACAGAATAGATGGGAGAAAACAAAGATAGAAACAAAAAGATCACTGTGGATGTGAACCAACGTCAACCTGAAATTATGTTGAAATAAGTTTATTCAGTCCAATAAGTCAGCAGCTGATTGTATAAAGTCACTTTATCTGAAGCTAAGATTTAGATTAGATTTAGATTTAGGTTTAGATTCTGGAAGAATGGAAACAAACAATGGTTGCTAGGAGACGGGAGCACAAATATAACTATAATCGGCTGTGAATTGAACTGTTAATCTTTGTATTTGTTACGCATTTAAAGGTTTACTTCCTGTTAGCATGTAGCTACTGTGGTAAAAAGAAAATACACTGCCAGCTACTGCCTTGGCATGCATACTGCAGTGGTTTCAATCCCGTTTGTGATCCTTGTATGAAGAGGTTTTTTGTAAAGAGAGATACCATGTGAAGGCCGAAGTTTTGGAAAATGTGGTCTGAATCTTTGTTTGCCTCCTAACTGTTGTGTCTCCATGCTGCTGTCGTGCAGCGTGTGTGTGTGTGTGTGTGTGTGACAATGTGTGAATGTCTGACAGTAAATAAAGCATTCCCCCCCCAAAAGAAAGACAATATTTGCATCACATTATTGTGGAAAGCTAAGCTAACATTAAGTCATGACATTTAAAAGTTGCTTTTTTCTTTTTACCTCTGCCAAAGACAATTTGAAAGCATTATGCACACGAAAAACAAGTATCTTAAATACTAAATAAACATTACATGAGCACGAGGAGAAAAGGACAAAATTATCTAATGATACAAGATTATTAGTGGTGATTATTTGTAAATGACTCCAAATAATAGCAGGAGGTTTCTAGTGTCAACAAATTTGATGTTTTTACTCCATTTAGCTTGAGGTAGATTTGAGTAAAGCAACGTCACCATAGTGACGTTCATCATCTCTGAGAGGATGGATGGACTTAAACCTCACAGGATGAGCAAAGCAACATCCTGCAGACTGACAAAAACCAGGAGAAGTCCTCACCGCTGAAGCTGGTTTTGGGTTTGTCACAAAAGTCAGTTTGCATGCACACAACTAACAGATTGGGTTTGATTGACAGCCATGACCTGAATGTGCACAAGGCTCCTTAGCCTCCAGCTAAAAGCTAGCTCGCACACACACAAACACACACCGCTATACATATATTTTTGAGTTCATGCATTCATATGTCCACTGACAAAATCATTCTCTCCTCCATCTGTGTGCATTTATGCAATATGCATGGACACATATGTACATGCGTGATGGAACATATTTTCAGCCATCATGCTAAGCTACTACCCGTGTGAATTAGAAACGGTGACCTGATTCTGATGCATTTAGGGCCATTTGAAGATTGAAATAGTGGATCTTTTTTATTGTCGTTGAGGTTCATTTACTGCTATTTGCATGTTACACATGACATTAAATGTACATAGACAATAAGCTCTATTATGTAGAGAAAGTCCTACAAAAAGTCCAAAACTAAATTATTTGTGTAGAAAAAATATTGATCAAAAACATCCAATCAATCAACCATATCTCAACAAACTGCCTGCAAACATGTTAAACCTCTTGACTTTCTGTTCTGTGGGGACCCATCCTTACTCTTTAACAGGGACATTTTTAAAACACATTAAGTATAAGAAATGTGGTTATAATTATTTTTTAAAAGGTTCTTGTTTTTGGCAAACATTAACGAAACTGAAGGAAAAGATACTTTTCTTTAGGATTATGTTGTGGTGCTGATTGACACAGTCATTGAAGCGAATTGATGAGTCCTGGATAATAACCAAATAAATAAGAACCTACATGGATCTTTGTCGTCACAGGTCGCTCAAGGATCACCTCAGTGTTGCTATAAATCATCGGAATTATAAAATATCGCCAGAGACATCCTTTATTCTCATTATAATAGGCTGCATGGCTAAAATTTCACCAGGAATGCGTCCTGTTGTGCGCGGGGAGGATTGTTTCCTCTCAGATCTCAGATTTTTCCTCAAATGAGCCACAGGCGAGTCAAAGTGAGTGTTAACAGGAGGGATAGAAGCCGCTTCCAGCGCAGGGCCTCGGCTCACCCACTGGAGCCCACGGTGGCTGAATATTCATCCCTGTCCACAAAATCATTCTGACTGGAGCGCGCCGGGTCCGGGGAGGGGAGGGGGGGTTGTGCGTCTGACCTGGAGGTGCTGCTTTTTTATTTTTTTATTTTTTATTTTTGTAGGAACTACAGCGGCTTATTTCGCTCATGTGAGCTGGAGGGATGAGGAAGTATATGTGATTTTTTCTCTCTCTCTCTCTCTCTCCAATTCTCAGCAGAGAGAAAATGCGCGCCTTTCTGTTTCGACTTCAAATTGGAGAAAAAACGCCTCGATGTTTTTAAATTAGCACCATTATTACCACACACAAGTTCGCAGGGGGGGTGGGGTGGGGGGTAGGGGGAACAGATGCAAACATTCACGCCGTGTGTGAGAACGACTGCCTCATTATCCTGAAATCACTTTTTAATTTGAATGAACTGACTTAGGCGTAAAAACGGCGCGTACTACGCGGCGACTTGCCATGCAAAGTAGTGATAAAGTGCAATAAAACAGACGTGCCCTAATTCTCACTTTTAAAAAACAGTTTCGTGCAGCTCTGCACACGCACACACACTCTCTCTCTCACACACACACACACACGCACACACTCTGATAGCAAAGGCGGAGCAGAGAGGAGCAGAGCAGAAAGCATGAGGAGGCTCAGCACCTTCTCTGTTAAGCCTGGCTGACTAATTCTTGCTGCTAATTTGCGTTTGGTTAATTAACTAATTACTGAGGATGTCTGAGGGCGAGGCTGTCTGTCAGCTTGTATCAGTAATTATTTTCATCGTTTTAATTAGACTCACACACTCCTAGATTCCATTTCTCCCCTCCTACGACGCGCGCACGCACACACACACACACACACACACACACACACACACACACACACACACACACACACACACACACACACACACACACACACACACACACACACACACACACACACACACACACACTTGGCAAACAGACTGACAGCAGTATGGAACCCCCCCACACAGATAGAGGTTTGTGATAATTTCACTGACAGCTCAAGAGGATCGTTCATAGAGGAAGAGGAGGATGTATTTCATGGGATGTGGGTGGGTGCCTGACAATGACACCATTGCCCCCCCCCCACCCCCCAACCCCACCAGATATGGTTAGCTTAGCTCATAGCATAGAAGTACCAGCCTTTCGCAAAAAAAATCAGCAGAATCTACCTGCAAACTCTGAAGCTCAGTTAATGAGATGCTAAATCTCATTCATTATATATAATATGATATAATATGATAAAGCAAATTTCATATATCCAAACTATCTCTTCACTGGTTGCCTGGCAACCTCAAGGTAACAGAAACACTAAAGGGAGTAACTAAAAAATACCACATGTTACTGATCTTGTCTTCAAAAGCCGCTGCTTGAGAGACAATTTGTGTATTTTTCAGAAATACTTTAGCTATTGACTCATCAACATAGAATTTCTTTGGTCAAAATAGCTGCAATATATTTTCAGAGTGAAATAAATGAAACAAAAAAATTGCTGCAAAGCTGTGGGCATGTTACCACGGTAATGGGTGAGAAGGTGAAACGATCCAGAGAGATCAGTTTGAGTGAGATAGTGAAAGTTTATCAGAACGACTCAAACCCTGCAAAGGATTTTACATCTCCGTAAATCACAATTTGTAATTATTTTTTTTATTAAACTTAAAACTAGATTTTGTTTCATTTATTATTATTATTATTATTATTATTATTATCTTCAAGTTATGAACTTATTTGTGAACTTAAAACAGAATTACCTTGATTGAATCAAACCCAAAAATGCATAGAAACACAAGTGTAAGAAATATCATATTTGGAAGACTAAACATAAATGTGCTTTTTTAATCTTTTTTCTCTGTCCCTTTACCTTGGGCGGAGCCTAATGTGATCACTTAGGCTCCGCCCACCTCTATTGGGGATGGCAGTGAAAGATTAAAGAGAAATAAAAGGTTGGGAGTTCAGTCGTCTCTCTCTCTATATATATATATATAAAACAACAACTGTAGATACTGTGATGTTTTGATGGTACAATTTCTCATGTCTCATGCCCAGAATAAGTCGTCTCATCATGTTTCTGCTGGGTCAGACCTCAGCAGAGAGAGAGAGAGAGAGAGAGAAAGGGGAAGAGAGAGGGAGAGACGTGAGCAGATCTCTGGCAGAACGGCGGCAGCAGATTTTGATCCCAAGAAGCCAACTTTAGTAAACAGGCAGAACTAATGAGGACACTGAACACACACACACACACACACACACACACACACACACACACACACACACACACACACACACACACACACACACACACACACACACACACGGGCAGACATCAACACCCACACGCATACACACTACTGAATGTCTGAGCATTTGGAGGCCCCGGGGCCCCGGGGCCAAAGCAGCCCAGATACCTGATGGGAGCAGGGACATCAAAGCTGCAGGATTAGAGAGAGGAGAGAGGAGAGAGCGCCGCGGGGAGGAAATGCTAACTTATTATCCGCTTCCCAGCTAATCCTGTTATCTACAGAATATAGCTGTGTTTAACCCCCAAACACACCTCCCTCCGACAACACACACACATATGGTGTACACACACACAGACTTCAGTGTTCAGGGGTTCAACAGCCTCCCAGAGTACCGACTAGTTCCACCCTGAACCCCTTAAAAAAATTTAATAATAAATATACATATATATATATAATTCTTACTTCTAGATGATGCAGATGAACTTTCACCACGATTCCAGCTCACGACCCGGTCCTGAAGTCGGCTTCAGCCTTCAGATGATGTAACGCAGCCGCTGGCAGACGTGTCGAAGGGCCACAGATTGGGGTCGCCCCAGGCCGGGCGAGGCACCGGCGCTGAACATGATTTAGTTCCCCCTCCGATCTGTTTTCATCCGTGCGCCTGTGTCCACAAGAACAGAATCGTCCCTGAAAACCATGAGTGAGATCGCGTGTGTGAAAATGTTTGTTTGGTTCAATTTTGGTGCCAAATATTCAGTTTAAATATCTGTGAACAACATTTTAGACCAGACTAAAATTTAAATTTTAACTAAGTTAATTGCTATTAATAGACATCAGTTGCGTAAACTATAAATATCCCTTTAGATGCTACAGGACGTGACCAAAGGTCTCCACAGTGGTTACTGTGCTCTTCATCAACACTATCTTCATCGTCATCATTTAATTTTCCGTTCAGCTGTGAGGACGACTTGTCGCACGTCCAGCTGCTTTTGTAAAATCTTAACACAAAACATCTCAACACAGCAAATGAACGCATTAGCCTAGCTCAAGCTAGCATACATGTGTTTTTCCATTTAATTCTACCTTCTGTTTCCCAGCATCTTTCCTTCAAATATCACATGTCTGCATGCATGCACAATTTAGAGGGTCGGTGTGTGTTGTTCTAATATTTATGCATTTATGGCAGCATTAAAACAACTAATTCCTGCAGGGCGGAGTAACAGATGATCAGCTGACAAGTAAACAAACTTCAGATCTGTGCTGTAAACCTGGATAAAACAATATATAATAACTCACTACACAATATTTAAGAGCTACGTGAAGAAGTTTAACGCCGAACCTCTAGCCATAATTAGTTCTTTGTCCCTTTTGACCATAACACCTGTAAAATAAAGGCAGGAAGAAAGAGAAAAGGGGGATGCTGAGAGAGAACATTCCTCCCTGATAATGTTTATATGAACAGAAGTATAGTGAGAGAATAGGGTGTACTAATACATGTAGATGAAGAGAAATTGTCATTACGCTAATCAGCGCTAAACTAATTGGGAGTCATGGACCCTCCTATCTGCTAATTCTAACCCTAAACCCCAACCGGTATCTGCAAGTAAATGGAGGAGAGAAAAAGAGAGAGAAGAGGAGGAGTGGAGGGAAAGAGCTGAACATGTGAGTGAGGTAAAGAGAGGAAGAGAGAGATGAAGCCTAATTAAGAGTGCTGGGATTTATGCAAATGAGACGGTGCTGATATGGTAATCAGAGCCTGCAGGGCCGTAACAGGCTGTGCACTGTGTGTGTGTGTGTGTGTGTGTGTGTGTGTGTGTGTGTGTGTGTGTGTGTGTGTGTGTGTGTGTGTGTGTGTGTGTGTAAGAGGCTGACAGCTGGCTGTGAGGAAGGTCAGAGCCAATCAGGCTCTTACTCTAATGCTCACTGCCCTCTGGCCACTCTGCCATCTCTCTCTCTCTCTCTCTCTCTCTCTCTCTCCTTCCCCTCACTGTTATCCTAACCCTTTCCACTCGTTCCCTTTTTCTTTACGTCTGTGCTCGTCTGTTTTGACTCATCCTGACACAATACACACCAACTCGAGCCAACGCACAATCGTTTTCACACCTTTGTATTCATCGCTCCCATCCCGCCTCACGCGTACAATGAAAGTTGTCACCTGAGGATTTCCCTCTTGTCCAAAGATATTTTCAATATTCAGTTAGAATATGTAAATCAATATTTTTATTCGCTTGAGAACAGGATAGGACGTCCACAGCTCAGCAATGAATGTAATGACATCATTCAGTCGTGTGACTTTAAATCTGCCTCCCTCCTCATCACTCATCTTCATACTGTATGTCAATAAAAGGCTTTTCGGGCCTCACAAGTGGAACAAATGCACTTGTGTGTGTGCGTGTGTGTGTGTGTGTGTGTGCACGAGCACAAATGCACACTTACACACACACACACACAGAACCCAAGGCCATGTGGCCGTATCATCACATCTGAGTGTAATCCAGTTAACAGAGTATCCCAAATGACTAAATTAATCATAGGAATACTATCTGCTCATCTCTCTGCAGCGCTTTGATGTGTGCGCACACACACACACACACACACACACACACACACACACACACACACACACACACACACACACACACACACACACACAAAACTTACTGGTAGACACACACACACACAGATATATAGAGGAGGTATTTATTGTGGAACATTGGTCTAACTGAGAAATTACCTGCTCTGATAATAAGGCCTCAAACCCATGGAGGGGCCTGTGAGATGCTATCATTATAGCGGCATCCCCAAGGGCATGAAAACACACACCAGCACCTCTGTTGTGTTAGAGATCAAAAAGATGCATTGATTCACGGCTGCAGATGGAACACAATAGCACAAAAAAGACGTTCATTGTGTGTCTGCAGCAGCTCCAAAGCAGAAAGTTTAAGCGGTGACATTATTCCTAATTGACGGTTGTGCTTTGTAGATACAGTCAAGGTTGTTGTGCTTTTAACAGAGATGACTTCCTCATCCTCCTGCCTTCAGATGCTGCAGCTGAAAGCAGCAGAACACAAGGCTCTACACCGTGGAACTGAAACCTACTGTAAAACGTGACGTTCAAGCGTTTAACGGAAAATAATAGCAAATAATTTGATCGTTTTATTACATGTTCCGCCCAGCAAGAAGAGAAAAATCAACTGTGTGAAGATTGTGGAGGGTAAAATAATCAGAGGCTGGAGTTTGGTCTCAGTTGTTCTCTTCTTTTTAACTGTAATGGTGATGATTTACTGAATGACATCTAATATGTCAAACTGATGATTAAACTATAGTCTGGCAGCTCAAACTTTCCACAATGACATCACTGCTCCAAAAACAGCAATTCCATAATAGTTAATGATGCCTAGAATGTGAAAACCTGCTCCTAGAATGTGAAATCACATTATTATCATAAGTTGTTTGAGTTTATATAATAAAATGATGTCAGATTCCTGAATTTCATGATTTATTATGAGTTTTTTTAAAAAAAAAATCCCTTTATAATCCGGATCCACTCCAAACTTTGATGAGTTCTTCCTGTCATGTGCTCCTCCTTCCTGATCAGTTCCATGGGAATTTAATGTAATCCTGCTGATAAACAATTGGATAAAACAAATTTTCTGGTGTAGTGTGTAGCATTTTTAGCATGCAGCTACAATTCAACATCTCTGGATCATGTTTGGGTGGGTGGGTGGGTGGTTGGGGAGGGGGGGTTGCATTGATTAAAAAAGGAGCATGTTAGCAGAACCAGGTGGCTTTGAGCTAAAGCAATGCTCACGAGCAGAACCCTCCATTAAAATAATGAAAGCAATAAAGAAAACAACAACAACAACAATAATAAAACCGTTGGAAAACATTTCATAAACCATCAGCAGCCAATTAGAGGAGCCGGTACAGGCTGTGCTGTGTGTGTGTGTGTGTGTGTTGGGTATTAGAGCGTTACAGAGCCCAGCCCGGCTGTGCCCTGCAGGCCCGACCTTCTAATCATTATCTGTCTGTCTTATTACGCTCCAAACCGGGCCACTCTTAAATAAAATATGCAAAGGTTTCTTAAATGATGACCCGAGGCTGCGCGCGCCGCCGCTGCTCTACATGCTGTTAATCTGAGAAATGCAAATTCCCTTCATCTCGCACTCGCCTTTATTAACTTTTTTGAATTTAAAATTCCACGAACAATGAGTTCTGTCAGCTTCTGAAATGATATTTTCTCTCCTCTTTTTATGTGCGCATGGAAGCGAGTTTAGAGCATGAAATTACCAGGGGAAATATGAGCGGTTTCATCTCTCCCGCACAATTTAATTGGCTGCTTTGCAATTATTAGTTTTTGCTGCTAAAGTTTTTTTTTTTTTTTACTTTACTGTTTCCTTAAAGTGGCAGCTCACAACAGTGTTTTATTTTTCTATACATACGTGTGTGTCTGTGCTTGCAATTCCGCCACCAACCATTTGCCAGCTGCTGATTGGACGGCTGATCCATGTGATTTTCATACTGATTTGATGATCAGATTTCAAATTCAGTGCTCAGGAAGTCAGATAGAAATAAACAGAACATACTGCGCAGCATCTTTGTCATCCCTAATTTTAGTAAAATTGATTTTAACATTTTTGATGTGAACTTTTTCTCAAGAATCCCCCTAATTTTCCTCTCTGAGGTCCATATTCTATTTTTTCCTGAGCATCATTTGCTTTGCTTCCATTCTTTCATTCTCCTCATCAATATGTCTTTCTTGCCATGAAAACCCTGAGAACATGGAATCACGCTGGGATCATTAGTTTGGCCTTTTATTAGCCGGACTCTGATATGTAATGATTTCCTTCATGGCACAAGCCCCTCCCATTTAGATTCACAGTAATCCATCAAGTAGTTTATGTGTAACTGACAAAACACAGAAAAATCTACATCTTTCTTCAGATTTCAGATTAAGAAAACAATTTTTTTTAAATTACAAATTGTTGCCGAATTTAAAATCTTTCTGAAAACTCAAAATTCCTCTGAGGTGCAGAAACAGCTCAAGAAACGGATCCGCTGTTCCACTGATCTTAATTTTTGCGAGAGATTTGACGAAAACTCCCATCGTTTGACGGTCATGGTGGTTGTGTTGTTTCTCTCTTCACACCCCCCCCCCTGGTTTCCTCCCTCCTGCTTGGCGACAGAGAGTAATGGGTGAGGTTATGAGAGGGCGGACGCTTCAATTGCTTCACAGGGATAAATGACTCTGAACTAATGTTGATTAGAAATAAAGGAGACGCAAACATGACGAGGGCTCGTGCTTCATACCGCTTAATCGCCCTTCTTATTTACCATCCTGCCACAGCGCTCCGTCTCAGCCCGGCCACCAGGAAGGATGTGATCACTAAGGATGTGTCCAGTTTTTAGGAAGTACAGCTTAATGTGTGTTTGATGTGGCGGTTAGATTTCTGATGTGAAGTTTAGGATGGAATTCACGGTTTTTATTCAAGAATTCACGTTAAAAAAAAGAGAAGAAGTTAGAGGGATAGGTTTTGAGAAGAACAGTGTAACGTCCCAGGAGACTGGAGGTTTTTTATCTCATTCATTACCCAGAATGCAATTTGTGTATGTCATACGACCCTCACAAACTGGTAAATACACATTTTATGAAAAAGTAGTTGAGTTTTTGTGCATTTTGTGAACCGATTGAGTGTTTTTGCTGTGCACACAGAACCTTAATGGTGTGACGTTTCAGCCAGGAGGTGATTAGCTTAGCTTAGTTTAGCTTAGCCTGGATCCGTGCATGCACATATAAGAGTCGTCCAACGATAACAAAGAAAGCATGAGTGTTTTTAAAATGTCATTTATGAGATTTATGAGACTAAGCAAAATAAAAACTGTTGCAGCGCTGATGAATTTTTGAGACAAGCTTTTTAGTTTCTTGATGAAAACGAACTGACTTTCAAATCAGTTGCGGTTCAATGTCATTCCCCACTCCCAGACGACGTGAACACAAAGCCCTCTCCTCTTCTGCTCTGACTTTTAATTTCCCTCCATGAGCATTGTTTCATTTCCACCCCAAACCCCCCAACAATTACAGCATTCCTCTGCCGTCATCAAACTCTTCCAATTGTCCTTGGCACACAACTGCTGCACTTCAAAGTGCTCTTACCACCATCGCGCTCCTCTGCCTCCTCCACCTTCATCTTGTTTTGCTGCCGGTGTTCAAAACTTTTAAGCTGCTTTCAGACATGCAGAAGATGCTGACGCTAATTCATGGCAGAGACGCCAAAGCGGCGCTCAGCCCTTTGTTTTCAGGAGCAGTGAAGGAACAACAACGCACAAATATGATCAGAGTAATAACCATACATGTATGGAGACTTTAGAGCAGCAGAGCCACCATAGAAACAAGTGTGTGTGGGTGTGTGTGTGTGTGTGTGTGTGTGTGTGTGTGTGTGTGTGTGTGTGTGTGTGTGTGTGATGGACTGATGTGATGCCTGGTGCAGGAGCAATCGATTAGGCCTACTGGATCATCGCCAGGAGCGTGGTGCATTGTGAGTGATGAGATGAGGTATAGGGGTACACAGTGACACACACACACACACACACACACACACACACACACACACACACACACACACACACACAGCTATCTCTGCTATGATATTGTTGCTATTGAATAATTCAATGATTTTATCAACCTTAACCACAACAAATGACTTAATTATGTTAATCTGACACAGAAAAGTGTGTGTGTGTGTGTGTGTGTGTGTGTGTGTGTGTGTGTGTGTGTGTGTATGTGTGTGTGTGTGTATGTGTGTGTGTGCCTGTCAGCAGGATTGACAGAAGCCTACAGGCTTCAGCATCGAAACGCTGATCTGGAATTTCACATCCTTATCCCGAAAGCCTGAAGATACAGACACATAGGGGCAAAAACTGGCGATGCAGACACACACACACACACACGCACATACACACAGTGTGTATGTGTGTGTGTGTGTGTGTGTGCCCAAAGACTGAGCCACCGGGCAATTAGCACCATCCCACCTCAAGTCTTTTGATTTGCATAGCAAGTCAGATGGAATTCATATCAGTGTGCAGCAAGTGTGACACGTACACACATACACACACACACACACACACACACACACACACACACGAACACACCCCCCCCCACACCTACACACACACAAACCATGAAGAAAAGGTGCATTGTGAGAGTTTATTATATCTACTAAATAATACTGTGTTCATACATCTTTGCCTCTAATACAATTTGAATTAAAGTTCAGAATCACTTGAAATAATTAGAATATAAAGTCAGATTTAGCTCAATTTACAAAATAAATCATCTAAAAATACTTAAGTAACTGCACTTCTACTTAAGAATGTGTTCTTTTGTTTTCTATGACACACACACACCCCAAAAAACACACACACCCCAACACATTCAGTGTGTAAAGTGAGCACAAAGCAGTTGTTCGTACGTCATTGGCTCCTCTGTGTGGTCGTAACTCAGCGTGATGAACTGTCTGTGTCTGCAGCATATCACCTAGGGCAGCCCATGCACATGTGCGCGCGCGCACACACACACACACACTCACACACACACACACACAAACACAATCGTCCTGCCCCACAAAAAAAACCCAAAACCTGTGCATGCCTTTAATTGCGTTGCATCCTGGGCCGTGTGTTGGAGACGCCGGTGAGGATCCTTCATGTTTGACTCCAGTCGCTTCAGACAGATGTTACCGTTTGCCGATTATGGGCTCCCTTAAATTCTGACGTGTCAAAGCAGAAGGAGAAAAAGCCTCTAAGACAACAATTAAAGCTGCAAAACACTGTGTGGAAACAGGGTGACTCACCTGCCCGCCAAACACAGAATCATCCTTGGTCCTGTTTGTTTGTTCGCAGCACATTTTCACTACTGATTGCAATAAAATCTGGCGAAACGATTGGCTATGGGCCAAGCATAGAAATGGAAGGCAAGTTTTGCAGCTCCCGGTGCAAAAAAACCCCAACTTCTGCACCTCACTTTTCAGCATCGTCTCATTAATGACAAGCTCTAGGTCCTACAGGAAGCACAACATCCGGTCAACAACTAAATCTGACCTTTCACGTCTCTCAGATTGTTCTTTCACTAAATATTTAGTCATGATGTTTGCCTTTTTAAAAAATAAAAAAAAAATCTCCTGCTCCAGATTTGTAAGTTAAACAATAATAATAAAAACAACTCATTTGTATTATTCTCCTGTCAAACACACATCATCCCTTCGGTCTAATATATGCAGTAACGGTCCTGCAGCTCAGCCCAGACAGAATTTGATGGAGGCCATGAACAGTTTTATGGAAAACAGCTGTATTGAATCTGTTCCAGCTCCTTTTTTTTTTTCCCCCTCTCCCTTCTACCTCATGAATGAAATTTCCCATGCTGCACTGCTCCAGGCTTTTGGCACATCCAGGAGGTAAGGCGCGCTCTTCTTTGTCTCCTTCTTTTAATGCATTCAAACACCTCATTGCAGTTCGTCAATTACTGACACACATTTTGGCAACAAACACGCCATTAATTGAAACATTTAATCAGCATTAAAACCAGCAGTAATTAACACCTTTTCTCCGGCGCGCTCTGAGCCGGGCTCAAATTCTATTAAAGCTTTAAGCAGCTCACAGTTTCTCTGCTCGGCACAGCAGTTCTTGTAGCATCCACAGATGTGTGTGTGTGTGTGTGTGTGTATGTGTATATTCAGGGCCGCAGGTAAGGAGCCTCCGTGAGGAGTCGAGCACCAAGGCCAGGCCTGCTGGGTGCCCAGGGGAGAAGAAGAAGAAAGGCATCCTGGGAGGGAGGTGAAGACGGAGAGAGGGAAAAAAAAAGAGAGGGAGGAGGTCAGGACGGAATGGAGGGAGAAATGAGGTGGGAGGGATGGGAAGACATGAATGAGGGAGGTAGGGAGGAGAGTGGGAGCGACAGAGGGATTAAAAAAGATGAGGAGGAGGAGGAGGAGGGCTGGCGAGTGAAGAAGAGGAGGATGAAGCAGAGGAGCATGGGAAATGACAGCAACAAATAATGGTGAAGCAAAGTGTACACACACCAGGAGATTAACAAACACCCTCATGTGTGTGTGTGTGTGTGTGTGTGTGTGTGTGTGTGTGTGTGTGTGAGGCCTACTCAGAGCCAAAAGCAGGGGCCTGGATTAGTTGCATTTGCCAGGACTGGAGGGCAGGATTAGCAGTCCGGGCTACTGCCTGACGCCGCTCTGCCACCACTAATGGCATTATTAATAGGCAGCTAAAAAATTCATTAAAAAATCTATTAAAAATAAATGTGTTTTACATAAGACTTGGCCTCAGGTAGAACGGAGGCAGAACGGGAGACGGCTGCGGCGGGGAGAGAAAAGGCTGGCGGCTGTTCGAGATGAGGTCAGATGAACATCACAGTTCAGATGCTGGAGAGACGAGCAGCAAACAAAAACAACAGTCACACCAAAAATGTGTCGGATGTGAGAGGATGAGGCTAAACCAACAGAACCCACGACAAATACCAACAACCCTGGGAGTGTGTGTTAAACGTGTCGCCAGCAGTTGCCGTCAGTTCAGTCGGGATGTTTGATCTCTGAATTGCTCAAGATGTAGATGGGATGATGTAAAAAAAAAAAAAAAAAAAGGAACATCCGTGGATTGGGAGGATGGGAGGTCATGACCTATCGGATGGAGCCGAGACCCTGTTGGACTTCTGGGATCTGCTGACGGATCAACCAGATCCCTGCTCACAGGAACATCCAGGAAACAGGATGTTTCCCCAGTTTTCAGTATAAAGTTATACGTTAACAGTGATGAAATAATTAGGAGAAGCTCCTCGTGGTGATTGAAAGCCATGGTTTCAAGCATGAGCTTTAATAAAAACAGATCACCAGCATCAAAGAGGCTTAACCTGAAAGATGAGATTGTGTCTTCAGTTTCAATCTGTTACTGCCCTCCAGCCAGCCTCCAACACTTTGATTGGCCGTCCATATATTAGATTGTTATTGTTGTTTTTTAATTATTCCAAAAGGTCTGATGTTGTGCTAACAAACAGCAGATTTCTCATTTGGATAAGATCAATCATGTTCATAGCCCTCCTTAGGAAAAAGATAACGGTCAATATGGAAAGAATGAAGTTAAAATCTAGCATAACCAGCTAAGCTAAATATTCCTTTTTTAGCCGTTCCTGATGTTGGATGCTTCCTGATCCATGATGCTGAATTTCAAAAACCAGTTAACTTGATTGTCCTGCTCCCACATGTTTCCTCAAATGTTTGTCGGGTAAATATTGCGCAGTGATTATGAATGTGTCAGCAAAGCAAAGGGAATCTGAATCAATCTGGGGAGGAAAAAAAAAAAAAAAAGTAAAATGCAACCCACCAAATTTAGGAGAGGAAGGGCAGAAAGTTGAAGGCAGGAAGGAGCACCTCCTGCCGAGCCTGGAAAAAAAAGACAGCAGAAAGTCAGCAATCCTCGCTCTCAAAGCAAACATCAAACATCATCAAACACACAGAATGAGACACTTTGATCTCCCTCGCTCCACAGGAAACCAGCATCTTTAGAAAATCCTCCAAATGTAAATTAATTTACTACAGACAGAGATCCTGAGGCGCTGGTGTGCAACAGAAAGCAGACATCAGAGGGTTAAACCCAAACTCAGCTTAGCCCACAGAGACGAGTTCAGCCACGGCGAGTTTATCTCCGCTCAGAACGCCGTTTAGTTCCCGATACGACGAACGAGTCTTACATTACCCCCCAGATTAACAAACACACAGGGATGTGTTTGTGTTTGCACCTCAGATCAACAAGAACGACAGAATTAAAACCAGCAGACGCCCACATGAGCAGAAATTTAGATGCAAGCATCAGGATTTACTTTTTGGAGTGTTATCTGATGATGCAACCGTTTGGTTTCAGTGTTTTTGGCGCAAAACGACAATATGATGTGTTTTTGCAGCCGACATTATGTGGGTTACTCAGCTCTTTTAATAGGTGTCATTTGTTTTTAGGTGTCCATAGTGACTGTTTGCATTTTTAATGGAATCACTTAAACGTCCCGTCTGTGTGTGTTTTCAATTCATCAGTCGTTATGTTCATCGATCAGCCCCCGCTTGTCTGCGAGCGGCAGATTCCTGTCAGTCCCTATGGAGGGATGAGAAATGAAATCAATGGATCAATAAATGTGGACGTGAAATTAATTTACTTCAGCCGCTGCACTCCAGGATCTACTGTTTGAGAAAACAAAAAAAGGAAAGTTTTTAAGAACAGCCCACAAGAGGGAGAAACCAACAAGGAGAATGAAGACGGGGGAACCTGACACTTAAAACTTTTAAGTCTTTTAAAAGAAATATATCTCCTTATCCAACAATTTGTGACTTTTAATTATTTTGTGTTGCATCAGTTCCAACTTGGAATTTGAAAACCGTCCCTCTACCTTCATGCATGATCCCTGCATGATCCCAGTCAAAACTCATTTAACCTCTGACCTGCTGCTGCTGATGAGGGCTGAACGCAGGTCAATGGATTGATACTGTCACCGTGGTGACACATGAAAAATATTTCCTGATTAAATGGATTGTTTTTGCACTCTAAAGCTCTAGATACTGCTGGATTAAACTTCACGTTTCTCTATCCATGACTCATTATTTAAAAATCTCTTGTTTTGTTCAGTGTAAACAAAGGAAAGGGATTGTAAAGGGAAGAAAAAGTCTGAAAAAAGAAAAAAAAGTTTCTAATGATTCAAATATTGCTCCAAAAAAGGTCTACTTCCTGTTGCCAGCAGGTGGCAGTCTCACTGGAACTACATAGTTAATACGGGTCTAACTGTCCAACCTTTAACAGGAAGTGTAAAAGAAACTGCTGATAGACTTCAAAATAAGCGGCAGGAATAAAAAAAATATGAAGGTTGAGGTAAAATAATACCAACAGGGATGAGGTTCTCCATTCCCACCTCGTGCACTCGTCTGCTCACCGCTGGTGGAAACGGGTGAAAACGAGGAAGAGGACGAGGTGAGAGGTGAAGCCCGAACACCTCACGTCACGTCACCTCCAGCGGGATCCTGAGGACCCATCCGCCTGCTGTCTAAACATCCGTCCTTCAGGTTACGGTCACGCCGCCGCTCTTCCTCTGCCGACTGACATGCTTGTCTTTGCCCTGTCAGTGTAGAATAGCTGGTAAATGTGAAAGCAGGACTGTCACTTTCCCTCCTCTACCTCTCTTTCACACTGAGAGACACGCTGCCGCCCTCCCGTCCCTCCAACCTGCCTCAAGGTCCTATAATCTTTTTACAATGTGTTGAAACAGAGCAATAAATCTGTTAGCTTACAATCTAATTTCCTTGGCCTTTTCCAGAAATCCTCATAAACTTTTGGCGCCCCCATTAACGTCCCTATTGAATCAGAGCGCTTAATCTGCTTCCAGGTGAGGGGTCAGAAAATGAATGCTTTGAGATCCATCACGCTGACGGGAGCAGAGAAAACTAGGCGAGGGAGAGCGCTGGGGAAAAGGGCAGCATCTCTTCCTCATAGGTCAATAGCAGCCAAAAGAGTCAGTCATTCACTTTTTCCCTCAGCGCTGCTCTCATTTTCCATTTAATATGGACATCCAATTAATGTGAGCATGTCTGGGGCAGCCGGGATCCCAGTGAGTTATGGCTCATCATCCCCCCCAGTTATAGCTCAGCAAGAGGGAGGACGGAGGAGAGGAGGTGAGAAAAGTTAAGGAGGGAGAGAGAGGAGACAGGAGCGAGTGACAGGAGACGGGAGGAAGGGAAAGCAGACAAGAAAATGGGGAAAGAATGACGAGAGAAAGGAGATATAGAAGGGAAGAAGAGGAAAAGGAAGCAAGGAGAAGTGGTGGAGAAAAGGAAGGAAGGAAAGAAGGAAATCAGGAAGGAATGATAAGGAAATACAAAGAAAGGTGGAGTGGAGAGAAGGAAAGGAGATCAAGATAGAAAACAGAAAAGGAAAGGAAACAAGTAAAAGCTACTGGGGAATGAAATGGGAATGAATGAAAACAAAATGAAAGAAGAAACTCGATGAGAGGAAAGGAAATAGGAAACAAGGAAGGAAGGCACAAAGGAAGGAGACGAGTGATGAGAACAGAGATGATGAGGACCGGATTTCAAGAATTAGAAATAATTGAGTGGTTGTTTGGGCTCAGAGGAAAAACTCCATTAGATTCTACAGCAGACCGACACCTGAGCAGCGTGTGTGTGTGTGTGTGTGAGTGTGTGTGTGTGTGTGTCTCAAACAGCATTACACCAGGGCCTGTGATATTAAACCTGGACAGCAGCGCCTTATTGTCGCAGCAACAGGGATTTGTCATTGTACCTCATTATCCAATTAACACCATGTGGGCCCCCGGCCAAACACTCACTGGACCCTACACTGAGTGTGTGTGTGTGTGTTAATATCGTATAATGTTGGAGGAAACTTTTAGCTCTGCTTCCATCTGATGCAACATTAAACCATAGTCAGTTATTCGCATTCACATCAGGACATCACCCAGCATCCAAACTCCACCCTCCTTCAAAAACACCCAAAAAGATCCAAGTAACACCTCAGCAGAAGGTTTTAACGTGCACGGTGGGAATCTTGATGCATATCCAAAAACAAGTACTGCAAAATACAAAAATTAAAAATATAAACACAAAAGATTTTTAAAAATGCATGATTTTTGTTTTGTTGAGCTGCGCAACGTTTGAAAATGATTGTGGTTGTGTCAGTAGGTAAATCATCTGAACACACCACAGATATTTTCATGCATCATCCATTTCACTTGATTTACTCGATTACTTCACGCTCGTCCTCCCAGATGGAGCAGATTGTAAGGCCTCGACCCTCTCAAGACTCCTACAGGAGTACCACCTGAGACCAAACAGGTTTGGGGTCACATAGATGTTCACCATCTTCACCTCAAGGTAAAGTGTCGAAGAGACCCAGGAGAAGGACAGTCTTGCTGTAGTGCAGGACTTTATTTCCCTGAATCTTTGGGCACACGTTTGAAAAGATATGACAGGTGTAGAATGATAATACACACACACACACACACAACCCGTCCTCACGGCAGGTTGGCACGCAGAGCTCAAGGTTGGACGGATCGAGGCCTTACGTGGAGATGAGCGAATGAATGAAAAGAAAACAAATGAATAAAGGGCGTATCAAAACGTGGGATCATCCCAGAATTCCCCCGGATCTGGAAATGTCATAAAGTAAATGAAAAAAAAAAAGTGCATTTCATTAAATCCTAATATCTCTGCAGAAGTTCTCTCTCTGATTGTGTCTACGCTCACAAATAAATCTCTCCCTGATTTTAGAGTAAAATACTGGAGTTATTGAAAGGATGCACAGAGTCCTCGTGTGCAGAGCCCTCTAAAACCCTGACGTCAGATGTTTTTTATTAAAGCCCTGAAGGACTGAAGGCTGAGAGGAAGAGAACGATGGGAAGGGCAGGAGTCATTCATAATGAAACAGACACACTGATCATCAGACACCAAAGGATAGAAACACTCAGCAGACGTCTGTTAAACACCATTATTTATATCAGTCAAATGTCTCACACCACTGGAGGCAGAGAGGGGAAAAAGTCCTTCCTTTATTTTACTTCATCTATTTAAACGACTCCCATTGTGCGCGTGTTTCGACACAAAAGCAAAAACCTTTGGTCCGAAGTACATGAAGTAACTTCAGTCTTCTTTCCAACAATAAAAAAAAAAAAAAAAAAGAGGGGTCATTTAGTTTTAATATTAATATGCAAAAAAAATTTTGCTTTAAAAAATCCATTTGTTTTCTCAAACTTTTAAATGTCAATTTAAATTTGAAAAATTTGAAATTTTGTTTTTTGAAATAATTTCAGTCAACCTAGAAAAACAAACTTTATCTTAATGCTAATATATTAAGACAAAAATCAATTAATCTCTCATTATTTTGTATTTTCAGAACCTGGTGACAACAAGGAACTGTGGACGATTAGGGTTCCTCTTCCTCTCTTTTCAGGAGAATTCCTCTCGTGACTCCTGGTGAACTTGTTGTGCCTTCAGAAGAGGTTAGTTTAAACTCATGGCCCCTTTTTCCCATATTATTCTAGGGGGCCCAAACCGTTTCCCCGGTTCTCCTCTTCCTGAGCTGCGCCCCTGTTTGGTGGAGGCGATAACTTCAATCTTAACTTTGAAGTATTCTGGCTTTGAGAAAACTGGATGTGACTAATAGCTGTGGTTGTGTGTGTGTGTGTGTGTGTGTGTGTGTGCTCTGCATCGTAGCCGTGTTTTTAAAGGTCTAATGTTTCCTGACATCTCACAGTTAAAGTATCATAGAGGCAGAATGATCGCCCCTGGCTAGCCGGAAAGAGACTGCCTGGGGCCTTTCGCTCTGGGCAAGAGTGTGTGTGTCTGTGTGTGTGTGTGTGTGAGTGTGTGTGTAGCAGCCTTTCAACGTGCAATATTCTCTGTGTCATCAGCTTAAACAGTTAAACAGGGTGTTCAAGGGAGGGAGGAGAAAGACAGGAGGAAGGATGGTAAAAAAAAATAAAAATAAGAGGGAGCTGGAGAGGTGGCGACGGCGGTGGATGAACCAGCAGGAGGCATTACAGCGAGTCTCCGCGCTGGACAGGAAATGAAGATGAGGGCTGAAGGAGAAGATGAAGGAAGAGGAAGAAAATCCTCGTTTTAAGTCGTTATAGATGTTGCTCTCTTTCCCCCCTCAGTCTTTGTGTGTGTGTGTGTGTGTGTGTTGCGGTTCCTGACATAATCGAGCAGATTTATAATACTCAGTGCTAAATTATTCACATTTCTGAGCCTTAGAAGTTAAAATTCTGCCTTTTTTTTTCTTGCCTTTCTTCTTCTTTTTAAGTGTTGGAGGAAGAGCGTTAATGATGAGCACCACTGGGCCTGAAACCACCTCATGTAGACACGGACCGGAGCTCTGATCCCCTCTTATTAGCGCTCCCGTACCCCCATCCTTCAGTGTTCTTTCAGGATTTGAACTCGAGTCACTCTAAAGATGACTGACGTGCAATTAGTGATTAAAAGAAAAACAGTTCTTAATGTCACACTAGGTAAAACCTGACAAAGGAAACACAAAGCCATGCCTCCCAGATGTGTATTAGCGCTCTGCTGCAGCGTTTTTTTTGGCCTGTAGCTGCTAGCGTGCAGGAAAAAGTGAGCGAGGAAGGGAGGGGTCAGGGTACAGTAGTGTATAATGGTGTCTAGTGTGAGTCCACACAACAGATGAAGTCATTTCACACTCGTCTGAATGAAATGAGAGCCAGGCGATAGCATCTCTCCTAGCGCCCACTCTCTGCCAAGCGGAGCTTTTGATCTTCCCGAGCGGCGCTAAAAATGAGCTTCTGTCCGAGTTTTTTACAGCGAATCAGTACCGGACAATTCTCTCCCTCTGTACCCATTTTCTGTCTCATTCTGAAAAAAAAAAAGCTGCCGAGCCGAGAGTTCAAAGCCGGAGCCGAGATGAGACGAGCACCACTTGTGAGGAATTACATTAGCGCATGACTGTCCCGTGTGCAGACATGCAATACATCAGAAAGAGAGGGGAATATTTTCTCTAAGATGACCATGTGGTGATGTAAAGGGCTCAGAGAGGGTTACTGCAACACCCAAATTCCTGTGACATTAATTCTCGCCGACTGGACTGAGATCAGGTCAAGAAAAAAAACCCGAAAAAAAACCCCCGATCCTGGCTGGGGAACAGAGACGTTTCAACCACACGGGCAAGAAAACTGCAGATAGTGCTTTAATCTGTTAAATCTGTGCGTGTATCTGGATTTAATCCTTCAAAAAGCACCGAAGAGTCAATGAGGATTTGGTAGAATTATCCACGTTTAACATGTTCAAACAGAAAGCTAATTTTCACCTTCCTCTGTTCGGACGAACGTGTTCCATTAGCTTTAGCTACCTAGCATTTTGTGTCAGCGTCTTAAAAGTTGATCTCTGAACTCCATCAGGATTTATTTCTAAAATACAGTAATCTCTTGTTACTCGCGGTTAATGCGTTCCAGGAACCACCCTCAAAAACTAAATTCCGCAATATAGCGACAAACTACTTTATTATTTACGGTAATTTAACCGTTTATGAACCCTCCACATTCATTAAACCACCTTCTATCTGTATTACCTTTTCCTTCACTCTTATCGACTGTTTAAAGCACTTTTGTGTCTCACGGAAGTCCGAGACTCACGGAACGTAGAGCACTTCCAGATGCCTTCAGCCAATAGAATGCGCGTACGGTATCACGTGACTACCTACTAAAAATCCGCGATGAGGTGAAGCCGCGCGCGTTGATGCGCGAGGGATTACTGTACATGGAAATACAAAGACAGAAAAAACAAGCGAGAGAGTTTGATGGAGGCGTACAACCTTAGGATGAACTTTAACGTTCTCTGAAATTTGAACTATTAACAACTCGGACCGACATGTCCCGACTCCGTTGGAATCAGCCAAATGAAGTCACCATTAAGGCGTTGCGTCTGCTTTGGAATGCTCTTCCTGTTCCGTCTGGAGATGTTTCACCTTAAATTTGCATCAGTTTGGAGGCAGCAGTGAGAAACTTTTTAATAAATGATATATATCATCAACAGGAAACGGTGACTTGTTTTGCAAGTCGCTTGCGGTCGGTACATCCGATACAGAGCAAAATAGATTAAAATAATCTAATATAAATGAAAATAAAGTCCAAATGCTACTTTCCTTTTAACTGTTTGTTGGTAACACTGGATCTGAAGGAAACCTTTTGATTTGCTTTCCAACTGCTTCCAGGTTTGGACACCATCCTGAGTGGAAACCATCAGATGAACACAAGAAAACAAACCTAAACGGACTGAAAAATGCAAACCAGGGAGTCGACAAAGAAGAAAAATAGAACTATACGTTGGATGCACCGACTTCCTGTCTTGGTGTGGAGTTGAAGCAACATGCAGGGAGGGGGTAGTCGAGCCATGAATCATGACTATTATCATTAGGTTAAGCACCAACCAGCCCTAAAGGCAGCGAAAGCCTCTGTGGAGGAGCAGCACTCTAAATGAGGCTGATTATTATTATTGTCCTCCAAATGAGAGTGATTAGTATTGATGTCTAAATGAGCACGGAGGTTATTATTACCATTATTATGATTATTATTATTATTATTATTATTATTATTATTGTGGCAGCATGATGAGGAGGACGCAGCCTCGCTTCATTCACTTTTAATTCCACAGGCTGCCTCTTTTACAGACAAATGGCCACACACACACACACACAAACACACACACTCATATGAAGCTAATGAAAACCAGTGACTGTGTGAAGTTCTCACAGAAGCAGAGATCCTCATAAAAAGGTAGATTCTCCTGTATAAAGACCCAAAACTGCGTACATTCGCAGCCAGAAACACTTGAATGCATGTGCGTGCAATAAATCTGCATTAACCTGGAGGAAGGACGTCTGGTGGAGCAGATGGGAGGCGATTCCCTGCCTGCTCTGAAACCGAATAAATAAATCATCCTCACGTCTGGATGGACACGTCAAAAGAAGCTGAGAGCAACGTCGCGTGTGTTAATGTAGTTAGCGTGGTCGACGCCAGGGAATTGTCTTCAACGCCGCGTTCTGTTTGGAGCTAATCGTTGCTAATCGACAAGTGAACATGGCTGCTTTGGTTTCAGGAGTGAAAATCTGTGATAAAAAATGTTTAGGATGCTAAAAAAAAAAAAAAAGGGTAAAAAAAGATACTTTCTATGATTTTTTTCCTCCAAATTGTTGATTTCAACTTGCGGATTTAGAATTTTGGCCAGTGTTTGTGTGTTTATCTGACCGTGTGTGTGTGTGTGTGTGTGTGTGTGTGTGTGTGTGGGTGGGTGGTATGTCAGTGTCAGAACCACTGTCAGATCAATCTGCTGATTGGCCAATATGACAGGCATCACAAAGTGCCGTGGGAGAAGAAAGGAGGAGGAGGTGCTGCCTAGCTGTCAATCACTGCCAGTCACATGGCCGGCTCAGCCAACAACGCATCACCTGGGTCCACACACACACACACACACACACACCTAGACTGACACACACACACACGTGTGCACACAACCTTTTAAACTCACAAGTACCAACATAATCCATATATCTCCATGCATACGTCACTAAAACACACAGGAGACATTTCAAATAAAAAAAGTCACCTCTGCTTTGCATCGACATTGATGTCACGCGCACACACACACACACACACACACACACACACACACACACACACACATGCAGTTGTCGGTCTTTACACAGACAGGCATTCAGTTTGACAGAGTAATTATGACGTCCCACTCGGAGGGAGCCCTGGGCTGAAAGGTGAGAGTTATTGATCCCACACAGGAGGAAATTTATCAATGTCCAAACACTCAGCTCTGACAGGAACCCAATCCACTTAGAGCACAATGTTCCAACTGCTCAGCTCCAGCTCAGGACGCGCGCGAGCACACACACACACACACACACACACACACCTCAGCTGGGCCCAGAGGAGGAGCGCCGGGAGATGGTTGGAGGGGCGAGAGCAGATCAGCAGGGACTGCAGTTCAAGAGGAACTATGGTGGTAACACTTGTTGTCTATAGGTGGGAGACAGATCCATCCACACGAGATAACTGTACAAGAAAGGTTATTCCGTCTACGTGAGGTGAAATCCACCCAAAAAAGAACTGCTCACATTTTAAGAGCATCCAACTCTGCACAGTCTCAAACTTTCAAAATTATTTATTTGCTCGAAAAAGGTCCATCCTGTTGGTGGAGTCGCTGACGTTTGAGCGACAGATGAAGGATTTAAGGAGCTTCGTCAGACTGAAATCCATCCATTCAGATAGTCTTATGGGTTTGTGTAGAACAGGTATTTTTTTGGGGGGGGGTTTTGCATGACGTAAAATAACTGTATTCATCCTGATTACACCAGTTTTAAGTGGAAACGCCATCACCTTAATGTCAGGATGAAGCCTGAACAGTTGGATGTTTGGTGCTGCGATAAACCTCAAAGGTTCCCCATTTTGAGTCCTTCAAGGAAAAGCCCCCCCCCCCCGATTTCCTACAATAATCGTCAATGTATTATTAATACATCAGCACACTAGTTTTATTCCCCTCACTTTTTACACATGCAGATACATTTTCACACCGCTATCAGAAGTGATTCAGGATGCTCTATTTATTTCCTCCAAAAAGCACTTTTGGCAATTTTCTGGGTCATAAAGAAACAGATTGGTGGCTCCGTTTTCTCGCGGCCTCGGTCAATATTTCTGTCAGAGGGGCTTCTTTCTAAATGAGACGGTCGTGAGGAAGGCGTTTGCTGGGACATCGGCGTGGTGAAAAATACCTCCATTAGGGATGTGTGTGTGTGTGTGTGTGTGTGTGAGTGTGTGTGTGTGGGTAAAGCCTCTTTTTCAAGTTTAAATGCTGCATGTGGGGGAAACAAATAGAGCTCTTTGTAGTGTGTGTGTGTGTGTGTGTGTGTATTCATCATACCGCCGAAGCACCTGTGGACATCCGCCTACAGCCGGGGGCCACATCCACACCTTCATTTCTCTCAGACAATGAGTGAAATCGTTGCCCCCGCACCCCCAACCTCTCCATCATTATTGACACGGGATTATCGATCGGGGACCTCTACCAGTAAATTAAAGCCTAATAACAATTAGTCAAACTCTTTCTCTGAGTGAGATTATGGTGTGTGTGTGTGTGTGTGTGTTTCAGCCTAGTTAAGGGATGTTTAGTCGGCGGATGCAGATTAAAACACCTCCAGCTTCTACCTTAAAGATGCTTCCGCCACCGAATCAACATTAGTTCAAGGATGCAGAGGTTGCAGGTGAAATCTACAACGCTGAAGTAAAAGAGCACACCAGCTGCTGCACTTAATTTCTTCTTCTTCTTCTTTTTTTTTTTGTGATGTTTTGCCCGAGGCCTATCCTACTAAAGAGAAGTAATTTGGCTTATCTTATCCCAGAGACCTAGCAGCTGCTTTTTATTCTTTTTTTGTGAGGTCTTTTTTCTCATTTAGTCCAACAAAGATTGTCCTCATAGATTGACCTTCTTTACGCCTGCAGGCCGTTGCCCTCATGCCAGTAACTAGATAACACACTCTATCAGAGATTTGAGAAAATCATTGGGAAAGCAGTGGGGCTGATAGTGGCATCAATCCTAACCTGACACCAGGCTGGGTCAACCATTTATCTCTCCACATCGCCTCTGGTCACAGCAGCGGCCATCTTGCTCTGCTACATCCTTCTTTAATAACCTTGGCCACGTCTCTTTGCAGACTAAGAGGATAAGATTCCACGCCGCTCTCAGCACCTCCGCCCGATTGATGTCGGGTTTTTTTGTCTGCGTTTTACCCGTGAAAATGGCGTTCGGACATTTTTGTGCCGTGTTTCCGGATTCCTCCCAAAAAAAATAAAAAAAGTAAAATAAAAAGAAGACAATGAGATGTGTCTAACGAGAAGGCCGAAACACGTAAACTCGTTAGCGTGGGAGCTAATGGTGACTCTTGCCGTCATTAATTCCCTGTGGTGTTTGACTTAAATGCTTCTATATTGGTGGAGTGAGGAGAATCCCAGAGGCCTCCTAGCGCTGAGATCGTTGTTTTTCACTTACTAACAATGAACTTATGATCAGAGCGCTGCCAGGCTTAAAAAAAAAAAAAAAAAAAAAAGCCCCGCAGGATCATTACAGCCCCCGAGTGTGTGTGTGTGTGTGTTTGTATGTGTGTGTGTGATGCCAACCAGGCCCGGCTGAACAGCAGTGTGTCCGAGGCTCATCACGGCTCTCCGCGGCGCAGTGAGGATGAGAGTGGAGGTTAAATGGGGCGTCATCAATCTCAATGAAGTGCAATTATTTTCTCACTTATTAATCATTGCGGGCTAATAGCTAGTGGCAAAGCAGGGCCCGCCATTTGTCAAACTTAGCAGATTTCTGTAATTTTGTTTCCCCGTTTCCCTCTAATGTTTGTGTAGACTTTGGCAGATATCTATGGAGGGCTGCAATAAGTCTGTGCCTCCAAGTATCTATCTCCTACCTGCGCGGCAGAACGAACTGAACTTCTCGCTGTTTCTCCGTGTGAGTGATTCTCTCCATTTCAGAGCCGAGTGACTATTTCATGGTTTGTGGCAGAACAGAATGGAACGCTTTATTTGCAGGGTGCAGCATGGACGACCTATTGATGGTTAAATACACTCCAACCCTAACAAACTTCACCTATTACTCCATATTATGGGCCGTTTTCATGTGTGTCTCTGATAAGAAGCGCACAGCGGTTGCTGTTTGGTGTGTATTCACTGTATTCAAGAAAAAAAACCCTTTCTATTGCTTCTATATAGCGTGTGCTACCAATTAGCGAGGTCCTTAAGTGCATTTTGTTCGGGAGTTGGAAGGATGCCTAATCAGCTCATGATTAAAGAGTGACTTGTTCTTTGCTGGCTCTGCTTCAGTGTTTCCATTCTGTCGTTTTGTGATGTCACGCTGACCACGCCCTTTGCACCGGGTACAAGCTCTGCAACCTTGAATTAGAAATTTTAGCAACACAAAAATTTCCAACTGCAATTTAACAGGCCAGCTAAAGTAGCACTCATCAACCCCTATTCAAAGTTCCCCTGCATTTTAGCGTCTTTCAGTCCTTGTTTTGGTTAACAGGAGTCTGTTTCACCAGCTATAAATTTCTAACAAAAACCCACGGAATTTATCTACTTCCTGTCCAGCATTAGAGGCAAACATCCAATCCAGGTTTTCAATATTTAAGAGCGAAAAACAAAAATGAGTTTTGTGTTTTCTGTGTGAAAATATAGATCGAATTATAGAATCCATCACAGTTTAGAGAGATTATCCATAAATGGAAACCAGTGTTAGTGAAACAAAATAGCCATCGTTGTATTAAAAAGTGCCTAAAATGTTCACACATGTGATTGGTGCATTTTCATAAGTGGGTGGGCTTCTGCTAGAAACAGGTGATGTCACATAGCTCCTTGCCTTCAACCAATCAGATGTCATCATAATGTGTGGTGGTTTAATCCAAGTTCTACTAGAATCAACAATTTTAAATATTTTATTCCAACTTCGCTTTTGAATAAAGATGTGATTGTCATGATTTTAGCGTGGAAGAGGGGACTAATACCACAAACATCCCTGAGCCTCCATTAATGCAAAGAAGAAGCCAATAGTAATAAAGGACAAATTCAACACTTGTTGTATAGCTGTTTAAAAAATGATCTGAACTCACCCATGCTAGAAGCCAGGCTCAGAGTAGATTTTATTTTGTTAGCTTTTTGTTTCCATCTGTCAAACAACATGAAAAAAAAGTTGTACGCTCAGGAATTATTAGAAAAATCTATTCAGGAAAGGCAAAAACAGTGAGTACAAAAAAATTTTAACATCCTGAAACACACCAGAAATATACTGGACAGGAAATGTTTAGGCCAATAAACATCAAGGAGGAGGAACCCATACCTCAGGATAGTGAGACACAGGTGAATGAAACACACAGGTGAGACCATTCAGATGATTACACAGGAGGGACAACGGAACAAAAACAGGAAGTGTGAAGGAAGAAAGGATGATGGGAAATGACATTTTTTTTAAAAACAGGAAATAATCTAAACACAGAAGCATAACAGGTTTAAGCCAAATAAATCGATGAATAAATAGTTTGAACATTAATAATATGAAGCCTGTTGGCGATGTACAATAATTTGAAGAAAAAAAAAGTAATAGAATATCCTTTATTTCCCTTCACTTTGTCAGGATTCCTAGCCTGTAAAACCTGGACTATGAAAAGATCTGATCGCAATTTCAGGAGAAACTCTGACTTGCCTGTAGCTAGAAACTGTCTTACAGTTAGCTCCTGTGACAGATGAGTCACGTAAACGTAAAATGACTATCATTATTCTGTTTTCATTTCTGAACTGTTCTTATGACTGTAACATAATTCAAGCAATTCATTAGAATAAGCATGAATGAATGAAAATATGAACAAAACTGAGGTTTGTATGTAAAAAAAGTAATCAGTGTGGTCAGTGATGCGACATTCAGATCACCTGATCTGAGTGTCAGTAAGACACATGGTGATGCATAAATAGTTTGGATGTGATTGTCTGTAATTTGCTCACAGCCAGATGATGACAGGCTGACAGATGTGTTTGAGGACAGTGAAGTAACACAACCCTGTGGAGGAGGTCGGCTCAGCGCGTCCAGGTGAAGATGTGTGGTCAATGGGGACACCTAGCGGCGAATACGGGAATGACATGCGTCTAGTTTCTAAATTGTGTAGCATAATAGTATTTGAAGTCGCAACCATAAAACCAACTACAATCAATTATTACACACAATTATCAATCATTATATTTCTAAAATACATTTATGCATTTAATTATCGAGCGATGGACTGAAACTTTCGTTAACTAATTCATTTCCTGGAACTGCTTAAACTAGAGAGGTGAGCCAATCCCAGCTGAATAAAATTAAAAATCACATTAAAAATTAAACTCTGGCGGTGAGTTTGAGTGTGACGGCTCGCTGTTAACTGTGACGAAGCGTTAGCAAGCAGCATTAGCTAAAGTGGATACCTACCTGGTGATAACTGCTTCCTGTGTAGCGACACCAGCAGGTAAACGGTCTCTGATTGGTCAACACAAACTAAGGTTGTGGGAGTCACCGTGACTCTCCTGTTCAAGTCAGGTCAATCACCACATTCGGGTCACATCGGAAATTATAATGTTAAGACATTTCCGTTGCATCAAAGCTCATTAATTTACGAGTCCGTGCAAATGTTTTCTTCTCTCCTACACGCCGCAAACGCAACACTTAAAGTTGTAAGACGCGCTTGGAGCGCCACAAGAAAACTTATTTTTCTTTCTGAAGACAACCAGTCGTTCTAAAAGAAACACACACAAAACAACTACGAGTGTCTTTTGTATATTCTAAAGTAAATATTTGTGACTAGAAAATATCAGTTGAACTCACCTTACAGACATTACACATTGCAGACATGTAATATCACAATTTTACCACAAGAGGTCCTCCTCGAAGCGTGAAAGAAAGAGACCTCCAGGTTACGTCAGGTGAAAAACACCTCATACAGAAGCAGCTGTCCCCATAAGAATTTATTGACTCAAAGTGAACTCAAGCTGTTGCCTGGATATTGTATTTATTAACGCGTTTGTTTGTTTTTTGTATGTTTTGCTAAGACAATATTAAAAGACAAAAAACTATTGAAATGCTTTCACACACAGACTTGAAACATGGAAGGTGATGTTTAATTAATAATGTGTTGTTTGCTGAAACCACATTCCTTAAACATTGTTTATTGTCTACTTCAACTATGACGGCTTGTTTTCAGTAAATTCCTTTTTCCTGAAGTATGTCTAAACAGCTCCACATATGGTCATCGTGTCTCCGCCCAGCTCCACCCACCGGACTCCCACTGCTGCCCCCCCCCCCCTCCCAGCGTGTGAGTCTGTGCTGGTAGATAACAGTGGAAACTGGGCAGGGTCTACCTGCACTTGAACGCAGCGTCGGTGTGTGCGCACCGCACCGATCCGGAGCTGTAAGTGCGCCAAACTTCGCCTCCGTGACATTCTCGGTTCCCACGGGCGTTCCTCCGCGCATACCGGCAGCCTTGCACAACTTTGGGGGAAGTCTGAGGATTTTTTTTTTTAAATCGTGGGAGCTGAGAAGGAATGTGCAGATTCGGGAGATTTAACAGTTGTTTCCGTCTCCAAACGCTGTCGTGACTCCGGTCAGGCTGCAGCGTCCGCACGGGAGATCGGGTGTTTACCCGAACGTATGATCGACTGTAAACATGCAGCAGGATGAGTAGTCACATCCCGGCTTCTGTCACACTGTTTACCTGTGTTGTTGTCACGGAGCGGGGTTGCGCGTCTTCGCCTGTGCAGAAGCTCCACGGGTAACCGCCGCGCGTAACGCTGGCTCCTCATGGAGGACTGGACCGGAGGAGAAGCCTCTCATCGCAGCCCACTCTTGAAGAGCGAGTGACACTCAAGACGCAAGATGAGTAAGGACCAGGACGGGATATCCTTATCGGTGCCGTGTTGCGGTGCCTGTCCCGGCAGAGAGAGCCTCGGCACTGAAGGCACGAACAGCAGCGGAGGTGGAGCCGGAGGCGGCGGCGCCTCCGGTATCCCGGCAGCCGGGACGTTCTGGCAGGACTCGATGATCGGAGGAGGTGTGGGGCTCAGCCCGACCATCGGGAACGGTCCGGTGGACGGCGGGGGGTTGCTCTCAACCGGAAAGCCGTGCAAAAGCAGGCCTGTTACGGTGGCCTACGTGGTGAACGGGGAGGCGAACCAGCAGAATAACGCGGAGGGCATGGCCCTGCAGTGCCTGAAGGACGCCTGTGTGGCTGCCGGCAGCAAGCTGGAGACCGTCAACTTCGGGAAGCTGGACTTTGGGGAGACCACGGTGCTGGACAGTTTCTATAATGCAGGTAAGGAAAGTAAAGGGGGGGGGGGGGGCTAGAAAGTTATCCAAAAATCCAGATAACTTCCTCCATCATAACGCAAATAGATAAATAAAGGTGATAACTTATTCTAGACGCGATCTGTGTCGCGCGTAATTGCGGCTTAGAACGTTCGATCGATCCTCCAAACGCATTCAATCTTGATCTTTGTGCTCCATTATAATAATTACACTAAAATCAATCGCCTCTATCATGCGCTCCCTTCCTGGTGACTATAACCAGGAATGTTGGGATCTTTTCCCCAGCTAGTGTGAGGGGGGGGTCATAGGTCACATCCACGCTGCGTCTCCACTCTGTTGGTCTGAGCTGGATCCACGCAACTGTTGCAGCGTTGCCTGTCAGGGCTTGGTGCTTCCTGTGTCCCAGTTAATGCCTCCAGGAGGTCACGTGATCCGCTTTTTTTTGTTTTTTTTTGTTTGTTGTCCTTCAAGACATTTTGGAGTGAAGCGGAAGTTAGACACTTGTGCGCAATTGGATGAAAAATCGATCCACACTCAAACTGATGGCAGTAAGAACTCCTAACCTGCTGATGACAAACTCGTCATTCCAGATCAGAGGAATGGATTTCAGGGGCAGGAATTAGGTGACGTCACTTAAAGCGAAGTTACCATGGTGACATCAGTGATGCAACAATCGATTGGCGTTAGTGCAGGTATGCGCCCTCTGATTGCTTTCTAGTTTCCACATCCCAGTGAAAAAACATCATTATCATCATCATCCTCATCATCATCCTCATCATCGGGGTTGGTTAATTTTCTCCACAAACATGGGGGTAATTGATGCCTTTTTCCCACCCACCCCATGCATAGTTTCCCCCTTTCCATTGTGTGCCTTCAGTATTGTTCCGGATTGTCATGGGTTGAGCCATGAGGCTGGACTTTCCACTGGAATCTACCAGCAGAGAAACACACTGACTGAGAGCACTTATGTGCAGTAGTTGGCTTCCAATCTTACTGGAAATGTTCAGTTGTATATTAAACACTGAGAAGAAAAAACTCTTTGGAGAGTGGAGCTTTCAGGGGTTGTGGTCAAATAAAAAGCAGCTGTAATGTAAGGGGCTGCAGGGGAGCCAGGAGCAGCAGCCAGTGTGTGTGTGTGTGTGTGTGTGTGTGTGTTTCACATAAATGTTTTGTTATCAGGACATAAGCCAATGTTCCAGGAATAAAACCAGTAGATGTTTTCTCACAACCACAAAGCTTTTCTCTAGGAACAATTAAAAAAAAAAAAAGCTAGATTATAAATTTAAGGATACAAACTGATGAGGCCGCTAACTAGATTAAAGTCTAGTTAGCAACTCTGGAAGCATGGTGATAAAAACAACTCTCTCTCATTAATCAAGGTGAATATATGAGTTAATAATGATTTAAACATCAGGGGGTTGCCAGGTTGGGAGCTCAAGAAGGATAGCATTAAACACCTGCCACAACCTGGCAACGCACAGGTTCTCCTTTTGAGTGGGATCTCCTCAAAACGAGAAGCGGAACTGTTACACCTGTACGTCTAATCCATACATTTTATGAATTTCTCATAACCTTTTTAAAAGAAAATGTCAAATTTCGTGTTGTTCATGTGCAAGTTTGTGTTTTCTTTTTGTCATGTAAGACCTTAAATGGAAGATCTTACAATCCGGAACATTTTTATCGAAAATTTCATCACTTTTATACAAGACACGTGACAGAATACGAACAATCCTTGGTTGTAAAAATGTGTTGACTGATGCTAAAGTAAAAGCCCACAGCTTTGATGTTTAATAGCCTGATCAGAATATCAGAGCCTTTTATAATAGACAGTTCTGTACTGTGTTCAACACAAGAGAGACTTGTTGCTTGTGTAAATGTCACATCATCAGTTGTGCAAACGCATCAAGTTCCTTTTTTTTTTTTTTTTTAGTTTAGTCTAACCGTGGAAGTACGTGGGTAATTATTCAGAATTTACATGGAAGGACAGACAGTTCTGCTGTATCTGTTCAGACTCACCGTTTCACCCACGTCAGAGACAGAAGCCTGAAGCTAGGAGCTCCTCTGGGCCTGACTGAAGGTTTGTGGCTGCTGTTTTCATTTGGAAAGACAATTAGTGAAGGAAATGTGAGTCCCAATGCCCCCATTTTTCACCTCCAATGATGTTTTGTTTTTTTTAACCACAAAACATGGCGCAAAAAACTATACAGAAGACAATCAGGATAAAGAATGTGTCATTTATAGGTCTGAGAAGACTAAGAATAAAGTTCTCTCAGGAAAATTGGAAATTTTACACTTTACAAAACTCTGGTATTGACGCACGCTGACATTCTGATGCTGCTGGAAACATGTTCTGACCAACACGGCTTACCATGTTTGAACAATTCCACCACACATTGAAAGCGGCTCTGCCCCGAGTGTTTGCTTAGCTCTTGTTCTGTGCTGAGAGCTCGTCTCCGTCCGCCGGAGCGTCGGTGACACAGATGCAAATCGCCTCCAGGCTGACCGCTTGTGCTTTTCCTTCCCTGGTGTTTTGGCAGGCCTGAACGAAGCACCTTGGAGAAGGAATTCATAAACCAAGTTAACCACTCTTCACCGATGTTCATTTTTAGTATTCATAACATTATCTTATTCTAACACCAACCCATTAGCTCCGGTGCTAATGTGAAACATAACATCCTGCACCAAACCTACATTCCTGACAAGCGAAAAGATGTTTTAGCAGGATTTTTGGAATTCTCCACTCAGTGCATTCACGCATTTGCCAACAAGTCTGCAAAAAATAAACAGTCGTCCCAAGGTTTGTTGTCTATTGTTATAGATCGAGCCCAGGGCACAGCTAATCTACTGTGACCTGTCAACAGCCAGCTTCTTGTTGTCTGGTCTGGATCCACCTGCATAAGACCGGACCAATCAGCCGCTCTGAAATCCCCTCAGCCGGCCCTGTGCTAAGGTGTTTACGCTCCCTGCTGTTTGCTGACAGCTCATCAGGGGTTAAAGAGCACAAGGTCAGAGGGAATTAGCCCGCAGGTTGCTTGCAGGCGTCTGGGGGGGCATCTGCTTCAGTGGGAGGTAGAGTCCCCGTTGAGCCTGAATAGACAGAGGCACAAATGTTGGTGAGGACATCTTTATTTTCATGCTGATACATGCTGGCATTTCTCAACAGGAAGTACTGCGCACACAATTGGAAGCCAACAGCTAACTATCACGTTACATCAGATTTTCAGACCTCATGCTCTGCAGGATAATGACGCTAATCCCCTAAACCTGTGAATAGAGCCGGTTGTGTTCTTAAGTCATAAGTGTGGTGTACTGTAGACCCCGGGGGGGGGTGGACCTCCACAGAGAGGTTTCGGATCGGTATCTCGATTCTGAACAGACACCCTTTTCACACTGCAAGGAAATCAGATTTGTCTTTTCCATCAGATCGTCGTCGCTCGCCGTCCACGCCGTTATTTGCAAGCGATCGGATCAGATTTGTTTGTGCTGTCATCGGCCAACTTATCTAGGGCGGGTTGCTGTGGTGACGCCGATGTCGCCGGTTGCTACGTGCGTCCGTGGATTTTTCCCAAGGCGGCATGAAGAATGGAGATCTGTCAAAATCGACGTCCAAACAAACACTGTGGAGTCACGGAACAGTTTATACCAGCATCTGTCCACCAACTGTGTTGTCCTCCGTCGCACCAATCTGAGCTGATAGTTGATGCTTTACCAACTAAAAGACTTACTCATCTCTATTTTTCCAATCTGACTGTTGCTCAATGTAATAACGTTGTGTGATTCAGATTACCTTGAAATACTGTTCACTTGGCTGACGTACTAATAATCCCTCATGTTTCAGCAAATTCTGTCTGCGAAAAGGAAAGCAGGAAGTGAATCAAGGGTGCAAGTTTGGGCGACACGAAGACCAGCAAAGGTTTTTTCTCAGCGTTTTTTTTTTTGACGGCCGTGGATGAATTCACATTCTGTTCTCAGAGCTTTTTTTCCCCTTGGGGCCACATGGCACGGCCGTTTTTTAAAATCTCTCAGGGTAGGAAAAGGCAACAAAGTGGAGGAGAGGTAAAAAAAATGAGGGGGTAAGAGGGGGGCAGACTGGTGCAACTGGCTGATTTGTCTCATTTCCTGTATCTCTGTGTTTCCTTTCGAGGGCACTCGTTTCTAAAAATAAAAAGGAGTGATAATCTCTCCAAGGCAGGGCATCTAGACTCCACAATAAGCGATTGTCTAGTATTTCCTATGTTGTCCTCTGGGAGTTGAGACGTCTTTGTGCTTGTATGGTTCCATCACACCCACAGCAATGCACCGAAAAAATACATCCAGCATGCACATCGTGCATTTTGATGAGGGAAAATAAAGCTTGTAGGAAACATCTTGGGTGTCTTGGTTCCGTCCTGACCTTTTCTTGGTCGTGTCACCTCGACCTGACAGCAAAGCATCATCATCGTTGGCTCGAGCTCAGCAGATGCTAATCGCACAGCTGCCACAACACACCGCATCACAACAGCCGTCCATTCCAGGAAATTTTTTGCAGGAAACATCGTCGTCCCTAAGACTCCCTTATTAAGGCAAGGAAAAGGATCTTTGGAGTGGGGGGGGGGTTATTTTTAGGGGAGCACGGAGACAGTAATTCCACTATGTCTCTCCATCTTTGTTATGGGAAACCCTCCTGCTGCACTCTGGTCTGGGGGGCAGCAGCCGGGGTTTCAACAGCAGCAAAGGAGGAGCTTCTCATTTATCCCACGGTCTCGCTGAGTCTCCATGGTTACAGCATCTTATGTGGAGTTTGTGCTTTATTTAAATACTTTACCTGTTAGTCAAAGGCTGTAGAACCAGAGGCCCGTCAGTGACCTCTGTGGACGAAGTTGCGGGATTGGAATTGAATTGCTACAGAAATATGAAATGTTTTTATGTCATAAGAGCATATGAAGGGAATGTAAATTATTTGAAATAGAAGGATTTATGCATCCGAAAGAAAAAGCTCGAAGTGTTTACAGAAAAATCCTTTATCCCCAATGGAATGTTGATTAGAACCATAATAACACTCTATTTAGCTTTTACTGTTGCTGCTTGGATAAATTTTGAACACATGAGATGCGAATATCTATTTACATGTCCACTTTCTATGTTTAAATAAAAAAATGTTATCTTTTGTCATTGTAGGTTGGAAAAAAGTTTTAGAAAATGAACAAATCTACTTTCATGTCATTTAATCGTATGAGCTCCTGGTTCCCTTTGGTGTTTTTCTTTTGTTCTCTTTAGTTTTTGACTGAATCTCGCAGCCTTTCTCAGGCGTCGCCATTCAATACAAGGTAGAGCTAAATTAATTAGGTCGAAAGCTCTTGAGAATAAGCTACAGAGCCATCCACGATTGTAGGAAATTCAATCACAGATAGATAGATCTGTTGCCAGGGTCTGGAATGAACCCCTTATTCTACATCTACGTATTAAAGAAGAATAAAATAGATGTTAAGCCTATTTCCATAGGCTGTATATCTTTATTGCAGCTGATGCGAGCGTGGCGCCGTTGATAGCTGAAGGCTGCTGCTAGTGACTGTTTACATTTCTCAGCTGCCCACATTCATTAAAATAGATTTCTCCGTGTTTGAATGTATTCTTTTCCGTTTGGCTCCGAGCACAAGGAGAGAAGACAAAAAGACGCTTTGAGGCGCTGAAACAATCCATATCCACTCCAACGGGCTCCGGCGCCATTTACCCACCCCCCTACCATCCGCTCCGAAAAGAGCAACCCCCCCCCCCCCCCCAGGAGAGGCATGAGAAGGATCCATTTCAGAGACACCTGAACAATTTCCCAGGCTAGTTCATGTAGTTGTGCATTCGCCACGCTGCTCATCATCCCCCTCCCTCTCTTCCTCTCTGCCCTCCCTCGCCCCTCGGAGGCACCGCTAGGCCGGAGGAACCCCGAGTAGCAGGGAAAACATTACTGAAAGCCAAATAGCGAGAGTATTGAATTGTTTTTCCTCCTCTGCTTTGAGCAGTAGGCAAGGGAATCAATTTAGCTCCAGTCGACAACAGGAGGCCCAGCTGGAGGAGGTCTACAGGATTACCAGACCTTGGTTTACTCCCAGTTTGCCTCGCCTCTCTACTACGGATAAACTCGGTATCGCTAATGATTTTAGATGATGGCATCGACTACGGCGCTAGCTGAGGGGTGGGGTGGGGGTGTATGTAACCGAGAGGCAGACCCTGTTTAAGGAGGTCGGCTGGAGGAGTCTGCTGCCGGCTCCACGCGGCCCGCTGTCGGCGCCTCGTTGGCAGCGCTGCTCTTTCGTTGGCATCCACTCCGTCATGCTGTTGCATTGATGAGCAAACACTCAGACGCTGGGCTGTTCAGTGCGTCCATATCAGATAGTCACCGCTTCTGTGCTGTTTATTTCCAGTGATATAGATTACTGTGACGTCTTCCCCATGTTAGTGAAACCTGCGCATTTGTATGAAATATTTCTTTATGGTAACGATGCTGTTCATTGGTAATAATCGGTAGGACAAGCAGGTGCTGAAACACTATAATCCACAAATATACAGCGCCCCACAGTGGTAGGAGGACCCCTATTACAGCTTCCTGGCATCCACTAACTGTTTCTGTCAGTACAGATTTCTGCCCCGTCTGCATGAGAACCAACTCCAAATCCAGACCTTGGATCGATCCTCATATGAAGGAAAGTTTTGGAGTCGTAAAGCTCTGAAACTGAACCAGCATCAAAAGTTTTAACCAGAAAATAAAGAAAATAAGAATATTCAAAGTGGAACTGAAATATAAGGACAATTTACTTTGGCTTCAGACAGTGAGAGCCCTAACCGGTATTTTATGATCTGCCTCCCCACGCCAAAGCTCACAGCCCTGAACACTGCAGCCATAGCCGGCATATCATCACCGATGGCACCGAATGCCACACACCTACTCACCCTTCTGCCCCCAGGGCTCTGGTACCGAGGGCAGAACGGCTCGGTCTGGTTAAAGCCGTATTCCTGCGGTCACGTTGGTAACCATCAAGTCGTGAAGAACAGGCTCGAGCGTGTTCTGCTGTCGGTTTACTCATTGTTCTGTCGTGTTGTGCTGTCAGCCTGTGGTTGGACTCATCTCATTTCGCGGAAAAGAATTTCCTATTGTGGACAATAATGTCTAAATGTTCATTATGTAGTGTCTGTTCTACTGGGAGATAATTAGCAGCTATTATTGTAATTATTGATTACCTTCACCAAAGTGTTCATGTATTCACGTCTGTCTGTTTGCTGATTGGCTGGTTGTCTGCAGGATTGTGCAAAAACTATAACATCTATTGATATTAAAATTGTTGGGAAGGTGAGTCTGGAAAATTTTGCATTTCTGGTTGCATTCATTTTGCACATTTTATTTTATTTATGCAAAATACGAGGCTAGAGGATTAACGTCACAAAAAATACGTAAGGTTCATCCTCAGAGACCCGTGAATGTCACAACGTCTGAAAGCCGTCCGCCGAACAGTTTGTGACATCATCGGCTTTGTTTTTCTGAATAGATGCCAGATGTCTGACACAAGCTGTTCCTCTGAGTTTTTCTAATATTGTTCAGTACGCGTTCATCCGGACTGAAATGCACACTCCGCATCGATGACACGACGACACGGTTACAAGTGTTGTCAGCTCCCCGGCGGCTTTGTTCAAAGCACAAAGCCCTTACGAGAAGTGAGTCTTCCTCTCGGTTCTTCTGGAAGAGCAAGACTATCTTGTGTTTTTGTCTTACGTGCATGGAGGCCCGCTGCCTTCCTTATTCATCACCTACGCTGGCTTCACTCTGACAGCAACCCCCCCACCCCCTTTCAGATTTAGCGCTGTGAGGCTGGCTGGAAAGCAGGAATGAAGAATTTCCCCTTTCTCCAACCATCAGCGCATTTTGAAAACAACCTCCTTTTTCTGTCAGAAAATAATAACACGTGTTACGTCGCTGCCTTTTAACGGCCTGTTTGCATTAAAGTCTCTTTGAGATGTAATATTGATGGCGTCTCCTGCTGGCAGAGAAATGAGACTAGCTTATCTTTTATTTATAAGCCACCCCTGCGCTGTCTGGGTGTTGACATTCAGTGGCACCTTGTGTGCATTAATGCAGCGGGACTGAAGAAACGAAACCTTCTTTTATTCCAGATATTCTGTCAAGTCAATGATTAGAAAGTGCCCCTAATTTTTTTCTTTAAGAAAAGGAACCCGTCTGCGTTTGTTTGGAATTGCAATGACGCATGACAGTCTTGTATATTCAGTCATGGGGATCAGGAGAGAAATACAGTATTGAGATGGGAGTAACAAGTGCTTTCTAAAGGATTAAGACCTCCCCTGCTTCGTATGTCAGAAAGTGAAACACAATGTTCTGACGTGACGACACCGGCTGCTCATCCGAGAACAAAAACCTCTTGATATTCTGCATCACTGCGCAGAGCCGCAAAGCTTCAAATCCCTCATATCCTGTCCTCTGCCTACTTGGCTATAATGAAAATGTGAGTTGTTTTTTTTTTTTTTTTTTTAAGGCTTGTGTGGAGGAAAGGTCTGATGATGTGAACCTCCAGGGCAACAAGTGGCTGCATCCTGGTTGAATTTGCATGAGCTGGTGATGAGTCACCAACCCTTCATCGCTGATTGAGGCTCTCCAACGCTACATCCAGATAGCCTCTGATAGTCTTTCCCCTGCAGAGTTATGTTGACATGAAGCCACCGACTTTGAAGTGTTTTGGCGCATTTTTGTGCATGTAAGCCGTGTTTGAAGCTGTGACTGCATCAGATACGTGTTGTTGCACAAAACGAATGAGCAGCTATCAGTTATTAAATCAGTGTCAGATGATTGTTTGCCACTTTGGAGCCGTGAAACAAGCTGCACACATAAAATTGATTTATTACCCCATTATAGAGAAGATATTAGCAAACTGTTGCCTATTTATACACCCGGCAGACATTTATGCATTTATTACCTCGCCCCGATGGGAGTCATGAGAGGTTGTGTGATCACAACGATCAGTCAGTTTGTTTGTCCACCAGACATCTCGAAAATGTTGTCAACAGATTTTGATTGAATTTCGCGTCTGGCTTCATCTGCATCTGATTTATTGGGTCACAATGAGGTGACATAAAGGGATACAGAAATGGAACTGACACCAACATTTAACTGAGATTATAGTGATGTAGACTGGAAGCCCCATCTTATAGCTTACTGTGCTTTTTCGTCTAGTTTAATAGAACTGACACCATTGACTCCAGTGCACCGCTGAGCCACACGAAAGACAAACAACCAGTCACACCTATGGACAATTTGGAACCAATCAATTCGCCTGAATTGCATGTTTTTGAAGGTGGGAAGAAACCGAAACCCCCCGAAAGAACCCACACAAACGTGTGGAGAACGTATTAACTCTGCACAGAATGGGACGCCCCCTGCTGGAGAAAGTTTAGGGCACTTCTGCATCGATTTCTCTCTCCCTCACACACAACACACAGTGTCCCAACATTTATTTGTTGTATTGTTTTGATATAAGAGCACTAAATTTATTATTGACACAATATAATCATTATGTCATCTGCGTATTTGTCTCTCTGCCAATGTTCATTCTCACTGTTTGTTCTTTGTCAAGTCCACAATGGGTGATAAACTGATAACACCTAATAATAACACTATTCTCAAAACAATTCAGAGGCAATCGGAGAGTGCAAGCCGCTGCTTTAATTGCCCCGTTGAATCGAGATGACTTAATATAGCGGGGAGTACCTCCGGCAGAAATCTTTCATTTAAACACACAGGCATTCGTTTACTGCCACCCATTAGAGGCAGAAGGTCAGTTGAACCAGAGTCTTTCCTCTCCGTCTCCACGCGGTGTGTTTGTTGACAGAGAGAGGCGGATGGTTGGAAACAGATCAGTAATCAGGGTGTGGTGTTATCTCTGTGTGGCTCTGGGAGCTCTTCTGTTGTTTTTCTTCCCCAGCAGGATGAAGTGAACTCAGTTGAAACGCATCCCGACCTCATCGGTGGGTCCCCGTCATGATTACCGTCCCATTATCTATCAGAACACCCCTAAAATGCATGAGTCAAGATATTGTTTTGGGAAGGTTGGGCAGATGATTGGGATGAATAAATAAAATTTTGCCGTCAAACCCTATAAAGGGGCGGATCCAGGAATTTGTATTAACGTCTTTTAACATGAAGAAATAAGGGCTCTTTATTTATTTATTTTAACCATTTCCATCTATTCACAATAAAATACCAGGCAGAATTTGATGAAACTTGGTAGGAAGTTTGTTCATGTTAAGATGTTGTATGTCCTACGATGAGCTGGCGTCTTGTCCAGGGTGTTCCCTGCCTTTTGTTTGTAGCAAGTGGGAGAGGCTCTAGTCAGTGGCATCTAAATACCACTGACCCAGAGAGCTAACGTAGTGTCTGTACTTCTATCCACCAGATATAGCCGTGGTGGAGATGACGGATGCCTTTCGCCAACCTTCGCTCTTTTACCACCTGGGAGTCAGAGAGAGCTTCAGCATGGCCAACAACATCATCCTGTACTGTGACACCAACTCCAACTCCATCCAGTCCCTGCAGGTGAGCTGCCATGACAACTACAACAGAATTAAATCTGTGGTGATTGAAGGAAGGGCAGGAGATTGGCCGAAATGTCATCTGGTGTCAAGCAAAACAGAAACGCTTCAACGGTTCGATGGAGTTTGGAGAAGATGATGATGCGGTTGTGCGTCGCAGCTAACTTGACCATTTGTTCGCCCGCGGTGATTGGCGTGCACTGAAGCATCATGTGGTCACATTGTGCGTCCATATGTCTGTGCTGTTCTTGTGGATATATGTCAGGAACTCCTGAGGGAATCTCAACATCTGCAAGGACTCGGTGGTGAACTGGTTTGATTTTGTCGTTTAAAGGTCAAAGTCACTGTGATTTCAAAAAAAAGCATTTATTTAGCGATAACTCAAGAATTCATACACTTGACAAAATTCCACACAAATGTCTAACAGAATAAAATGATGACATTTTATTTCCAAAAAGGTCAGAGTTAATCCTCGCTGTTACCTCATAGCATTCTCCAAAATGGCCAGTATTTGGCGCCATACCTCAAGAACAGAAAATGCAACTTTGGAAGAAATTTGGATCCTTATTGGTGACACTAACTTTGAAAATGTGATTAAAAATGTGGATCTTTTTGAAGATATGTGGGATGCATCCACATTTTTAAATTTGGTGCGCCTCTGAAGCAACATCTAGGTTCGATGTGTCTTTGTCCACCGCCGAGTCTTTACATATTTGGCGCGCATTTTCAGCGATCGTACAAATACGGATGAAGCAGATGGAATTTGGCAACATCATTGGAAATTTCTGAGGCTAGTATAGCTACAATCCAAGCAAAGGACAACAAATGAGCACGACTGCGAAAATTGTCCATTCTCAAATGTCTAACGTACCACCATCGCCATATTTGTGCAACTTAAAATCTGGGCTTTTTGCTGCCCTCCTGTGGTCGTTTTTGCCAACATGAACAGAAAATCTGTTTTTTTTTCGTAGGACACATCCATTTACTTACCTAGCAGGAGCATGAATGGGCCTTTAATGCAACTGTGCAGCATATTAGACATAACTCGCAAAGTGTGAGGCCTGTAATACAGGCGCCCTGGAACACTGGAGGCTTTATGGGTTGTTGTTTGAGTAGTAAGAGGATCTTTATGGCTGCAGGGATCCTCAGTCGGTGGCTGTATTACTACACAGGCTGTCCAGAAAGTCAGGATAAACATGACAGAAAAGCCAATTAGCATCTTCAGCTCTATCATTTCTTTCTTTCTCTGGAATGAAAAAGTTATTTTAGCCAGCGCTCTTTCTCGCCCCTAATGGGAGCTGGTTCCTTTAAAGGGGTTTTTCCTTCCTGTGGTCCGCCCGGTGCCCGCCGGCCTGACTCCACGGTCGGCTAACTGCACCTCATTCTGCCTGAAAAACACCACTTCTCTCTGGTGGTTTCCTCTGATCTCCATCAGGCTCCTAGATTGTCTTAAAAGGTTTTGCTGCAACATCAGAGGGTTTCTTCAAATACCAAAGTTCCCTTTGAAAATACACCCAAAACCTCCAGGAGCTCTCAGTGAATCTATACTTATCATATGCTTCTTAAAAGATGTTGCAGATTTTATATTATTATCAATTTGTTTTTTGGTCTAAAATTTACCCAGAGGAGGAAAATGTCCTCATTACATCTCTAAATGTCTTTTTTTCTTTCTTTCTTTATCTTTCAGGAGATCATTTGCCAGAAGAACACTGTAAGTACACAAAACCATCTGACTTCCTCCCTCCTTTGCCTTTCACACATTATTCACCCACAGCTCACACATCACACATACACAAGGCGGTGCAGAGAATATGTTTCTTCACAATGTGCAGCGAACGCCGTGACTCACGCTTTACATTTCTCCTCACGGTGTTATAAAGGTTTCTTTTTCCCACTTATGTTTCTGCTTCCACAGCGACTGCGTGGCCACCACCTGCAAGTCAGGCGCAAGCAATCAACCCCTGACATGCAAAAATGTGCAGCATTCAAATACGGCGCTGCTCTCAACTTAAGGAAATCCTGTTCTTCTATTGACTCACACTTCTCTGCAGATCCCAATATTGATTCTGAAGTTGTGTTTTCATTGTAATCCATCTATGAAGGAAGTTATAATGCCAAATAGTGTGGAGGGTTCCTACAAAATGTAATATGACATCACTTTAAGAATCAGTCAACTATTTTTTAGTCTTTTTTGGCAAATAGATTGATGATGAAGTTATTTTTAATAATTCTTTTTGTCCAATCAACAGTTCAAAAGTAGACAAATTGGACTTTGTGTTAGTGTTTCTAGTATAAAAGATAAAAAACAACAACCTGCAAATCCTTTCATCTGAGGACCTGGAGGACGTGTTTGGTGGTCCGTCCAGTTGAGATCCTGATGGATTTTGGAATCGGATTGTAGAGACGTCACACGACTTTGCTGATGAGCAGATCCTTGCTGCACGAACAAAAACCCATTGAGCGATAAAACCAACGATTCTGCACAAATTTCCAAAGAAACCACCGCCTTTGTACATAATATGTATAAATAACAATGTTGGCCATTTTACCCGCGCAAACACCTGACAATACCAGCAGCGTGGGCACATTCTTGTGAGGAGAGGGAAGGCTCAGCGCTCTTAAGTAGCTTTTGAGAGTGGAAGTGGCTCCGTGCTGCATGAAATGTACTGATCTCTGACACGGAGAGCTGATTAACGCTCACAATAAGAGTGCATGAACCCACAGTGAGTTTTTTTCATGGCTCTATGTGCTCTGTCCTTGTCCTTTTATCACGGGGCACTTACACGGCTGCTCTGTGTGCTCTTAACCAGCTCTTTGAGTCGGTAGAAGTCTGTTTTCTCTCCATTTCAATGTGTTCTTGCTGTAGAACAGCTCACTTGAATGATAATTATCGACTCAACCTCATGCTGAAAGTCAGGTGAAGGTTTGCAGCAAAAGTAAAAATGAAAAGTGAGAACAACAGCCTCAGCAGCGGTGCACAGTTAGCACTTTTCTTATAACAATAGATTTTTTTAACCCCTTTCTAAAACTTTAACTTGAGGTCAACAGGAGCCTAAATATCTTGCGTAACCTTTTAATCCTGCAAGTTTATGCATTCAGTTACTGATCCTTTGCTTTTTAATCTCCCAGCCCTGTTAAGGCGTGTTTGTTAACGTGTACAGCACATGTTACAGGACGGAAAAGCAGCATTTACTGCATTCCTAACAGTTTTGCTGCAGCAACAAATGACACAATCGCACCCCCCGAAGTCATAAAATGACCACACGACATGCTGATAAGACAAGCTTTCCTGCACGGCAAAAGTTTGATTGAGGACGGTCTCTGTTTGATGGTTGGTGTTGCATTTATTTCCCACCTTTAGACACGTTAAACACAGCACTCTGCAGGCGCTAATGTGTCCTATTGTCTGCTTTAAAAAGCATGTGTTGTTCATTTTATTTTAACTGAGAACTTCTTTACTACCCACCAGCATTCAGATGACCACCCTCCATCAAATTGCTCACACATGGCTATATCTGAATTGTTGTGAATTTGCTGACTAGCTACCGACTGACTCACATTTATATCCAAAGACTAAAGAGAGTAGAAAGCTAGAGGGGCTGGGTGAAAGAGGTATGGACGCTCGTGAGTCACGGCGACTACTTTAACAGGCTAAAGATTGTTTGATCGCTCTAAAATTTAAGTGCAAACATTAAAGTGCGGTTAGCTTTTCTCCACGTGTCTTTTTCAGTGTTTTTATTGATTATGCAGCTCCAAGGCTTTGCTGCAGTAGCTGCCAATGGATGTACATTCAATCGCCAAGGCCAAAAAAAAAATAAAAAAAGAGAGGTGACTCACTGGTTGAGTAAGTGACTCACTCTCTGTCATGTGTTCTAACTTTACCTGTAGATGTCCTTAATCCCACAAGGAGAGGAGTTTCTTTTTTCTTTTCTTTTTTGCAAAGTGTGTGTTTCCACCTGACAAACAGAGGTCAGCGGGTTTATTTACAGAAGGGTGATGTCATGAGACGCCGCTGTCGCAGGAGGAAGTTGTTATCTCTGCTTACCTTCGCTTTGATGCCGCCGTTTTTCTTTCACTTCCTTTTTCTTTGACTCTCGAGAGCGAGAGCGGCAGCGGCAGCAGCGGTGTGTTTTCTGAAAGATGCACTGAGAGGCTGAAAGCGTGGTAGAATATTGATGCTGTCAGGATGCAGCTGGGTAACAGCCCATCCGCCTTCAGACGCCATCATGTCGTCTTTCACCACACCGACACTCCGGGATGACTCGCTTTTGACAAGACCTCCACAGGCTTGAAGATGCCAGTAGCAGATTTCCTGCCTGTATTCACAACACAGGTGTTAGCTTTTGTTGCTTTTTGTTTTACCAGTGCTGTTATTGATTCTCCTGCTGATTCCTGGTTACTTCTTCTTCTTCTTTTTTTTGGAGAAAAAGCAGAAATACAGACACACATGTATCCGTGTAGTCTCAGCACGTGCATGCACACATGAAGCAGCGTCGCTGTTCAGCTTTTGGAACTGGTTCTCTCCTCTATAACAGACATGATGATGCATTTGTGTAAAAAAACATTGGTATTTCCTGATTTGACATTTTATTTTCTTGTCCCCTACCACGGTTACTCGTTTTGGCAAAAATCATTTAACTACGCATGACTTTCTGCATTAAAAAAAAAAGGGACAGAAACACGTTTCATGTGATTTGAGGACAAGCTTTCAACTAGAATCGCTTCACCATTCCCATCTCTAAAGGAACGTCCCAACCTCTGCTGGAGAGTAAAACCTCAGGCATACACTTCCAGGCATATTTGCATAGAATTAAAGTGCTTAAAAGACACTTTTAGTGCTCGCAGCTGCAGCAAATAACAGGGTAGAGCTCGGCACTGGATGCAGAGGCTGCACTGCATCTGTTTCTGCTTGTTTTTCATGAGCGCCCGGCCACATGAACAAGTGGAATTTGTCGTGCACAGCTGAGAGTGTTCTCCATCGGGACCATCAGTAATGCACAACCCCCAACCCCTCTCCCAGGTGCTACCCGTTCAGACCGGTTCGTTGCTGGTATTGTCTGTTGACAGATCGCTGCCTAAACCTCCTGTCATTACCTGCAACCGCCTCAATGAAGGGAAACATCTCAGACTTCCTCCAGGCAATCTGCTTCCTGTCCTCACAGTGTCATGTTTTACTCTCCAGTGCCTGCAAAATATGTTGTTTGCATAATTTAGACGAGGTAATTTTTCAACCAAAGATTCCATTAATGCACTTTAAATGAACTCCCTGTGGTTATTTTTAACCGCTTCGGATGTACGACACTCCGTGAATGTGGAAGTTGAAGAATCTGCAGCTGAATGATTCAACAAAGAGACTTAACACGTTGTTATGTCACATTATAATTTGCATTTTAACATGCTTAAAGTCAGGACATGTCTCCCCGAAGCTGCATTCTGACTTGTTTTCACAGTTTCTGCTTGGTTTTGACCTCAGGGAATTTCGCCACACAAGAACAGTTTAGTTTTCAGTCATACCACACAATCCTCTCAGCAGATGGAGTCGTCCAGTCATTGTGGATTGTGGTGGTTTGGTCTTTTGCATTGTCCAAACGGTACGCCGCCCACGTTTGGCGAAATAGCTGCTAATGTGTCACGCTCCAACAGAAGAGTCCTCCGATGCTCAGATACACTGACAGCTCCTAATCTGAAACCTTCTCTGGTATCAACAGACCTGCTCGGCCAACTACACCTTCATCCCGTACATGGTGACCCCCCACAACAAGGTGTACTGCTGCGAAAGCAGCCTGATGAAGGGCCTGACCGAGCTGATGCAGCCCAGCTTCGAGATGCTGCTGGGGCCCATCTGCATGCCGCTGCTCGACCGCTTCATCCAGCTGCTCAAGGTGTCCCAGGCCAATTCCCAGTAAGTAAACGGAGGACAAAAGCACAGATAGAAGTACTTCAGCAGGGGTGAATAGAACTAAATAGGTGGAACAGGGCCGTGCTGATGTTCTAATAGGCCATAATAAACATTAATGAAGGGAATTCCCAGACTTTGAGAATGAGGAAGCAAAAGAAAAAACAATTTAAATCTCTTCCTGTGAACAAGAACTTCCTCTGCGGGCACATCTAAGTGTTCTGTTGTGTGTTTAAAATGCTCAAAATGTTTCGCGAGCCAAAGGTGTGTTACGGCTTAGACACGAGCCGCTGGTTGGTGACGGGGATGGTGTGATTTCTGGCTCTCAGCAGAACAAACACTTCCCATTGTTACTGACTGTAATTCTTTATGCGGAGTGTTCGTCAGCGATGATCCGGGTGTCAATCCACGTTTACGTATAAATAAATAATTACAGCTATTACCACTACAGTTGCAGGAGTAATACTGCAGGCTTTCCTGCCAACAGCCAGCTCCTGGAACAGGAGTCAGGATTTACAGGCAGGAGAGAAAAACCTTCGCTTTGACGAAGCTTCTCTTACAAGTCTTTTTTCAGTTCAGTTCCTGGCTATTTTTATCAGCGCAATCCTTTTTTTTTTTTAATATCCTCATTTAAAGAGCGTGAACAGAGCGTCATTTAGTCAATTGGACTTTAGCCTGAACACTCCCTGCTATCAATCAGGGGAGGGGGAATCGTCAGAACAAGGGGGTCGACAGAGTTTCTGGATGTTTTTCCATGAATACATAAAAGATGATGAACAAACACATTTAATTTTAGCAGCTTTCATGTAGGATTATGTAATAAAAGAGGATATACTGTCCTATTTTTAAGGCTGCTGCAGCCACAGTTTTCACCCAAGTCTGTTTGTGTGGTAGCAGATTTCAGAGATCAGCCTTTTTATAAGGTTCCATAATATTCTACATGAGAAATTAAATGGGTTACCGTGAGGTTTTATGCAAGGATGGATTTTATGTTAAATCTTTAAATGAACCTGAACTTCCTTTAACAGTATAAAATGGGTCTATTTTTTTTTTCTTCAATATTTTTTAATCAGTGAATCATAAACTATTCTTAGGTTAATAATTGGACTTTGGATTAGGGATTGTTTTAGTTAAATCTGTTTTAAGGCAGAACTATTGATTTTAAAAGTAAATGCTGCATCCTGGTTAGTAGTAAGAATGACTTGGTTTAAATGCAATCTAAACCTTTCAAGAGGGTCTCGGTAGTTCAACAGAAAATAAAGTTATCTGTGATCCAACAAATGGATTTTGCAACATTACCGTTTAGAACCCTGAAGAGGCTGCAAACATTTGATTACGTTTTAGATGGGAGTCAATGTCTCGCTATCAAATGTCTTTCTATCGTGGGAGTTTAAACATGGCAGCTTGAAATATTCTGTCCTGTCGACTTTGGAGAGAAGTGGAAATTAGCTCGACTCTCTGGAGAATGTCTGACTGCACACTCATTAGAACTCGGGCCTGTCAGAACTACCCCTCAAAGAGAAACCAAAGCACCAAAAATAATTTGACTTGTGCGCTTTTAATTGGGTTTTTTGTATGGAAGTCACAAAAATAACAAGCTTTTTCCACTTTCAATGTAAGAGGCTTCTGCGGAGGGTGGTAATGGGGTTGTCTTGTAGCGTAGACATATTTCTTCTCATGTTTTATTTCTTGCCCTTTTGCAGCCAGTACTTCCGCGAGACGATCCTGAATGAGATCCGTAAGGCTCGTGAGCTCTACACCGGGTCAGAACTGGCCGCCGAGCTGAACCGGATTCAGCAGCGACTGGACAACGTGGAGTGCCTTTCAGTCGACATCGTCATAAACCTGCTGCTCACCTACCGGGACATCCAGGTACGCCCGTCTAACACCTCTGAACTGCTCCTTCCTGTTAATTCACTTCAACATTTGCATTCACCAGAAATGTAAAAGCTTAAATCTGTTTACTTCCACAAAATCTCCTTCTTGCTTTTCTTAGTGCTGATTAGCGATATCCAAATCAATACTCTTATGGAACCTTAATAGGTTGGATCTTACAAATTACGTTTTTTCAAACTGAGGCCGATCGCACGGCGCCTGCAGCGAGCTCCAGGCAAGGCGTTTGCTCTTAATCTGCCGCTCTTTGCGTTTCTCGCGCTTTGCATTGAGACGGCACTCTCCATCTAGAATGTCCCACTCACCACGGGCAGCGCTCACACTCATGAATGATTCATCACACACACACACACACACACTGAGGACGTGCTGAATTATTCAGCGTGCTCTGGGTGTAGTGGTTGTGCAGGCAAGTTATTAGTGATTGAACTGCTTTTGGTGTTAAGCAGACGGTTGAAGGAATAAAGAGACATCAGGAATTCTCCCTGTGCGACTGGAGGAAGTCGGTGCAGGGAATTATGGGTAATTTATCCTTACTTCTCCTCCAGGATTATGAGTCCATCGTGAAGCTCGTGGAGACCCTGGAGAAGCTCCCGACCTTTGACCCCATGGCTCATCCACATGTGAAGTTCCACTACGCCTTTGCACTGAATCGGTAAGACAGTCACACACACCTCCTGAGAAAATAAAACGGAGAACGTCTTTGACATCTGATCACACCGGCTTGGTGACCCATTCAGGTCCTGAACTTTCCACCTGCAGCAGTTTAAATGATCACCTTGAGGTTCTGCTAAAAGGCCTTCAGCCTGAAGCAATCAAACGCCCGAACAAAAACTTGCTGATTGGTCAGACCGAGCGGCTTCGCTTTTAACTCCACTGGAGGTTGAAGTGTTTGCGAACCGATCGGCTTCAGCCTCTCGACCGCAGCAGAGCAGAGAAAGGAATGCGAATGATTTCTGACCCGGTTGCTGAGAGCCTCGCACCAACGGGGGAAAGAATCTCCTCCTCAAATACCAGCGAGAGAAACGAAGAGATGAAGGAGGAGAGCGCGGCTTTTTGTCTCCCCGAGCATCTCTCCCTCTGGACGGTCTCCATGGTAATAGCTTTCAGCTGGTGTGTTTTATCGAACCATCACTCTGGAAGAGAACTTATGTGTCTCCTTCACACATTACACCGGCGTGAGACCAAACTTAATTTCTTCTTTAAGCTCATGATGCGTTCACTGTCTTCAGAAATGACTGTGGAGAAAGCAGTGCTGAAAAAATCACCATAATAATCAAGAACCTGAAGATATAAATGACCCCTGTTGGTAATTCACATGTTAACTAGTTTGTACATTAATGTGGGAATGTACTATTAAATGGCCTCTCAAGCTTAACCCATATTAACGGTGATTATTCAAATACACCCTGTGAACTGGGTAACTTAAGTGGAGCTTGTTATATCGCTATCCCATAATAATAGCTGTAGTTGTTCCCTAGGTACACACAACACTTAAACACAAGCCTAGATATAATCACTACCTGCTGGTGCAGATTTTGATTGGCCGTTCTCAACCCAGTGATTAATTTTATGGTCCCAAGAATTAACAGGGTCTGGGATTTTTATAAATACTATGTATTTAATGTGCAATGAAATCACAGTAAACCTTTTATTATGCTATAAAAAACAGTCTTTATTCTGTTAGGCACCAAATAAATTCCACTCTCATTATGATTATGTCAGACATCAGTATGGCTTTTCTTCGTTTATGAATTAAGGTAAGAAATTCACTTAAAGGAGAACAATACTGATTTACTCACCAGAGTCTGTTTCCAGGTCTTTGAGAAGCACTGTGAGAAAAAAAAAAAAGCTTCATGGAGCTCCAAAGGAAGATGCATGAAATCTGATTACTTGGTTTGGGTCTGAAAATGCAAAGCCGATTAGGGTTCCCTTTGCCTGACAAAAACGAAGCCAGATTTTTAATTTACCTCCTGCTTTTTTTTTGCTCATACTTGCGAGCGTAGGAGGAACCTGCCGGGCGACAGGCAGAAGGCTCTGGACATCATGCTGCCCCTGGTGGAGGGAGACGAACAGGTGGCGTCGGACATTTACTGCCTGGTGGGACGGATCCACAAGGACATGTTCCTGGAGTCCCACTTCACCGACACGAAGAGCAGAGACAGCGGCGCACACTGGTAAGACACACTGGTGCGTTTAAGGTGACTCCGTGAATTGTGGAACCGCAGTTTAAAGGGTTGGCTGTAAATGACATCATGAATAAAAGATCTCTTTAGAGCTCTTATTGTGAAGGCGTCAACAAGGAGGAAACAAGAGAGCCTGAAGGCTCCAGATGACAGCTTGTTCAGAAGTGGACTTTATAATATATGAACAGATTAAAAAGTCCTCTTTTTTAATTATCTAACACTGCTGGTAACAACACAAATGACAATAGCAGAGTTCTTAGAATACCTTGAAAGCAAAACCTTGTTAAATGAGTCCTTTAAGGTCAGCTATATGTAAGAGAAGTCATGTTTTATTCCATAATCTGATATAGACGACTTTTTTCATTCTATTTCTGAAATCTGTTTTTTTAACATAACTATGTCAGTTTGAAATATTCCGGCTTTAGTGGAACCAGGATATTTTTTCATCGAGGAAAGAAAAAGCAGAGCTTCTCTAATTTAAGACGCAGCATCGCTTCCCTCAACCACAAAATGTCAGGGTGTTGTTGTCAGCTTCAGTTCAGGATGATAATCCTGCTTTCTAGACGTATCATGTGGCTGTTTCATCTCAAAACTGTACGCTGACATTTTGAATGAATGAAAATCATTGGTTTCCCTTTTTTAACTCAGAACCTACCAACAGGTTCCTCAGAACGTTCTTTCCAGGCCTTAACTGTGGATGGTGGAGCATTTGTCGGATGCTAATCAGTCAACTTTTCAGCCCCTTGTTGAATCCAGGCCTTGCAGAACAGGAGAAATAGCTGTGATGGCATCAATAGGGATAATAATACAAAGCTGTTGATTGGCTTCATCTGGATTCGTCACTTGAATATGCTTCTTCCATCTGGCTGAAATATTCAGTCCCATGTCGCAGCTTGGCAGAGGCCTTCTAATAACACCCTTCTCCTCCTCAGCACACCAGATTGCTCATTAAATAAATTAAATTTTCCTGTTTTGTCAGACAACTCACAGTTGCGGTTTGTTCCCAGCTCAATATGGCTGTATTTTTTTAAAAATTTTATTTAATTTTATTTATTTCTAACGTGAAGTCACTTAAGCAGCCGCCAAGACGTCTGCGTTTCCCGGTGAGGATTTGTTACGAAGCGTTTTCTCGGTAGTAAGTGGTTATTTGAGTCGCTCTTTCTTTTCTTTTTTTTCTTTTCTTTTTTGACAGGTTTAAAAAAGGCTTTGAGTCGGAGCCGACATTACACTCTGGAATCAACTATGCTGTACTACTCCTGGCAACCGGTCACCAGTTTGACACGTCTTTTGAGCTGCGGAAAGTGGGTGAGTGGAGGTCGAGGTTGGATATCCGCCCTCGCTGTGATGGATACGGTCACTGCGTTCATCTCAGAGACAAAAAAATTAAACTAAATCACTCAAAAAAAAAAAAAAAAGTTATATATGTAAAGTAGTTTCTACACTATAAGGCGCACTGGATTATAAGGCTCACCTTCAATGAATGGCCTATTTTAAAACTGTTTCACCAGAATAAGGCGCATTATAAGGAAGCTACTGTAGTGTATGTGGTTGTGTTTTAGGTGCTCCTTATAGTGCGGAAAATACTGTATATATACTGTAAATGCTATACATTGCATTTTTTAAATAAACCGGAGCTAAAAACAGACTGAATTTTGGGTGTACATCCATCAGTTAAAGGAAGGAGGTTCTCCAATCCACATTAATAGGTGATAACACAGCAATGCTGTCCCCAACTCAGGTGGGAAATATCCAGCTAATAGCTCCGCTATGCTCACTCACCATTTGTTAATCGTTATGTGCTGAACAGATTTTATATCACACTTTTAACTCTGTCCCGTCCTGTTGATTTCTGTGATGTTTCACAAGATCCACAGTGTTTGGAAGTACAAATCTCCTTTTGTTATGTTAAGTCATGTTATATTTAACCTGTAAATATGCTGTACATTCATGGCAACAGTCCCTCCGGTTTTGCAAGTAACTGCGGTTTGAAGCCCCTTCTTCCAAATAGTCTGCTTTTGCCCCGAGGCTCAAAGACGTTTAGGAATGTGGGGAAAACAGTCGTAGGACTCAGCCTGCAGCTCCCTAAACCAGACCCACCCTCCTCAACCGTAGGCTGCACTCACTCCCACGCTTATCCCAGAAACCCCCACCTGCTCCCCTTAACGTCTGGTTAACACAGTCGGACGTATAGAAGAGGCTTCCCTCGGTAGAAGCTAAGAACATTTACACAAATATAATAATTACTCTTTAAAACTACAGCACTGTGCTGTGAATTGTGGCTGATCCAAGAGGTTGACATCTCGAAGAGCAAATGTCTTTCTTGTTTTCCAGGAGTCAAGCTGAGCAGCCTGCTGGGTAAGAAAGGCAGCCTGGATAAGCTGCAGAGCTACTGGGATGTGGGCTTCTTCCTGGGCGCCAGCATCCTGGCCTGCGACAACACCAGGGTCATCCAGGCCTCGGAGAAACTCTTCAAACTCAAAGCCCCCATCTGGTGAGAATCCAGATAAGACGCTCTCAAGAGTAGCGCGCCGAAAAACATTTTCTGTCTGTGTGAGTTTCCCTTGAAAGTGGCGCAGCCATCTGTGGCCCGGCGTAAAAACATCTGGAGGTTTTCTTACCGGAGAACCCAAAATAAACTCAGAGAACTTGCTCTGCTCTTTTGAACAACACCGTTGTCTCAATGTGGATTAGGTTAATACAACAACCAGCTGCTGGGGCATTTTGTCAGGGGTTTACAGTGTGTACCAGACAAACGTTTGATGAGCCCCCATTCATGTGGTTCACAAGCACCACATGCCACAGTTCATGTGCATATGTTAGCTCTGGGGCTTAGTTTTTCGTAACTTTGTTACTACGTAGTTCTGACTTATTTTTCTCCTGTTTTTCACTCGTATTTTTCATGCTATAATTGCTCATTTTTCTGCGGTAATCAAGGAGCTACTTTCTCAGTTTCTCCGTAGCCACACTGTGTAAACACAAGATCAGCTGATCGAACTGAGACGGCCGAGGAAGATTTGTGGAGAAAAACACAGTGTTTGCAAATGGGAAAGAAATCAAGAGATAATAAAAATTTCCAACAATCGTCACGGACGATGAGAGCTCGCTACATTACTGTGTATACCTTTTTATTCTCTTATATATTATCGATTTATTAGCTCCTCATTCTTAATTTCTCCTTATTCTGACATACTCTGTTTTTTTCTGGAGTACGACTATAATTTTTCCATTTCCATACCATTTTTCATAATGGTAGAGAATCAGATCATAATAAATCCACCAACCATTAGTTGTTTAGTTGTAAACAGTCCAGGAGTTGTAAAGAAACTCCTCTTTTATTCTCTTTCAGGTATCTCCGTTCGCTGGTGGAGACCATCTTGATCTACCAACAGTTCCACAAACCCAGTGGGGAGCAGCCAGCACCCAAGCAGGAGCTGGTGGACTTCTGGATGGACTTCATGGTGGAAGCGACGAAAAAAGACGTCTCCTCTGTCCGATTCCCTGTGAGTGGCTCGCTCTGAGGGGGGGGGGTATCCTCATCTCAGGCTCAGCTCGTCAGGATAAACGTGTAGAAACTAAATAATTCATGCATAAACAGCAAATTTTCACTGCTGCCAAAATCAGAATATTACAACACTTCCTTCTTTCCTCCAGGTGTTGATATTAGAGCCCACTAAAGTCTACCAGCCATCGTATTTGTCCATAAACAAAGACGTGGAGGACAACACAGTGTCTATCTGGCACGTTGCCCCTGACGACAAGGTGAGTCAGCCTCATTAAAGTCATCCAACAACTTTTATGTTAATTTTTAATGGTTAAAGTATTTATCATCATCATCATCATCATTTATAAATCATCCGTGATATTAAACTTAAATGCCATGCATGTGTCTCAGAGGAACAGTTAATACAACCTTTATTGTGGCGGGGAACTGTTTCCTCCCTGCGATAGTTTTAATGATAGTTTTAAGACTGCTTGTTATAGCATGTTAGCACACATTATTATAATATGCATGTGAAATCAGTTAAGTTGTGTGTAATACAGACGTGCCGTCACTGACAGGTAATCTACATAAGATACAGGTAACCATGGCAACAGTAGCGATGCTTTATAATGAACTTTTAACTAATTCAAAACCTATGAGAGCCTTTTGTTCTGTTCTGGTCTCTTTGGTGAGTTGCTACCCTGTAATGATGGACCCCTGTTCCTTTCTAGAGATTCTTTGGTTATTGTTATTTGATTGTTTCGTCATGTTGTCGTACATTATTGCTCAAACGTACTGCAGCACGTAAGTGGCTCATCACCGGAAACCAATCCCTGCTCTCCTCTCCTGTCTCTTTATTAACGTGAGATCTGACGGCACATGAGGGCTAACGCTGCTACCAGACTATAATGTAATGATTTGTTTTCTGATCCATCCTGCAGCAAAAGGGGATCCACGAGTGGAACTTCAGCGCCACGTCAGTCCGAGGCGTCAGGTCAGTGTCTGCTGCCTCCATTCACTGTCACTATGACCTGACACCCGGCTCCAGAGGACGATGCCTTCAGTTTCTAAACATTTCTGACGGCCGTCATGACTCCTTTAAACCAACCCGTCCCTTCAGGAGACCAATGAATAAATTCATTAACATTCATATGTATGGATAGAATGCTAGTGCACCATCAAGCCTCATCATTAGTAAAATCTATTGATAAATAAGGATCATAAATAGGATAGAAAACAAGACAGAAAAAAGGCTGGTGCTGCATTTAAGGACATGTTGGATAATCAGGAAAATAAAATTCCAGATTCAAATTTAGAGTACCTGTTTATTCGCTAGAATATAATGTTTAAAACTTAATAAGGAATCAAGTACTTCTGATTTTGTGCTAAATTTGTACATTAGCACAGTGCATGTTTAAATCCTTTGCATCCATGTGATGGATGGTGATTAGGCTCCAACATGTTGCATGTTCACAGCTATCTTTTGCAAAAGTGCAGCAAAATTAATTTCATTAAATACCCACTGTGTTAAAATGTAATTAACGTACAGTAACAGCTGATTCTATAAATGCGCTTGACAATCACTCCAACTCCCCCGATCTCTGAATTCTCCGTCTAATTCCGTGGAGAGGTTTTCACGACGTCTTCTCTGCGCCTCCTTCTCCGCTTCCTCCAGAGGAAGTCGGTGTCAGATCCGGGAGAAGTGGAGGGCTTGTGCTCACATGTTGCTAGGGAACGACCCATTCTCTGTGCCCACTCAGCCTGCAGACAGCGAGCAGGACACAAAAGCAGCAACGCGAGCAACAAAAAGATCACACATACTGTACAATCGGTTGGTTGTCTGGCTAAGTAGCTTTGGTCTTGACACACTGGCTGAGTGTGTTTTAAAAGCTTATCCGTGTTCATAAAAATGTTCATTTAGTTGTTGAATTAAAGCTTTCTCCATCTTTTGTCAGAGAGGTCCTCATTGTGTATTTTGATGATTGGCTAAACTAATTTTTTTTGCGCGCTACAGGATGCGTATCTTGAAAAGCTTGTAGTCAGAGCACCACATACTTCCTGATAGGATATATTGATCTGCTGTACATTCCCAAGGCCAACCACTTACATTCACTCTTTTTATTCACCCCAGAGTTTGATGGTTGACATATTTCTTCATGCTTCATTCAGTCTCTATACTGTATCTGTTAATACGTGTTTACCGTTTTTGTCCTCAGCATCTCCAAGTTTGACGAGCGCAGCGCCTTCCTCTACGTCCTTCACAACGCAGAAGATTTCCAGATCTACTTCTGCACAGAGATTCACTGTAGAAGGTTTGTTCTCCAGTTTCTATGTCTGTAAAAGAAATAAACAAACTTTGCACTACATATTTAAAGTTTATTTTATCAGGGTTTATGGGCTAGTGACTAAAATGTACTCAGAATCAAATCACGGATTTATTCAACGATGATAAATCTGAATATATTATTTCTAATCCGCTAACGTTGGTTGCCAGGCTTGATATATTTTACCGTATTCATCATCAGCATTTAAAGTGAAGTGTTTATTTGTAACTTTTCAAGTGATTTATCATCGGAAATTATGAATAATTGATCTTACAAAGAATGGCATCCAATTTGTTAAACATCTAGCCATTAAACTCCTAATGCACGGCCATTATGCACTGGAGCTAAATGTCGTTAAAACCCACAAAACTCTGTTATGAATTCTAACACCGATCCCATTAACCTCATCCAACTAAGAGTCCATCGTGAATTTACGGAATCTGATATCTTCATCAGTCAATTTCTATTTCAGGAGAAGCTTTTGTTACAGTGGAAGATTTACTGATAGAAAATTAGAGTGACTGTCAGATCATTATTTCATAACATCTGCCATCGAACGTACAAAGACTGGATTTAAAGAATTAAACTGTTAACATCAAACATCAGACCCGTGGGAAAGAATATTACCTTTTTTCACACATTTTAATTACCGTGGATGTTTTCACACCAATGGATCTGGTCTGAAAACACCCTGATAATCCACTCACACAACTTTTCATTATTTGCTACTCAAAATTTGGTGCAAACACTCATATCTTTCCCGAAAAACAAATGTCAACCCTCTCAAACTGCTGGCTGTACCCCCCACCCTTATGACAGTTCGTGCACTCTTGTCAACTTTGCACTCAGGTGGGAAATTTTGCACTTTTTTGTCACCACTTGTTTCATTCAGCCACCATCCTGTTCCTGATGCTGAATGTTTAGACTTGTCACACCAGAGGCTCCAGAGCACTCCCAGTTCCGTTCTGAGGAGTGCGAGAGCTGGTGAGTCATTGCCTGCTGCTCTTAAGAAGCTGCGATACTTTATCACAGGAGGGGGGGAAAGGGTGACGCTGGGAAGGGAGGGGCGAGAAAAAGGGAGGAATGAAGGAGCGGACGAAACTGTAGAAAAAGAGGAAGGAGCTGGTGTGGTGTTTGTGGATCTGCCTGAATGATAATGTGGGTGCACAGGCACACCTGCTGCAGGGCATATGTGGCGGCGTGACAAGGCAGCGTGCGATTTCACAGCTTGTGTGCAGCGACAGTTGTTAAGGTCATCATATGTATGTGTTTGTGTGGGAGGTGAGCAGGTAAACATTATATGCAGTAAATGTGTCGACTGTGGCCTCATTAAACTTATTTAATGTTGTGTTTTTTTTAAATATTTTATAAACATGAACCATTTGTTGTAAATGCCATCACTTTAATCATAGGGAGAATTATGCTATAAACAAGCAGAATAAATAAATAGTTAACCGGTTTTACAGGTTTGGAGGATTTTTTTTAAACTATATAATATTAATTTGTGGAAATTTACTCACTTTATGCAATCTGGAGATTAATGTGAACAATCTGTTCTGCATTATTTCACACCAGTAACTATAGCCACTAAATTAAAAATAGCTGTCTGACTAATTAAGACGTGATTCCAGCCTGCTGTTTATATAATTGTCTCCCTGAATATAAATAAGTTTCAAGCTTAACATCAGTATTTCTTTTATGATTTTATCACAGAGAGTAGAAACAAAATACACTATTTATTTCTAAGAACCCAACTGATGCTGTTTAAACCTAATCTGGCTTTTTCCGTCCCAGATTCTGCGATCTGGTCAACAGCATAACGGAGGAGGCCTGGAACGGTCCGGAGGAGGGGGACTGTGACACTGATGCCTTAGAGGTGAGATTAGAGCCACTTCCATATTGATTAGAGGTATTTAGCCTCATATAACATGATTGATCTGTTTTGTTTATCACTTTAAAATTGATCGGAAATTCCTTCCTATAATTTAGTCACCTCGCAGTTATTACTTTCACATCCGGCTTTAAAAAAATTTAACCAGCTTGTTTTTGTTAGTGGTGTGGTTCCATCCTGTGGTTTCTTTGTGTTGTCTTTGCCTGCTTTCACATGTCACAGGAATTATAATGTTGTTTCGGTGTGTCAGTCCAAAAAAAATTGTCTCAAAATAATCTTGTGACGGTTTGCACGTGCTCCTTGTTAGTAATTGTTCAAGCATAAAGAAAGCATAGATTTCTCCACAAATGGCATTAATAACCAGATTGAAACCCAGCTGCAGACCCAGAGAGGGTGAACGGTTCCCCTGCTGAGATAAGATCTGCTGCTGCTCTTACCTTCCTCTGGGAAAAGATAATTGCCCCAAAACAGAACCGCACCCTTTTCGCAGTAACTCACTAGCTCAGGGCAGATCAGATGACGGACAGAGTTTCTCGCAAGAGTTACTTTCATTTTCACTGCTGTCAGTCTAATGTTATTCTTTTGTGAGATCATTTACCACATCACGGTTAATATAAGTCTAAGTGGAGACTTCTGTATCGAGCATCACAAAATGTAGCTGGTTTCAAGTAATTTCATTACCCATAGCCATATCTGAACATAAATGACAAATAAGTTATCAAATAAGTTAATGTATATTGAAACTGTTTAACACACACACAAAAAAGCAGGAAGTCATTACTGGATTCTGTATCAAGAAAATGAGGACAAAAGAACAAGTCTTTTTTTTTTTTTCTCAGTGGGTTAGATCTCATACTATAAATCATCATATCAAATAAAATCGCAACTCATCAGAGCAAAGTTATTATTTACATGATTTAATTCAGTTTATTTATTTGTAGGGCGTGTTCAAGGGATACAAGTTAGAATGAAAGCAAACTATGATTTTTGTTGCTGCTGCTTTATTATCATCGATACCTGAAACGCTGTGTAAAACCTTTGAGACAACCTTAGCAAAGGACTTACGCTGAGGAATGTTTAAATAACAGCCAGTTTGATCATTCCACAGGAAAACAGGTTCACCGTTCACAGGAATGTAAGTGGTTTCAGTACGGGTGGAGATGAGTTTGAAACCACGCGACTGCATAAAGGGTATTACTAAATGGACTCAGGAACATCAGACACAGAGATCAGAAATGTGTTCCAGGTAACAGGAAGAGATGATCAGAGAGAGTCAGGAAGGAAGTCTGGACCGTGACCAGGCATGACAAGTCAAACATTACCTCGTCTGGGAACCTTTCTACCTGAGCCAAATTTGCTTTCACCGTTAGAGGCTACTTACCAAAAAAAAAAAGTCGGGACGTGTGAGATTTAATTTATTGTTATGGTGTGTGCTTCTTGCCCTTTTCTGCAGTACGACTATGAGTACGATGAACTCGGAGACCGTGTGATTCTGGGAAAAGGCACATTTGGGGTGGTGTACGCGGGCCGGGACCTCAGCAACCAGGTCCGCCTGGCCATCAAAGAAATACCAGAGAGAGACAGCAGGTGAGAGTCTGCTGTGATGATCGTCTGGTCAGCTACGTTTTTATTCTGCTGTTTTTTATGAAGGGGTGAATTTAGTTTTTGTTACGTTCATTACTTTTGGCCTCACAAATCCCACACATAACTTTAACAGCAAACACACAATGCCTCTGTAGGTGTGTTAACTTTATATCTTCAGTGTTGTGTCATTTATTTGCTCATTTATCCTTTATTTCACCAATAAATTACCATTGAGACGCGAAATCTCAGATTTCAACAATTAAAAATCATAAAGGACAAACAATATAAACTTATAATAACTAACAAAGGAAAAGAAATAGAAGAAGACCATTCCAGAGATACCGTAACTCTGTCCATCACAGGTTGTAAAACAGGAACACTTGTCCTGCAGGGCAACATGTAAAAGACCTTTAAAGGTATTCAGAGACAGGAATGCTTCTAAGGGGATTGTATTTTACCACTCGTTCTGTATCCAGAGAGAATAAAAGGAAGAAGTGGTTTCACCACGCTCTGTGAGCTCCCTGGGGATATATGAAAGAGTCTGAACAGTGGATATGATGCTATCGCTGCTGGAACAGCAGGATAGAAGGCTGCTGATATTAGTTTGGACATTTACTTAACAATGCTTTGACATTGTTAAGTATTTTGTCTTTTTTACATTCAAGACAAATTTTTGTTTTTACAGTCAATCCTGTGGAGTTGAAAAAGTACCCTGCAGGTAGATTGTGGCTTGATTTAAAGAGGACACCATTACATAATTGATTGTATCATCTGCATGAAAGTGTATCCTAGCTTTAAAAAAACAGAAAGTAAAATGGGATGGAAGTAGATCCCTGAGGGACGCCTTTGTTTACTGTGAGTGAAGCTTAGGTATAGTCTTTGCTGAGATCTTTTCATGATATCGACAAGAACAGAATTTGATATTGAAAAAGGTAGGTATGCTTTTTGGGTATTTAATCTATCTGCCATTTTTTCTGGTCCAACGTGTGTAGAAGGTTAACTCGATGTTATTTTTTAAATTACAGGTACTCGCAGCCGCTCCACGAGGAGATCGCTCTCCACAAACACTTAAAGCACAAGAACATCGTCCAGTACCTCGGATCCATCAGCGAGAACGGCTTCATAAAGATCTTCATGGAGCAGGTGCCTGGAGGTAAGCTGTGCTTTTCATTTAAAGAGGAAAACACAACAGATTTAGATTTAATTTTATCTTATGAAACTTAAGATCAAGATTTATCCAAACATTTTGTGAAACTTTCTTTGCATCACCTTGTCCAGGGAGTCTGTCCGCCCTGCTGAGGTCCAAGTGGGGCCCTTTGAAAGACAACGAATCCACCATCGGCTTCTACACCCGGCAGATCCTCGAGGGGCTCAAATACCTGCACGACAACCAGATAGCTCACAGAGACATCAAGGTGACCACACAGATTCTTTTATTTGGATTTTTATCATCATATCTGTGGAGTCATTAGCTTTTTCATTAGTTTGCATTCATAAAAAAAAAAAATGCTGTCTTTGGGATTTAAACTCTCTTATAGCCTCAGCTTTAGCTATGTGATATCAATAATAGAAAATAAGAAATGTTAAATGTTTAGAGTGAAATCCTTCCCTGTTTGGTGACCTAGAAATCTTTTTCCTTCTGTAAAATCTCTGCCCCGTTTTATCTCCCTGTGACAAACCAACACTGATAACACCTCAGCAGCCGCTTCGCCCTGCATCCGCCTGTTATAGCGACAGGGGCATGTAAGCGCCATTATCACCGCATTAATGTTAATCACCTTCTTTTTTGGCCCGGATGTCACTTCTCCTCCTCCAGCCTGCTGTTCATCACCTTGAAAGATTTGCGCCACCTTACGTTATCTCGGGTTCATCGGGAGCAGAGCATTTCAGTGTGTGCTGTTCTGATGGATGTGTTTCCAATCCCTCAGGGTGATAACGTCCTCATCAATACCTACAGCGGCGTCCTGAAGATATCAGATTTTGGCACGTCCAAGAGGTTAGCTGGGATCAACCCCTGCACTGAGACCTTCACAGGTGTGTGTAATTGTGTGTTTGTGTGCCCCCCCCCCCATCACTGGCAAAATCACTGCTTTAGTTTCTCACATTTTCCTTAAAAAAGAATGTAATGCTTGACTGTTAACTTCCTGACATTGCCAATAATAGCTGCTGTTGCTATTCCGGGGAGTTGGGCATGCATGAGTCAGATCAGGCAATTTTTGAGCGTGTCTGATGTCAGCACGACAGCAGCCAATCACAGCGCAGTTTGCCCACTTGGATGGGAATATCTGCCTTTTGTTTGCCAGAGACAGGAACCTACCTACCCAGAATGGCAAGAGCTCTTTCAGGAAACTGGGCTCCACTTTTTTTCTCTTTCTTTTAAAAAATTTTTTTTTTAGCCGGGTCCAGCTATTAGTGTGTCCCGGTCTGTTTTTAGCTCAGCACACAAGCCTCTAAAAGCAGCTCAAGCAGCCCAGCAGGCTATAATTAGCACAGAAGACTCCTTTCAACAGGAAGCTGAGACTTTAAACTCAGATGTGATTACTGATGGCACGGAGAGACTCGCCTGAACCTGATTGGTTAGCTGTGATAATTGTGCCTTTACCTTCTAATTGATAATTATATTTAAAGCGCACTGTGTTAGGTGATTTGTTTCAGCATGGTTAAACGTAATAAAAATATTTAAATATTATTAATAACTTTGTTGTGTAGCTTATTTTTTAAAAGTGTGTATTTCAACTTTTTTTTTTTTGGAACCAAAGCTGTCGATGATTAAAGAACAAGAGTGCAATTTTGAAGCAGAACTTTTCTTGTTTCAGACTGCGTGTAATTAAAATTGATTTCCTGCACATTCCTAGCAGAGTCATAGTCAATAATTGACTTTATTATTTATTCATTTACTTATTTGTTAGGTGCGAAAGAGGAAAAGCAGTAGTTTGATACGAGTTCACCCTCTGACAGCCAGATGAATGGGTTGTTAGAACCCTGGCACATATTGGTAGCTGTGAAGCTAAAGCTACATGTGGTATCTTTATTTTATGTTAAAGTAGGAAAAGATGATCATTTATTAAATCTTAACAGGAACAGTCTCCTGGTGAGGAGAAACGCTACTCCTATAGATGGTTTTGACATATTAAGCCAGAGCCAGATAGCTATTAGCCTACCTACGCATAAAATCTGGAAACAATTGGTAAAAGGCCATGTGTGAAAGTAGTAAATTATGCTTTCCAACATTTTTAAGGTGTATTACTTGACATGTAATCGGTTTGACCCCTAGAATTTATCGTTGGTATTTATTTTTGTTCAGGCACACTACAGTACATGGCTCCTGAAATCATAGACAAAGGTCCTCGAGGTTACGGGAAGCCGGCTGACATCTGGTCTCTAGGCTGCACCATCATAGAGATGGCTACTGGGAAACCACCGTTCTATGAACTGGGAGAACCACAGGCTGCTATGTTCAAGGTGAGAATCTCCCATAATGCCTCCTGGTAGCGGGTTTAATTTTAGCAAGTTGTTCTAGCATGGAGTACGTCTCCTCCTTCCTTCCAGAGGTCGAAGGGACTTTATTTCTATTAAGGTGAAATTTCATCACCTCTTAGAATATCTCAGATAGTCAGATGACACTTCTGTCAGACAAGCCGACCTGATTTAACCCCGTGTAAACACTCCACATCCATATGGTTGAACAATACAACTCAAGTCAACTCCATTCTTAACGGAAACCAAAACGGACGGATCGTCCGCTGTGCACCTGCGTAGTTTCCCCGCCTGCGTGCTGTAATGCGATCCGCTTTAGGATGGAAACTCCAAATGCTGCACACATAAAGATTTGTTTAAACACAAACACGTATAAAACCAACAAAGTCTCCTCTGTTTGCTTTTTCGTCCCCCGTGTCTGTGTGCACGTGTCTTTGTTTGAAACCCATTACTCACTCCATTTACGGCGCGTGTTTGCTTTGGATGGAGATGTAAAGAGCCCCACGTCAATGAGATATTGTTCTTATCCATGTGTGGTCCATTAAAGATGTTTAAGGCTCGCCGCGGAGAGCATTAACTCGCTCCCGTCAAATCCTGGACCTTTCCGTAGGATGTGATTTAATTAAATGGCTTTGAATTTACACAAGGAGGCTTGTGTTACTCTGCTGAATGTTCCCTTTAGTGAGAGCTCCTCACAGAGGCTGGAGAACGATCAGAGAATTCATGACGCTGCTTGTACGATCAGATCGGGATCATGCGGTTCCTGTAGTGCGTATGGTGTGAAGAGTTATCCCAAAAAGTCATGCAGTCCTGATAAATGCTTCATTCATCCCCGTGGAATGTCTCCAAGGAGGGGCATGTCCCTTAAGTCGACATTCTTTAACAGCGACAGCAGGAATTTCTAGCGTTCTTATTGTCAGAGCCTCATGCTTCAACTTTCAACATTTTGATCTCCTTCTGAGCCGAATGTGTTTCCTTTTTCTGCAGGTGGGCATGTTTAAGATCCATCCAGAGATCCCAGAGTCCATGTCCCCGGAGGCCAAAGCCTTCATCCTGCGCTGCTTTGAGCCCGACCCGGACTCTCGCGCGACCGCTTTGGACCTGCTCACCGACGAGTTCCTCACCGTCACCAGCCGCAAGAAGAAGAGCAAGAGCAGCTTCTCGGGTGGGTTCGGTTGTGGTTCAGGGTTTTCTTCACCGGGACATCCATTAGCTTCCATCTCATTAAAATAAAAAGTCAGCTCACTGTTTGTGCAGTGAGTCACAAAAAGTCAACGGAACAAGAAAATGTAGAACAAACACGAGCATCAAGAAATACGTCAAAAGGATTTTATCCTTTAAATTGAGTATGAAGCTCCAGACATGTGATGGTTAACTTAGCATGAAGGAACAAGAAAGGGGACAAAATCCACCTCTCAAGCTCCCTAAGTCACACAGTCATGCAACAGTCATGCAAACGCATGGCTCAGCAAAGTGAGTCCCCAATGGGAATGGATGAAAGTAAAGAGAGTTTGCAAGAAGAAAAGATGATAAAATAAAGAAACAGAAGAAATGGAATAGAAGGAAACCAGCAATTTGCATTTCCCGGACAGCCCGAGGTGTGCTTTCTTTACCTTTTACGGAATAACGTGGAACCTGAACGCAGCCATTGTTTGAATTTCACAGTAATCTCTCTGGGTTACCACCCTGCAGCAGCGAGGCTATCATGTGCTCTTGCACCAGCGTGGAAGATTAGGAAGAAATGTTTAAAGCTCACACCGCTTTGCGTGCCAGGAAATCTGCCAACAACCTCACCTGAAATTGTGTTTTGATGTGTTCTTGTGTAAGTGCTGACACGTCATTTGTGCTTCCTCCTCCCCCCACAGCTTTGTCACCAGTGACAGGTGAGGCGCTTCGCTGTCTCCGCTGCTTCTTCTTGCAGGAACTGCTTCATGCTTTGCATGTCGGTGAAACGTCTGCCTTGCTCGGCTGAAGAGTATCTAGGCTACCGTTTTCTGTTTTGTTTTTTTGATTCTGCTATTTTTATTCTACCTGCCTCGCACGACTCTGCCCTTTGCAACAACTCCAAATAGACATTGCACAACTTGACTGCTTTCCAACTGCTTGAATGTTTTTCTAATCCCTGTTTCGTAATTTATAAGCACTGGTTGTAAAAATCTCTTCTTGCTAAACATGATGATAGAGATATAATCTGATTTTTACTGCTGTTTTTGGTTCCCGCTCTTCCGCCGTGCTACAAAGCATCAGATCGTTAGTCCATAAATGATGCGTCAGGTGTGATAAATGGTTTTAATTTTCTTTCCTTTCACCGTATTCCTCAGAGTACCTTCGCAGCATCTCCCTGCCGGTGCCGGTGGTGGTGGAAGACACCAGCAGCAGCAGCGAGTATGGCTCCGTCTCCCCTGACAACGACCTCAACACCAACCCCTTCATCTTCAAGCCCAGCATCAAGTGCTACAGCGAGAGGGATGTCAAGGGGCCCCGATCCCTCTTCCTCAGGTGGGGGCCTAGAAATGCCATCTTTACGTGATCAATCATAGGTTCCCGTCGGCTGAACTGATCACAACGCAAACACTGGTTTATCATCATCAGTTGCTTTCTACCAGTTATGACCAGTTCAGCCACAGATGTTTTTATCTTAGTGGAGTAATATTATTGCATCAATTAATAAATTTCACTTGCATTGAGTTATATTGTTAATAGAACTGCTTTTCCCTGCCTGCAGTCCTGTGTCAATTCATGACAGCTCATGTTCTTTTTATTTTTAGAATGAGTAGAGTGAATAGTTGAATTTACACCTGCTTTGATGCAAAATCAGTGATTTAAAGCCATAAAATTCCCTTTTATTTCACTAATTTTTAAAGCTCTACTTCTATCTTCCTAGAAATTAGATTATTTCTGAAAACTATTTTAGTTCTATTCTTTATTGTTTCTTTTCTGTTCAGCATTCCGGTTGAAAACTTTGAGGACCACAGCGCACCTCCGTCTCCAGACGAAAAGGATTCCGGTTTTTTTATGCTGAGGAAGGACAGCGAGAGACGGGCCACCCTGCACCACATCCTGACTGAGGACCGGGACAAGGTGGTGACCAACCTGATGGAGGCTTTCACTCAGGTCGGTAACAGAAGACGCCATCAGTCAAAAAAATGAGAGATATTTATCTTGTAAAGCTCTGCCATGCATCCTTTCCCTCTCACTTCCAGGGCTCAGAGGATATTAAACTAAAGCCTCAGCACATCTCCACCCTCGTGGTCAGTCTGGCTGACTTTGTCCGCATGGCGGACAGGAAAATCATTGCCAGCACTCTGTCTCAACTCAAGCTGGAGCTGGATTTTGACAGCGTCGCCATCAGTCAGTTGCAGGTTGTGCTATTTGGCTTCCAGGATGCTGTAAGTGTACAGTCGTCTTGTCTGCAAGAAAATGGATGGATGGATGTTATATGTTTACATGAGCTGCAGAGGCTACCATGTTGTAGGTGCATCTGCACAAAAAAATCATGCAAATGACTGAAATACTTTTATTTTTGGTTCTAAAAGGTGAATATGTGGTGAGTAATTGCACATTTTGTTAAAAGGCACTTCTGAAATGTCTTTATAGCAGGTGCTTTTTTTAATATTTGCAATGGGTGTTGCATAATCCTGCAAAAACTGTAAGCTCTGATACCCCCTGCTGGTCATCAATGCAAACTGTTAATAAAAGAGGAGAGAATTTTTAAAAAATCAATAATATATGAATAATATTCATTGTGGTGCATGCATTTTAAAGAAACTATAACTAGTGATAAAATATTTACCTTATTAGCAATAATTTTCATCTTTAAAGCTCAGTATGTGAATATTTGGTCAGGAAACAAGCACAATTTACAATTAAAAATATATGCACTATGAATATAATTTTTTCATCATGATGAAACAAAGTAAAAGTGTGTCTTCTACTGTGAAACTTTACCGTCTTCAGGTGAACAAAGTGCTGCGAAATCACAACATCAAGCCTCACTGGATGTTCGCTCTGGACAACATCATCCGCAAAGCTGTGCAAACGGCCATCACAATCCTGGTGCCAGGTAAATTCATGGGTGTCTGAGCAGAAAAGGCAGTTATCAGTTAGGTTGAGTTCTACTCACATGGCCTGGTCGATTAATTGATTGATTGATTGATTGATTGATCATTCTCTGCGTTTAGAGCTGAGGCCTCACTTCAGTCTGGCCTCCGAGAGCGACGCAGCCGACCAGGAGGACGTGGACGACGATTGCGAACCGGAGAGAAACTCCACCCACCGCAGCCGGACGACTCCCGTCGCCACCCACGACGACACGGTGGCCACCTCCGGAGTGAGCACGCTCAGTTCCACTGTCTCACACATGTCCCAGAATGCACAGCACTCTGTGAGCATGCAGCTGGGCAGGATGAAGCTGGAGACCAACAGGTAGGCATGAGCTGGGATCGGATGCGTTACTGCTGCAGGGAATCAAACTAATGATCGTTTTATGATTTATTCATCAGTTTCTGCTGATGAATGAACATCTTCATGTTCATATTATCTCTGATTTGTATGAATCCAGGTTGCTGGAGCAGCTGCTGGAGAAGGAGAGGGAATATCAGGCCATCCTGCAACAAGTGCTGGAGGAGAGAGAGCAGGAGATCAGAATCCTGAGGCTTCGGTGTGAGCCTGCAGGTCTGGACTGCATCAAACACTCATGACCATGATTCAGCACCTCTAAAATTGAAATTTTCTTCAGAATTATGTAGCTTTTATTCAATTGCTGATTATAGGTGACACATATTTTTTATATGTACTGGACTATTTTTCACATCCTGGTGCTACAGCAGTTTGTTTCCTGTGCATCTGGAGGATGAAGGATTTCTGAAGGAGTCTGTTTCCTGTATTTCTGGCAGATACGTCCTCATCATCGGGGGAACCAGAGAGACAGAGGACACATGAAGACCCGGATCTGACCAGCTGGCTCAGGCTTTATGGTGCCGACCAGGACTCCATAGACAGAGTGAGTCCCTGCTGGTTGTAAAGGTCACACCACTGGTTACACAATGCTTACTAGAACCACTGAGATATAAAAACTGCTGTTTGTTGATCTGTGAAGGATGTTTTCATATTTAAGACCATTTTGTCTCTCCAGATACTGGATGAGGAGTATACACTGAATGACATTCTCCACGACGTAACAAGAGACGATCTGAAGGGTTTGAGACTGAGGTTGGAAAGCTGTTCATTTCTTTAACTGAATTACTTTATTTCGTATTTAACTGTAGTAAAAGCCATAGATAATGTGCCTTCAATGAGAATAAAATCAACAGCACTGCAGCCCGGCTGAAAGGAAACAGAGCCAAACCTGTATGAACTGTATTTATAGCATCGAGTAGAATAGAATTTTTTTGCTGATGTGTTTATCTGATCTCAGGTGTGGTTGCATGGGACATTTTACTCATTTCATTAGCACGAAGCTAAAATCTCTAATTTCTCAGAAAGTATATTAATTGTGTCCATAAAGCAAAGATTAATTCTCTGTCTGCAGGAAAGACTCATGCAACATTAATTGAAAGCTGATGATCTTGTGCACATCCATACATAATAAATTTAAATTTAAATTTGGAATTGTGCATTGGGTATTATAGATGACGCTGTGACGTGGATGCAGTACAGGTGTTTCTCTCTGCTGATGTAAAACTAACATTCTTTTCTCTGTCCTGTCAGAGGTGGGATTCTGTGTAAACTATGGAAGGCCATCACAGACTACAGGCAGAAACCAACCTGAGGCCTTAAGAGGTGACAAGCACTCAGACAAGTCAGGACCTTTGTCCCAATAGTTAGTTATTCTGCTCCTTACCTCAGCATTTATACGGGCAGGACTTTCAGGAGAAGAGCCTGTGTTTGGTGCACAGAGCAGCCGCCCAAACACACTATGGACTCTTAAACCGGTGACGTCACGGGTCTTTTGATAGATTCCAGAACAGGATCGATGGAAGGTCACTTTGAACCCAACAATTCCTGAGAAGTGCCACTAGATTTGCCATGCCTTATGGACATTACAGCTTTTTGTTACTGATGCATAGAGATGACAGTTGGGTGAGAAATTTGTTGGAACATTTATTCTGCCGGTGTTTACAGATCTGGAGACTGAACCGTTTTCTAACACAAGCCAACCGAACGCTATTTTCAAACTCATCAGTACTAATGTTTTTATCATAGGTGTCTTATCACTACTTTATTTAAATGTACTTTTAATTTAATTGTTATGGTGATCTGAAGGATGTCAGCGCATGCCCTGTTTTTAATTTTTATTTTATATCCATACCAATACTTTTTTAAGTTGTGTATGCTTTTTCCACATTTCCTTTTATAAGACAAATCTACGTTTTTATTTTTCAGCAGTGTGTAAATAATGTGTTATAAAATGTGAATTGCATTTATGTACTTAAAAGATATTGATAGCATTGTTAAATTTCAATGTGGATTGGACCGAGTCTTTTATGAACACATTTCAAAAATGAATTGTAGGAGTAGTTCAATTAATATTAAATATGTATTCAATATTTTTCTCAAATTTTATTGTTGTACACTGACAAAATTGTGCTTATATAGTTTGTGTAGACATTATCATTCTGTAAGATGTATGCTTTAAGGAGAATTTAAAAATGAAATCAAATTTCATATGAAAGACGTTTTATAAAACATGAAAACAAAAATGGGTAAAATTATCATGAGCAGTGTGTCCATTTTGTTTCATATCTAAAATTGTGTCAATATTTTTGTGTCATATTGTTAAAATAAAGCTTTTCATCTTGAAACTGTGAAAGAAAGTGTGAAATGTGAAATATTCTTTTTACAGATCCAATTGACTGGTGTTTAACTTTGCCATCTAAAGAAGATGACAATGTTGAACACCAGTCAATTGTGTTTATTTTTAGAAGTTTTGGATGTGCAAAACGTCTAAGAATATCTACTCAGTCAAGAATTCTATTTCTTTTTCCTATAAAATATAAGCACATCTGGACAAAAGTCTGAAAATGTTTAATTTTAAAATAAAATGTGTAATGATGCCAACAAAAGCTAATTTTTTGCATTTAATAAAGATAATGGCACTGTTATACTTTTGAAAAAGATAAAAAAAAATCCATCAAACATGGAAATCTAGAAAAAAAAGTTTTTGTAATTGTACATACAATCATTTAATCAGAATATTTTACAGTTTCAATGACTTTTAGTATTGATTACAGTCTGGAAGTATATTTTGTAGGATATAAACACGTCAAAAAGCATAAAATATAATCCTATTTAATATGTTAAGTAGCACAATATAGTATAGTTTCATAACAAAGTAATTTTTAAATTTTTTAAAAAATATTCCTCATCACTCCAGCATTTCAGGTGTTTTGGTTTTGTGTGGTTGAAATGATTGCCGAGCTAGCGCTCAGCCCGTCATCGTCATCCATCTTTGTGACGTCAGAGGTTTCTCTGCTTGACGGCTGAACGTCCTATCGTTTCAGTCTCGTGACCGTCCCCTCCTCACCATGACAACGGTGGGTTTTTTCCCCTCTCATCCTCCTAGGAGACCTCGTTCCCTCTGCTGCTTGTGATTTAGCCGTGTGTGAAGTAAACTAGTGCGCGCTTTATGAATATAACGTATTTATATTTAACGTAAGAAGGCCGTCTTTGTCGTGAGGCCCCCGATGAGCGGAGGGCGGCCGGAGGCGGAGGGAGACGCCGTTTAGCTGCGGTAACAACATGGCTCTGCCTCAGCATCCCTGGCGGCTGCTCGCCTCCCTCCTGCTGCTGTGCGCAGTTCCGCTGATCCACACCCGGACTTCACCAATATCGGATCTAAAATCCAAAATATCCGGGGTGGAGGAGCTGTTGGAGGAATTCCGCAAGCAGCTCCAGCAGGATCAGGAATACAAGATCGGGGATGTGATTGACTCCTGCGTGGGCGATTTCAGCGACGTCAGGGAGCGCATCATCCGGGCCAGGGTCTCCATCGACCAGGGCGCCACGTTCGTCCTGGCCCCGGACCGGGTGTTCACCTGGAAGGACTGTCTGCACGCCTGCTGCTCCCAGCCCCACTGCACCGTGGCGGTGGTGGAGGAGAAGCCGAGGCAGGCCGGAGAGAGCCTCAGCTGCTACCTGTTCAACTGCATCTACCGGGATAAAAATGTCTGCTCGTTCGCCCCGCAGCAGGGCTTCTCCACCTACAGCCGCGCCGGCAACACCACGCAGGGACACCTCCCTGTGTCACCCAGGAGGCCCGGGGACCACGACGAGGATGACACACAAGGTGGGGGATCCCCAGATTTATTTATTTATTACTAACTGACATTATATTATTCTAAAGATCCTTACAGAATAGTGATAACTCGTCATGTAGTGCTTTATTTTTTTTATTGCTGGTATCCTATTCTTTTATTTTGAAAGGCCAGATAATATAAATAAGTTGGTTTTTCGAACGTGGAATTTTTTATTCAGCCCTTTTTTTAAACATGTGTCTCACCATATTAAGGTTTGCAGCAACTGCTACTTATCTTGATATAGCAGGAGAGTCGGGTTAATAATTTGCCTTTTACTTTCACTGTGTGTCCAAATGGCATCAGGACCCTGAGAGCAGCAGCAGGTGTTTTAACACAGTTAAAAAAGGGATTAAAGAGTAAATACAGAGGGTATGTTTCATAGAATATTAAATCCAAATGCAAAATATTATTTTGTTTCACTTCTGCAAGTTCTGGATTGTTCCTAGGTGGAATCAGACATCTGATGATGTCATCTTTAATAGAATATTAAAATAATAGAACAAGTATTAACAGAGAAAATAATCAGCAGCATTAATTGATGGTATAAAAGGAAAACTGCAATTTTAAATTAAATAAATGCCCCCCCCCCTCAAAGAAAAACAAATTTTGTCATGATCTACTCATGGTTAAAGGTGCATTATGGTACACGTCTTGAGGGGTGTGATATTTGTGTTCCTGCAGAGGTGGATGAACCTCCTCGCAGTGATGCTGGACAGGATGTGGTCATCCAGCTTCCCACAGACTGGGCCGTCCTGGATGGACGGGACAGCGTGGACGACCACGGGATCAACCACTACGAATGGACCCTCATCAAGGGGGACACCGCCATCAACATGAAGGTCAGAGTTCACTTTATATTTACTTTGAACATCATCTTGCGTTCAATGGCTCGTAAAGGGGTAGATTTCAGAGCTTCGTGTTAGAATGAAATCATGAAACCACTGAAAATAAACACTGAATGAAGATGATGAACACTAAAAGCTCAGTTCTTCTCCCCCTCTGAGGATGAGGTGATCCAGACATTTGATTTGTGCTATGAATGCTGACTAATTGCCCTCAGGGACACCAGTGGTAAATTTCTTGTTTGGATTAGTTATGTCAATAGAGCCGCACAATGCCTCCTTGTGCCAACAGAGATAAGCATTTATTACAGCGGAGCCGCCCCAAGGACGCTGGATCTGCCCTTTGTTCGCAGCCTAAAGGAAAGAACAGGCAGCATTTAGCCCAGTCTATACCTACAGTTTATACCGATGCTCACATTCTCATCTGTAGTCAGTCTCCACCTTCAGCAAACTGTTAATGGTCTTCACATGATCGCTTTTGAACCACATGGAACAGCGGAACAGTCGGTGATTGTGTGGAGTATTTTAAATTAATGATCAGGACTCCTTCCTGGTAATATGGAGATTTCTTTGCTCCATATTAATAAAGTACTTTGATTTTTCAGAATATAATTTGTTTGATTTTCCAACTTTTTTTTTTTGCTAAATATATTTTTTATTCACATTTCAATGTAAAATATCTTTTGTGTTATTCAGGGTAGGATTTTTCAAAAAAGGAATATTTTCTGTTGTTTTTTTTAATGAAAAAATTCTACAACTTTATTTAAACTCCGCTACAGAAGCATATATATTATTTGTTTCTTCAGTGACAGAAAAAATCCTCTTCACCTCCATCGTGCTCGAGGATAAACCATAGTGAGAAAACAAATTGAATGATTATCTATCATCTTTAATTCTACCATAGTAGCTTTGTAAGACAATCTCAGTTTGATGTTGAATTTTTATTGTATTTTGTGTGTTGAAGGCGACTCATCCGGGGCTGCTGAAGATCAGCGGCCTCCAGCAAGGCGTCTACACATTCCAGATGACTGTCACCGACACAGGCGGTCAGAAGAGCTCCGACAACGTGTCTGTCACCGTGCTGGCACCGAAGCACCATGCAGAAGGTAACGGGCTCATCAGACAGAGATCGTTAGATTTCAGTAAAGTACAAAAAAAGATTTGATTGTAAGACATTACAAAAGAGTAATTCAAACGAATAAATACAAGATGTGAAAGTGTACCTTCCCATACCCACAGTGTGTACAGGTCATTGTTCCAACTACCAGTTCAAGTGTGATGATGGCTGCTGCATCGACATCACCTACGCCTGTGATGGGAAGCAGCACTGCCCGGACCGCTCCGATGAAGACTTCTGTCCAAACTGTAAGAGCACACAGACACAGACACACACTTCCTAAGAAATAAATCAGTATCTGCTAAAGGAACAACGCAATGAGAGAAGTACTCTGTTTTGTGATTTTTAGTTGACAGCAGCAGGAAGTCGGTGACCCACCCTGTGGATCTGTCAGGCTCTCGTCAGCCCGGAGCACGGACTGCTGAGGCTGTTGATGGATCGGCGCCCCAAACGGGACTCAGTAAGACCGTACAGAGCCAGACCAAGGTCAGTCCTCAGCCAGGTCAAGGTCAACAGGAGGCTCCAGTCAGTCAAGGTGAGTTTCTCTGCATGTCTGAAGTGCTTGTTCAGCTTGTTAGTTGAATGAAGATGCTAGAAAATGTAGCCCCGCAGCGTGGCTGTACGAAATTACATGCTCGTTCAGCTGTACCCATTAAGATTTTCATTTTTCCTACCAAGCCGAGCCTCCATCATTGTGTCCTTAGTTCGGCATCCCTTTGTGAAGAGAGACAGAGAGTGTTTTTGGTGTGCTTATTGACTCAGGACCAGATGGAGGCCCTGTAGGCAGCCATCGGGTCGTAGCGCAGAGCTCGACATGCTGGCGAAGCCACAGGGCCACTCTGCCTTCCCTGGGAAAGCAGCTCTTTTCCTGTTGGAACACAAAGCACTTCTGTCTTCTCTGCCATCTGATACCTCAATCAGGCCGATGCTTTCCAAAAGAACTCCTTTCCTCACTGGAATGCCACCAGAAGCGTTGGTTACATGGGTGAGGGGCATTCGCAAGGAGTCTGTTCTTCTTTTTATGAATGCATCAACCATGTATATCCAGGCTTCATAAATTCATGTTAAAGTAGAAGTATAAAGTAAAAGACGTATAAGAGTGCAGCAGAATGTTGGAGGTCAAGTGTTTTTCTTTTACTTCATAGGACAATAAAACGGCCCTGATAATTATTGTCAATTAATATTCTCTATATTCTAGGATGATCTGAGAACAGTCTGTTCATCATTTCAGCATAAATCTTACCAAATATGTGTAAAATCAAATTTTAAAAAGTAAATAAACTATTTCTGTCTCCTTCTTCGTAGATCCATGCGCTGCCGCTCCGGTTGTTGGACCCTGTAAAGGCGCCTTCCCACGCTGGTACTACGACCAAAGCGCAGGAGAATGCAAACACTTCCTGTATGGCGGTTGCCAGGGCAACCATAACAACTTCCTGCAGGAGTCGGACTGTGTCAGTGAATGCATACAAAAAAGTGAGAATCTACTGATGGACCGTTTCTCTCTTTTGTTTAACCACATTAAAAGTTCGGTCATTTCAATAACAAATGGAAACATCTTTTAGATCCAGCTTTCAAACCTGCGACTGTGGCTCCTGCCGTCACCAAGCAGACGGAGTTAGGTGAAGACAACGTGCATTTCAGAACAACTTTGTCGACATTTTGAGTGTTCAAGTTCTAAATTAAATTTTTGTGTCATTTGAAGCCGTGTCTAAAGTCTCCCAGGACCAAGCTGATGGTGAGGTCTCCATCTCCAAACACTTTCCAGTGATGAGTGGACATCCTGAGCCGGAGTCAGGTGAGACCCCAGCAGCTCTGTTTTGAGGGGTGTCATTGCACTGGATTGTGTCCTCTTGTTGTGTAATGTTACGGTATTCTTTCCGTCCTCCGTTTCCTTGCGTAGGTGCGATCCTCCCTCTGGCTCTGGGACTCCTCATCACCGCTCTGCTGCTGCTCATGATTGGCTGTCGTCTCAGACTCGTTCGCCACAAACTGAAGAAAGCCCGACCCCTCACCACAGAGGAATCAGATTACCTCATCAACGGCATGTACTTGTAGCCAATCAGCTGGGGGCAGCAAATAAGTAGCGTGTCACCCGAGCCTAAAACAGAACTTTATGAACTATCACACAATCTTAAGTTCCCCTCAGTTTAGGTAACAAACTTCCAACCCTGATGGATGCTGCCTTCAAAGCCAATGCTATATTTGAACAGAGCTTGCAAATCTATTATAATAAGTTCAGCACTGGTGGATGAGTCTACTTTACAGTCAAAGGTCACTTTAAAATCCCTAAAACACGGGTTACACTCATATCAAACACATTTATCTGCCCAGGTGTTGTTTTTTCCTGAACGCTGCTGCACAGATGCGCTACTGGACACTCGTTTGCCATGTTTGTAATGTATTAAACCTACTTTAACTTGCCTGAAGTGCAGAGGTGAAACACATCAGAGTGCCTGTTATAGCACTTTTTGACTGATTAGGAATCAGTGACTTATTCCTACAGCTTTTCAAAATAATATATTTCCATAGCAATTTCAGATTCCTGTTCAAGGTTCGTTGCATATTTTTTCCTGACAATTAATGTGTAGTATTTACTAGACTTGGATGTATTCCCTCAAAGTGCTGTCTTTCATGTGAGAAATTAAATTTATGTTTAAAAAAATGGGTTATGTTTGATTTGTAAAAACATACTTGGTATTTAAAACCATAAAATCTATTATTTGAAGCCGATAATGTGCATCTTGTTTTTGTCACAAATTTGACAAAATGTTTGAAGGACATATTTGATTAAAATATTTTAAAAAGTATTTAAATCATATAGATTGAGCTACCTGCTGGTCACAAACTTCATAGGGGGGTTGATTTCAGAGAACTGATTTCTGTCTTCAACATTTTTAATAAAACTCACAGCCCTGCCTGGAAAACCTCATAAAAATGTATCTTAAACACAAAGTATTAAATGACAAAGAGACAAAAACATAAGCATCTCTTTATTTCATAAGCCATTCCAGAAGCTGTAAAAGCCGAATAGAATCCATCACACACACCACCCAAAATAAAGTGTGCTTTTCATTTGAAGGAAACAAACATTCATATGAGTGATAATGTTGTTGGAGTTTATTTTGGCAAAGCAGTGACGATCTCATTCAGTACCGGTCACCATAAGAGCCTGCACAAATTGTTAATAGACATCCAGCTGCAAAAAAGCAATATGTTAACGGGTGAGAAGCACAGCCTGCATGTGCGTGTGTGAGGTTCACAAGATCTAATGCATTGTTTTATGCTACGTGTTGAATGATCCAAGAGTGCTGCGCATCAAACAGCCTGTGTGTGTGTGTGTGTGTGCTTAATACTGTTGCTGAGGGGGGAAACTCATATGTTAGCAGAGAAGTCTATAGTTAGATGATCCACACACACACAAGTTGCAGCTAGGTGAAACATCGAAAGCTCTCAGGCTTTGCTGTGATGCTGCCAGCAATCCTTCTACTTTCAGCGCTGATGCTGCTGAAACGTAATACCGTAAACATGGATGATCTGTGATTAAAATAATAAAAGTAAGAAAAACAAACAACCCAGTAATTTAAGAAGAAAACACAAACAAAAAAAATATAGGCTTGAAAAGAAAAAACAAAAGCCTCTTGCAATGTTTCTGTGCTGAGCTTCAAGCAGTCTTTCTTCCCAGCTCCTCTGGGTTTTCATCATGTAATACTCTAATCCATCGTTAGACTTAAAACATGTTTTGTTATGCTTTTAAACATAATGTCATGGGCTGTTTGACCCCAAGTTTCCAGGCTCAAGCTCTAAGGTGGATGATGGTGTGTCTTCCTCTTCAAAGTTCATCGCTGCACGGAAGAGAAGGCAAACGTTAGAAGAGACTGAGGAACACAAACGTCCTCTGGCCATTTAAATGTAACTTTAATAGAGTGAAGGTCACATGCAAAACACTGCAATACGTTCTCACAGTAAAATCCAAACAGTTATCGGTTTTAGTCCACATCTCACAGAGTGGAGAATCAAACACAGAGTAAGATTTAGGTGCATCCGAATGGACAAAGTGGTCATGCTCTTGAAATCCAAACATTTTTCTTCACACTGATTTCATTTCAGTTTTTGTTATGTTTGAGTTCCAAAACCATAACTTCAAATTTTCATTCAGCAGGCGTTTCAATCAATCCAATATGGAACCAAAGGAAAAAAAAAAGACAAGGAAACGTGCAGCTGGTTGGTATGGTATGGAAGAAGCAAAAAATGTCAACAAGCAGCAAAATGCAGCCCCTTGTGATCCATTGCCTGCTCCAAGCCACACCATTTCACCTTTGCCGCTGTGAGAAGGAGAGAGGGGGGAGGGAGGGGAGAAGGAAGTCACTTCCACCTGGACCACTGCTTGTCTCTGTCTGTTAAAGGCACATAAATCACCCCCATCAAGGCCTTCATTTTGGTGCTGCCGTCCTCCAGTTTGTCGTACTGCTCTAGCATCTGGTTTCCTCCCGCCGGGCCGACAGGCAGAATCAGACGACCCCCAGGTTTCAACTGGTCTAGGAGCTGAAATGGAAATTAAGTTTTTAAAAATAAAACCCAGACTGGCTTTGCAATTTGAATCCAGTCTAAAGTGGATTGATTTTTCTATTCTGCAGCAGATCACGACAATGTGACCTTGAGATGTTCGGGGCTACTCACAGCTTGGGGGGTACTAGGAGCTGCCGCGCCAACATGAATGGCGTCATACGGTGCTTCCTCCAAGTGGCCCAAACGCCCATCTCCCACTGAAACACACAGTTGTTCTGCTTGTCAGAATTGTGGTTTAGCTGTTAATTCTTCACATACACGACGCTGACAGGACAATAATTTAAAAGATGGCACCAAATTCCTTCATAAATGCATAAAAACATCAGAAAAGCTAACCAAAACAGATACTACTTAAATTATTAGTGTTGTGTTATACTGTTTTTTATTTGTCTATTTTTAAACAGGTTTCTGCCAAAATTCAATGAGTCCAAACATTGCAGTTATATTATTGTTAAAAATTGATTCGTGACTTGCTGCTCCTTCGGACCAAGCAAACATCGGCCCTCACTGCTGCATTATTTAGCGCCTACTGCACCACTCCATGTTTAGTTCCTCATTCAGCAAAACACAGCAAGACATAAACTGTCCCCTTTGTTTTATCAGGAATGTCTAAGATCAAAAAACAGAATATCTGCTACCTTTTACATCTTACCTATTAGCTTGATTCTGCCCGATGTTATCAAACTAGGATCGTCTTTCTTCACATTGGTTATCGAATCATCTACCAACTCTTTGATGTGATCGATTCCTATAACTTTCCCTTTGGGACCTACCTGTAAAAGCCCAGAGGGAGGAATGGCACTCAGTTCATACAGGAATATCCCAACATTAAATAAGTGCTATGACAATCTATGCTGACTGGTTGACCACCAAAGAAAAATTGTAAGTGTTTACCCGTCATGAGAGGCTCACCATTCGTGCAAAGCAGGTGGACAGGATGCCACTGCCGGAGCCGACGTCCAGAGCTTTGGCTCCCTCGTAGAGCTGGTCATGTAGGAGCTCCAGGGCATAGGCGTGCTGCACGGAGGGGAAGTCAAGGGAATCGGATTAGAGCCCATCAGTGAGGATTCACACTGCATCAAACACTATCATGAGTCAAACCCCACCACTTATCTGGTTAGTTCATTCATTGATAGCATTACTAAGCTATTAGCTATAAGTGCTTTCTATGTCGTAACAGAAGAGTATCAGAGGGATCTAAAAAAGTTAACATGCAACAATAAAGATGTATGCATTTCTTCAATTTTGAATTCATAAACCACTAGATCTATTTGATTAAGTTTTGTATAGGATAGAAAATGGAGAGATGATTTTTATGTCTCTAACTTCTTCCCTTTGTTATTTACTACATAAGAAAATTCACAGGATGCAGAAATGTGTTTAGGGTCATACCATGTGTGGAGCGCTGATGGTTGCTTGATAGCCTTTCGATTAAAAGAGAGGCATTGATTAGGTTAGTCCATCCGTGTGTAACCAGACCATATTTGTGTTCTGTGATGCGTGAAGGAGAAGATAAACAGACCTACCTATCGACTGCGGTGAGTCCATGTAGGGATTACACCTAGAGAAATGGGCCCGGTCTGTGGCCAGCATGACTTCATAGACCTTGTCGGACTTAATGATGCCATTTTCTGAAGATGCAGGAGAGTTTGTGTTACTATATCTTATGGAAACACAAACCAGTACAAACACCCAAAGAGGGTATGTGATATAATCCCACAGGAGATGCACATGCATGAAGGAAAAATGAAAAATGAGCAAATACTAAGTTAACAATTTACACAATTACTAGATTAACAAAATCCTAAGCACAGTATAAAAAACTCAGAAGATGCAGGACAAAGTCAAAGAGTCACGTGTCAGTGCTTCAAGAGGGTCAGATGGTGACAGTGCTTCAAGAAGTGAAGTGGGAGACACCAAGCACAAGCCTTCAGAATACTGTAATCCCTCATAACAAGTTCCTGCATGAACTGGAGCAATAAGCAGGAAAAGCCAAGGACAGATGGCACTGATCTCATGACCTACTCCTTCAGCGCTATCCGCTGCTTTAGGATAGGTTACAAATAAACCACCCAAGCAGCCAGATAGACACCTACAAAATTAAAAGATTAAATCCACTTTATTCGTCCACACAATGGGGAAAATATGTTTTCTAGAGAGTTCTGAAATCAGAAGGACACTTTCAAACTGCCCAGTCATAATTATTCTCAAACGTAGGTAGTTTCCAGTTAGCTCCAAGACACTCTAACAAACTCAGACTACATTTTGCTGACATATAAAGACAAATTTTCTTGTTAATTCATAAATTGATGTTGAATTTACAGAATTAGTAAAGCAGTACAGATTCTACTTCAAAGAGGAGTTGTAACAATAGACCGGTTAACAGAAAATTTGTTGCCAACCACATTTGAACATAATTAACTCATTTAAATGACTTGTAAGTGTAAATGTCAAACGGTTGCCGATTCTAGATTCTTCAATGTCAGGATTTGCTCATTTTTCTTATTCGTTTATTTAAATAAAAACTATCTTGACATGGTCGCTGGAAAATAAACACACATTGCTATGCTGAACTCTTCAGTACATAAATAGCCTTAGTAGATTCTATTAGGGCAGACTTACGCACTCATATCTGCAGCAATGATCTCACCGACTAACAATCTGCTCTATGTAAGTGAAAATGGAAAACATGTCAAATCTGAGCATGCGTATCGTTGCACTTGTTTGTCAACCATCCATCAAACACTATATGCACACTGATGATTGATTGCTGATTGACCCATTGGTGGCTGGACCACCAGTCACACTACAGCACCAAATAGCTGCAGTCTAGCAGAAATAACGTCACACTGAGTCACGGCTCATTCTGCAGACTCAGCATGCTGTCGCTTCAATGATTCACCAAAAAAAAAAGCCACAATTGCAACTAAGCCACGCACTTTTCAGCTGTCAGTGTCATTCAGGTTGGAGTGATTGGCACAAACATGGGCACCAGTGGATGTGGGCAGGGCTCCTAGCAACGCCGCTACCGCTACAGCTAGCTGCAACGACCTAAATGACGCACATAGCGGTAGCGGGCTAAGTTAACCTCACCTAAAACAGAACCGAAGCTGAGCAATAAATCTATCTCTATCTAAAGGATGGGTGATAATTACAGTCTTTTTATTTCTTAATTATATTCTTGTAACAGTAAATGCACGCACCTTTTCCACGGCGTGTACGCGGTTTGTGAAAGGGGTGGAGAGAGGTAACGCTAGGTCAACATATCACATAGTTTAGCAACCAGCTAGCTATGCTAACGCTACCCGCCAAACTAAACTGTTTGCCGCCGGCCTTCCGGTGAAGGCATCGGTGCTCCCGCATTTGCACTTACTGCGGAGGTTGTTGACGAGCTCTGCTTGGTTGGTTCCTCCAGATTTCCAGGCCATTATTAAGCAGACTTTGCGGAGTAAGTAGCAAGCAGCTGTCAGTGCCGCGCCTGCGCCAAATGTTTTGGCGATGAAGCTGACAACCTCCAGAGCAGACGGTGGAGCGGCGGATACGTCACCAGACATCCAGAAACGTCTTATTGCAGAACGACCTTTCTAACGCATTCCTGCATACAGAATAGTGTCGTTTTTAAAAATGATTTAAATATATGAGTAACATTCAATTGAATTGCCATTGGTAAAGCAAATTTTACCACAGCATTATCAGATTTGCTGCAGTAATTTATATAACTGCTGCTAAATTGTGAGCAGCGCACGAGCGTACAATCGCGAAAATCGCCTTATTAGGTAATTTGACCTCACTCGGCCACCGTAGCTACGTACAAAGTAGTCGGCGCGTACATTTTAGTGTGGTACATGAATGCTAAGCTAATATCGCCATTCACACTGTCAATTTTGAATTGCGTGACACTGTTTGGTCTCAATGGAGAGTATAAATGCCAAGTATGTGTCCCAGAAAGTCAGTAAAACTAGATGGCGTCCAGTTTCGCACTCGCATTTGCAGCAGCCAGACATTTTTGCCACTGGTTCGTGGGATAACGAGGTAATGTGAAGCAAGTTGACAGATGCTAGTTCGTATGACAGACAAAGTCACTCACACCGAGAAGTGCGTGTTTTTGCGAGGAGTGTGTTTCAAAAGTCTAGGGATGACTTAAAAAAATTGTTATGAATCGTTTGGTGTGTTTTTCATAAAAGTAGTGCACGGAGCAATGTAAACAGTTAAAGTGTAAGGTTAGTCTAAAGTTTGCCTAGCTATGCTAATTATCTTGCCAAGTGGACAGATAAAGCAGACCCTAGCTGACCTCATAGCATAAACATTTTATAATGTTAGTGTGGAATTCAGGCCGTGCAGGGGTTTACTAATACTTAAATTAGAATTAATAAACTTAATTCTTAAGTGTATAATCTATAGATTTGGCCTCACCACCAGTATGTAACTGCCACAAAAACATTCTATTCCAGTGGATTTCATGTATCTCTGAAAGGCATGAAATTATATCTTGTTGAAAAATAGACCAAAGACACTGTTAGTCATTCAAATGCTTTCTTCGTATGTTTGGTTAGTCTGTTTGATCACATTGATAATGGTATATCTTCCCTTGGTATATCAATGTAATGATATATGACTGGACCTAAAGAACTCTAATGTGTGTCAATTGCAGGACAACAAGATTTCATTTTGGTCAATTGGCAGTCACACAAATTTGGCTGTTGACGATGGATTTGAAGGAGATCCTCTGCTTTTATGTGAAAACAAGCATGTTGGAGATGTTCTGGACCTTCAAGTAAGACACAGTCTCAACTAATGTACCAACTAGTAGTACGAAAACAAGGTTTCTTCTGTTGTGCAAACGTTGATAAAGAACAGGTACAGAATGATTCTCTGTTATAGAGTTGATTAAAGACAGGATATCATCCATACAAACCTTTACCACCTGCCTCTGAGAAAAATGGGTTCATCTTATTTATAATATTTTGTGTAAACCCACTGAGAATTTTAATGGCAGGCCTAATTTAATTTTGTGATTTAATTCTTTTACAGTTTTTAGACCAGGACAAAATCGTGACTGCGTCATCAACGGGAGCGGTCACCATCTTCCGTCACCACCAAAACAGTCAGGTACACAAAGGACAAGTTGTGTCCTTGAAATACACAAGTTTTACAATGAGCTTGTACATATTCCTGTTATATAAGAGGACGTGCATTGTTATCCTTGAATATGGGGACAAATTAGTCATTTATAGAAGAAGAAAGAAGAAGAAAGTCAACTTCATTGATCCCCTACGGGGAAATTATCTTTACACTCTTTTTTACATGCGTATATGTATCAAACCATGCATACAAAGTTGTGTACAGGCTCCTGAACAAACACAACACACACTAGGGGCCTGTAGGCATGCGGTTAGTACAATTGTTAGTACATGGGGAGGCAGAGTGAAGGTTTGCGACTTCGGGGTGCGCCCCAAATGAGCAGTTTGTGAGGGGGACGGCGCCTTGCTCAAGGGCGCCTCGGCAGTGGCCTGGAGGTGAGCTGGCACCTCCCACTGTCAGCTCACACTCCGAGGATGTCTGGCGGGAGTGGGATTTGAACTGCCAATGTCTGGGCGATGTCTGGTCTGAAGACTTCTGCTCTACCGCTGAGCCACTGCCGCCCCCAATGAATCAAATATGTATAGTATATAAACGTTGTTGCTGACAACTGACATCATGAAAGGAATTCTGGTGTAAAATAAGAATTTGGTATAATAAACGTGTCTTCTCTCATGAATGCAGACGATATCAGTTTCCCATCACTGGGAAAGAGCTCATCATTACCCTTGTGACAACGCTCCCTGTACTGGTGTTGTGTGCAGCAGTCCAGAGATCGTCTCGGTTGGTGAAGATGGTAGGATTATCGTCTTCAGAGCCGATCAGGAGGGAGTCATTCGAGTCATAGGTGAGCTTAAGAACGATATTCGTTTGCCAGACCGTCTTGTCATTAAAATAAACAGTTACAATGATACAGATATGTTTATTGGATTATTTGAACGTTATCAGAGAATGCGGACAGCAGCACGATTCATGCTGTGACTTACTTGAGGACAAATGAGATTTTGACAGTGAACTCCATTGGCCAACTCAAGATGTGGGATTTCAGACAACAGAGCAACTCACCATCACAGATTCTTTCCCTGTAAGAGCTCATGAGTTTTAACCCAACATTTGATTTTCTCTCTTGTGCATTTCGCATTCTTGTGATTTTGATTTTAAGCACATTTAATATTTGGGTTTCTTTTCAGCTCAGGGGACAGAGTCCCCCTCCACTGTGTGGATAAACATCCCAACCAACAGCACATTGTGACCACTGGAGGGCAGGATGGCATGCTCTGTGTCTGGGACGTGAGACAAGGAAACACACCCATCTCGCTCATGGAGGCGCATTCTGCTGAGAGTAATTTATCCCTGAGCCAAATGATTTCTTTTCAGTTAATTTTTTTAATAACCATTTTAGATGAAAGGTTTTTTTTTGTTTTTTTTCGCAGTGTGGGAAGTCCGCTTCCACCCAACCAACCCAGATCATCTGTTCACATGCTCAGAGGATGGTTCATTGCTTCACTGGGAGACTACTTCACAGTCAGAGATGCCATCCTTCTTACAAGGTGAGTCAAAATATTCTGTGTTTTTGGCTGCAGTCTATGATATTCATGTGATATTTAATATATTAGTCATACAAAACCACAGAAACACTGTCAGTGATACTGGTTATGGTGAGCTAAAATATCAAGTCAACATACTAAGAAAACTATATATCATCATATAGCACATTAATCATAATAGTAATTTAACTGTTTTATGATGGTTTCCAGGTGGCAGGAACAGCAGCATGATATCTCGCAGTGCGATGGCTCCAGCTGGAGGGAATTCATCACTCATCAGCACCTGGCTGAGCGGAGACTCCAGCAAAGGACGTCTGGAGACGACTCACATGTTACCCAGTCAGACATTATCTGTCAACAGCTTGGATGTACTCGGACAATGTCTTGTCTGTGGGACTGATGGAGAGGCTATTTTTGTCAATAGACAGGTCCCAGTTTAAGGAGCTGTTCGTGCACCGGACAAGATGTGGATGAAGATCTTTTTCATTGCTTTCAAGATGTCTTTTTATTTTTTATGATACATGGGAACCAAAATACTGTAGTCAAAGATAACTTGTGATGTTTGATTTCATACACACTGTGCACATTTCAATTGCAGTTGAACTGGGTTATCTTTGAGCAAAGTTGGGGGTATTTGTTTTGTTTTGATTCCAGTATTTGACTTCAGCAGTTGTAAACATTTGAATTAAAGGTCTTTATGTAAATGTCTCCTGCGTTTTTGGAAAGTTTTGTTGAAATAGAAATCTGTGGTATGTCATTAATATAATAGCTGTGAGATGAATGAACATTTGTTTTTCTTGATGCGAGCAAAACAATGAAATATGAGGAAGCACTTACCTCCAGCTGCTTAAACCACTGTCATTAAACAATGGTATCATACCATTCTTGGGCATAGCACACTGGGGACGGCATTTCTTTAAACAGGCCTGTTTCAGATTAAATTTAATAATGCAACATACACAGGGCTTTTGGAATCATGGGTAGTTTACAATTTATGGATGGAAATTTCATTTTCATTAAGATATAACTAATTAACTTTCACGGCTAATTAACATTAATTTTGATAACTTTGAATCTGCTTAATGCTAGAAGTAATAGAAATACTACCAATTCATACTGGAGTGTTCATGAGCTACATGTTAACAGAAGGTCCAGAGGTCAAATGAAGGATGTTGAGGAAGGGTGAGAAAAAAACAATCTTAATCTGTGAGATATCTTAAGTACTGCAAATAGAGATTTTTGTGTAGTATTTTAGAAGAATGATTTAATCATTGTAGTTTTTAAAACTAGTTAAAGCACTGTTGATTTTTTTGACTTATCTTCAGGATTTTAATTTCCTCATTTTATTGTGAAATTGATAGTAGCCGGAAGTGTACCGCGGGGACTTCCGTGTGTAACTTGTTGCTGTTGTACTTGTCATTCAGACATCCTAGGAATTCAACCTGAAAAGGCACGAGACAGTTCAACACAACAAGGACAGTTTATGTTAAAATCAAGTCTTCACCGCCGAAAAAGGTAAAAAAAAAAAATCGTTTGCTGTCAAAATAAGAAGATAGTGGAGAAACGCGGCGGCTACAGACATCGGTAAATTGTCAGTCACGGCTAACTTACTGTTGCTTGTTGTGTCCTGAGCTAGCAGCTAATTCGTAACCTGTTGTTGAATTAGCTTAGCAGCAAATGGATGCCTTTAGCACACAGGCCGCGGAGTTACGTTTGCGGAGTGTGGCTATATGACGACTGAAGTTGTGATAATTCCACCTGGTAGCTCATGGTTTTGCTGTGTGTTGTTGGTATTTATATAAGTGCTGACATTATTTTAACACATTTAACCAAGGGGAGCGACATTGCCCGTTAGCCCGAACTGCTAACTACGGTAGCAAGTGCACTGTATTTTAATATGCGAATTAATTGTTTTGTTAGATTTTCTAACACAATTTTTTAAAACATTTATCGCAAAAGCAAAATCGTGAAGCTCTTAAGTAAAGTTTTTATTTTTATTTTTTTTTGCGACAGTCATGCTCACGGTCTGAATTACATATTTATAATTAATTTCCACCTGTTAATACTTCATAATTAACTGCAGTGAGTTAAAAGTGTCATCTTCCCAACCAGCTAACGTTTGGTAACATGACTTGTACTCTGGGTATCTGATTATTTTGAATTGATAATGTGCATTTGTTTTTCTCAGCATGCAAATGTGAGGTCAGCCCCGTGTTATCCTGGCTGCAACCCTGGAATGAGTAACCTCTCCATCCTCCTCATCGTCATCATTTACGCTCTTCCATGAAGAGAGCGGAGAAACCCGAGGGATATCGACAAATGAGACCGAAAACGTTTCCAACCAGTAACTACAGTGGCAACAGCCAACAGATGCTACAGGAAATACGGAACAGCCTGCGCAACTTGTCAAAACCCTCTGACCCACCTAGAGTGGACAATGTGGTCAGTGGGAAAATGCCTCCTGAAGACACAAGGCAACAGGGGCGCTGTAGCAACCCCAAAAACCCATATCATAAGGCGTTACAGGAAATCCGCAAGTCTTTGCTTCCGTTTGCCAATGAACCCAGCACCTCGAGCCCAGAGCTGAACAAGTACACGACACAGGAACAACCATTTGCTGGTTTTGATGAGGTGAGTTGAGTGTTTCTGTCCTTTTCTCACAGAGACAGATTGTTGTGAAAGATTGTGGGGGAATTTCATTCTGGACATTGCTGTGTAATAGACAGTTATCATTCAGTACGCTTTGTGTACGAACAATCATTTGAAACATTCCAAGTATGCAAAGTGGAATGACAAGCTTGTATAGGTGACAGTAAAAACAGTTCCTCAGTTGGCAATTGCCGCGTGTTTTCAACCAGCGGATGCATTTCAGGTATGAACTGGCATTGAATACCAGCACAGTCATTGTCAGCTTTAACGACTGTGAAGGAAGAAGACATATAATTAGTAATAAATGAAATTATTCATCTGTATAGTTTAATACTGATGCCTCAGTATTGTTTAAGTAATTAAAATTAAACATTCAAAGATATAAGGCAAATGTTCCAGAAATACTGGACAATTAATTTGATAAAAAAAGAACTACAACAATAAATTTTCATATTTTGACTTTTTTGCATTAGTCTGAGAAACATATACACAGTAATCCCAGGTTACTCGCAGTTAATGAGTTCCAGGCCGACCCGCAAAAATTTAAATTCTGCGATATAGCGACAAACTGCAGTGCGCCCTCAATACTCACGGTTAATGCGTTCCAGGAACCACACGTGAATAACGAATTCCGTGATATAGCGACAAACTATTTATCTTATAATTTATGGTAATTTAAACATTTATGAACCCTCCCCATACTGATATTAAACCACCTTCTATCAGTATTACCTTTTCCCACACTCTTATCGACTGTTTAAAGCACTTTTGTGTCTCACGTATGTCTGAGACTCACAGAATGTAGCATACTTTCGGATGCCATCAGCCAATAGAATGCGTGTATGGTATCACGTGACTACCTACTAAAAATCCACGATGAGGTGAAGTTGCGAGTGTTGATGTGCAAATGTGTGAGGGATTACTGTGTTTATTTTATTATGTACGGTAATTTAAACGTTTATGAACCCTCCCCATATTGATATTAAACCATTTTATATCTGTACTACCTTTTCCCACACTCATAGATTGTTTAAAACACTTTTGTATTAAAGAAAAGTGTTTCTTTAATACATGGAAGTGCGCTGCGCTACGTAAATCTCGGAACGCGGCGCACACACACATGCTTTCAGCCATGCGCGTATGGTGTCACGTGACTACTTGCTAAAAATCCGCAATGTAGTGAAGCCGTACATGTTGAAGCACGAATAAGCGAGGGATTACTGTATGCCAAAACTTTCATATATACATTTTTGGCATAAGGGAGCAAACATTTAAACTTTTTTTCCTTTTTTCTTGTCTTATAGAGCAACACTCGCGGTGCAGGGGCAGACTACATGGGTAAAATGAGCTACCAGGACTCTATGAGGGAACAGATGGCTGTTGCAAACCCCAACACAGGAGGTCTGAAACCTCCAGGTATGTCCTTGTCCACTGGATAAAATTGATTTTATGTTTTTTTTCTCCATCAATGTGTGTCTGGTCAAAAGATTATTTTCACTATTTGTTGTACTTGTAGGAGTTTCCCACATGCCCCAAGCTGTGCTGAGGAGGCCAAGCTGGAAAGGCTCTAAGGAGTCGTTGTCTCCTCGACTCGCTCCTCTGGTGGCTGATGGGATGATGTACCGCTCGGACAGCCCTGGACCCCCTCCAGCCTTCCCACAGAGTCACTCTGCCAACAGCCAGAGAGTCAATCCTCCTCTGCCGCCCCAGGTACGCAGCGTCACCCCTCCACCAAATCGCAGCGCCATGCCTCCTGCATCCTCCAGGGACAGCAACCCATCAACCAAGCGCTTTTCTGGCAACATGGACTACCTTGTGCCCCGAATCTCTCCGGTGCCTCAGGGGGCCTGGCCTGATGGGTACCAAGCTGCAGCGCCTCAGAATCAGCGTGGGATCAGCCCGGTGCCTGTGGGCCACCAGCCCATCATAATGCCAAGCTCTGGAGGTAATAAGTTCACCTTCCCAAACAGCTGGACTCCGAGTGGCTCCTCCCAACCAGATTACATGTCAGGGGGAAGCAGACAGCCTCCTCCCCCGTATCCAGTTAACCAGGGCAGCCGACACAGCCCCACCGACCAGCAGATGCAGGCAGGAGGACCTGCGTCGTCTCCCTCCTATATCAATAGCGGCAGCATCCCTCAGTCCATGATGGTTCCTAACCGGAACAGTCACAACCTTGATTTGTACAACATCGGTACTCCTCAGTCCTGGTCCCAGTCCCAGTCTTCCTCCGGCAACAGCAGCAACCAGGATCTGTCCCCATCATGGCAGCACAACATTCCAGTCCGTTCCAATTCCTTCAACAATCACCAGCTGAACAGCAGGCAAGCCAATTCGGCCAACTCCCAGGCGTCTGCGACCACTGTCACCGCCATCACCCAGGCGCCCATCCTGCAGCCGGTCAAAAGCATACGTGTTCAGAAACCGGAGTTACACACAGCCGTTGCCCCCACACACCCTCCGTGGGCACAGCAGGCTCCAATACCTTCATCTACAACAGCGTACCCAGAACCCGCCGCCGTGTCTCAGATCCCCGTTGTGGCAGAAGTCCCGAGCTACCAGGGCCCACCTCCTCCATACCCCAGACATCTCCTCCAGCAACAGGCTACACCCAGCCCCCCCGCCTATGACCCGGCAACCAACAGGCTGAGCTCAGGCAGAGAGGAGCCTGCTGAAGAGGAGAGCAGCGGCGGCGACGGCTCCCGAGACAAAACAGTGGAAAGCTCTGAAAACACCACACCGACAGAGAAGGAGAAGAAGCAAATCACAACATCGCCCGTTCCCGTCCGCCGGAGCAAGAGAGATGAAGAGCGGAGGGGGGAGTCAGGGAGAATCGCACTCTACTCCCCCCAGGCCTTCAAGTTCTTTATGGAGCAACATGTGGAGAACATCCTCAAGAACCATCAGCAGAGGATTCGAAGGAGGAAGCAGCTGGAAAGTGAGATGCAAAGGGTGAGAATATTACTCTTCATGATTTTTTTTTTTGTATTTACAGATGAAGCTGGTTTTTTTGTTGGTAATTTGAAAGAAAACTTTCCCACTTTTTCCAAACTTTTCTCTCTGTCATCTCTGTATTATCTTTTCAGTAACTGTCTTTTGGATATTTTCTCAGCTGTTCTCTCTGCTCCTTTCTCTCCTTGCTGTCACTAACAGCCGAGCTAAAAAGGTAAAGGTGTCACTGGTGTCCTGTGTCACAGAACAGTCCACACACATCAGTCGTTTCAGTCAGCTTGTGGTGAGAGGCTGGAAGCTTAAATGTACGTGACGCATGTTGTGGCTGAAGAAAATGCATGCCACTCCATGACATTCATCTCACTCACCATGTCATTGCCCGAGCGTCTTTGTTTGGAAATGATGACTAACGCGCAAAACATTATAGATACATATACAGACAATTTTGAATGCATTTTGCACTGGTTTCCTGTTGTGACATTACCTTATTTGATTTCCATTTTATGCTCAACCAGAGCAACCTATTTGAATCCTCTGTCAGATCTTGTGCCTTAAATAAAGTTTGTTCTTCCTGTGCTCAGGTGGGTTTGTCATCAGAAGCTCAGGAGCAGATGCGTATGATGCTCTGCCAGAAAGAGTCCAACTACATCCGACTAAAGCGGGCCAAGATGGATAAGTGTCTGTTCAAACGAATCAAGACCCTTGGCATTGGAGCGTTCGGTGAGGTGTGTCTGGCCAGAAAAGAGGACACTGGAGCTCTGTACGCCATGAAGACGCTGCGTAAGAAGGATGTGTTGCTGAGGAACCAGGTGGCTCACGTTAAGGCTGAGAGGGACATCCTGGCCGAGGCCGACAACGAGTGGGTGGTGCGCCTTTACTACTCTTTCCAAGACAAGGACAACTTGTACTTCGTCATGGAGTACATACCTGGAGGGGATATGATGAGCCTTCTCATCCGCCTCGGCATTTTCAAAGAGGAGCTGGCCCAGTTCTACATCGCAGAACTCACTTGCGCTGTGGAGAGCGTCCATAAGATGGACTTCATCCACCGAGACATCAAGCCTGACAACATCCTCATCGACCGAGACGGACACATAAAGCTGACTGACTTCGGTCTGTGCACGGGCTTTCGCTGGACACATGACTCCAAGTACTACCAGAGCGGTGAGTCTGACCTTAGTCATAACATCAGTTTATTTAAAATATCAAATTCCCCTCTTCAAAAGTTTAAAAGGACTTAAGATAGTTAAATGGATCTAAGCAGCTTTTTGTTTGTCACTCACTGGACCGTTATTTATAATATGATTTGGAACTCCTCCAAACTGCCAAGAATTAATTTCTCTGCTGCTGAACCTTCAGTATTAAGATAAGTAGAAGTTAGAGACAGGTTCTAAAAAAATTCAAAACTACTAAATCTCAGACTATTTCACCAGATTCTGGGTGTCTATTTTGATCAATTGTTCATTATATTGTCTGTTGGACTCCTTGGTCCCAGGTGACCATGTGAGGCAGGACAGCATGGATTTCAGTAAGGAATGGGAAGACCCAGCCAACTGCCGCTGCTCGGACCGCCTGAAGCCTCTGGAGAGACGGAAGGCCCGGCAGCACCAGCGCTGTTTGGCCCATTCACTGGTGGGAACACCCAACTACATAGCACCAGAGGTGCTGCTCCGAACAGGTACAGCTGACCGCAGTTTGGTTGTTCTGACATTTTTACAACATATTTGAACTTTGGGGCTTTTTTTATGTTGGCTGTGGCTTTCCATGTAAACTTTCCAGTTTTTCCCAGCTAAGTTTTGTGTGCGTCAGTCAGCAGCATGACCTAATAAGGAATTAAACTCAGAAATACTCCTCAGAGTTGTTGTTTGTCTGACTGCTGTCCTTAATCTCCTGCAGGGTACACCCAGCTCTGTGATTGGTGGAGTGTCGGTGTGATCTTGTATGAAATGGTTGTTGGACAGCCTCCCTTCTTAGCGACCACACCCCTGGAGACACAGCTGAAGGTATGTGAAGCGTCTGCTCTGGAATGGTTTGTGTACACAGCCGTCATTGTTTGTAACCTGTCGTCCGTTCAAACCAGGTGATAAACTGGAAGAGCATGCTGCACATTCCGCCATCAGCCAAGCTCAGCCCAGAGGCTTCAGATCTAATTGTGAAGTTATGTCGCGGGCCTGAAGATCGTCTGGGCAAGAACGGCACCGACGAAATCAAAGCTCACCCTTTCTTCAAAACCATTGACTTCTCCAGCGATCTTCGCCAGCAGGTGGCGCCCTACGTCCCCACCATCGCTCACTCCACGGACACCTCCAACTTTGACCCTGTGGACCCGGACAAACTGTGGAGCAGCGACAGCGACGGGGAGGACGACCTCAACGACACACTCAACGGCTGGTTCCGCAACGGCAAACATCCCGAACACGCCTTCTACGAGTTCACCTTCCGCCGCTTCTTTGACGATAACGGCCACCCGTACAGCTGCCCCAAACCCATCGAGTACGAGGGCTACGATGGAGATGAGGCAGACTCGGAGGGCTCAGGGCAGGAGGCGGCCAAACAGGGCCGAGAGCTGGTGTACGTGTAGCGCCTGAGGCCAGCTGAGCTGCTCTTTGGTGCGCAAAGGAGATTTTCATACATGTAACGTTTTTTTTTTTTAAGAGTAGTCAGAACAGTCACGTTAACATATGGGGAAAAAAACAGATGTTCATGATACAAGTTTAAGGAAAGACATTTGCTCTTCTGCCTAGAACTGGACAATGAGTTCAATGTCAGTTTTGTGGTGCAGTAGCCGGGTGGATTAGTACTAGATCAGGAAATGGGTAACAGTAGATTTCAGTCGCAGTCGAAGACGTTTTTCCACGCTTAGGTCTGAACACTTTCTTACTACAGGGAAGAAATGCACTAGTTTTGTTGTAACCAGTCACCGATCAAGGGTTGGTGATTAAAAAATGTGTAAATATATGTTATCTTCAGAAAAGAGAACTAAAGATGTCAGCTGAGATGGACGAATAATTCTCCCATCAGCGGATCTGGTTACCTTTGGATGGACACATCCGGTTTAGCCATTTCCTGTCTTCATGCTGAGCTAAGACGACCAGCTGTTAGTCTGGTTTCATATTTGCATTGTTTTCTTTGCCCAAAATGTTGAATTATTCCTCTGGTGTGAAGGTTCACTGTAAGATGTCAGATCAGAGGAACTGAAAGCAGCAGTTCTTTAGCCCTTCTCTCTTTCTTGAAGACTTAATTTATTTTAAAAAATGTAACTGGTGATGCTAGTATAGATGCTGTTGTGTGGGAATTTGTGTTGTTGGAATTGCATTTACTGGTAGAAATTTTTTTTTAATTTATATTTTGATGTCTGTTGCAATGGGGTTTAGGGTTATGACTCGTAGAACGTTGCAGGGACATGTTGCTCTGATTATTTCATTGCTGTGCCTTTTTTGATCTCTTTGTCTTTCACCAAATATAAAGAGGGTCAATAAACAGATTGGCATGAGAGTAGGGGTAGCTGATTGAATTACTGTAGGTTTTATTTTCCTAATTTATACCTAAATGTATTTATAAATTAAGTTGTAAACAATGGATGTAAATATTTTTCTCCTTCCTTTTGGCTGGTTATTTTTAAGTTTTTGTTAGGGCAGGCCCTCGTTGGTGTCCACTGCTGCTGCCTCCTCTTAATTGTGTACATTTTAGAAACACTTAATTCACCTGATCCTGAATGAACCTTTTTTTTTTTAAACCCTAACCCTAACCGTTCAAAAATCCTGTTTGTCTATGAACCAAAGCACTATGATTAAGACACCACGGCTTGTTTCTGTGGCATTTCTACGCGATGAACAAGGTTCCTAAACACTTCAGCCTTTTGTACTTAACATTGAGTTTTGAATCTGGGAGAAGCTTGAAAGCTTACACCCTTTTTTTATTAATGATGTAAGGTTTATGAGGAACACTACGGCTGACTGTCACGTCAAGAACTGGATAGAAGGACTGACGGAGGAGCTATCTGCTCTCCCTCACATATCGCTACGATTTGATTCTCTTCCATGTTTGTATTTAGAAAATGATCAGTGAATGTAGTTATTTACTTACTGGTGATCACTGGCGTTCTGCACTGGTTTTGTGTTTTCATTGTGAAAGAACTTTATTTTTCTGTATATTATTACTCTGAGAGGTTGGGTTCAGGGGTGAGGGTGACGAATAAAGAATGTAAGGAACTCCATGTTTTACATGCACACAAACTGTTGTGTTGTTATTATTTGATGAACGCAAGCACTGGTGATTGTCCTTAGTTCAAACTCACAGTATTGATTGGTGACCATCTAAAACATTTTAGATTTAATTAATTAGTTTAATTTCTTATTGATTACCCATTTCAGCCTTAAATTAGACCGGCCTCTTTCAGTTTTGATTAAGTTTTCAGGGAAAGGGTTGATGCAAAGCATGTAAAATATTTCTCTATGTTGAAGCAGGAACATGTGAAACCAAAAAACAAGCGTTTTAAAAAATAGCAGATCGGTCTGAATCATTCATATTCATGGATGCATTCATTTCTTTCATTCAAATTACTTATTCATTTGTCAAATATCTTCACACATGAACTTTAAAAGGACTGAGAGCCATTGTCAGTGTCAGCTGGCAAAGGAGGACAAATACAGATAGTCCTTGACTCACGAACATTCCACTTTCAGATATGAACACACGCTTGCCGCTATATCCGACTATTGTCCTGCAGTTCCGCTTTCTGCCACAACGCCCCCGGGGGGCAGCACTGCTGTGTTCACACAGCTCCAACATTCGTCGTCTCTTGTTTGTTGTCGCTGTGAGCATCTCTCAGTGTTCAGATCTGTACAGTACCACAGTACCTTGGATTCTTTACTGTTTATCATGGATGATAAAGTAAAGACTAGTGAAGACAGTGGTAGTGGTGACATCTCTGATGACAACTCCTTCCTCCTTCACTCTAAAGGTAAGCTGCATGCTACATGCTAAAGTACTGCAGAGTAAATTGTCAACATCAACAGCTGACTGCGTATTTTATATGTTTATTTTCATTCTTACTTATTGCACACTAACATGATATTATGTGCTTTTTAACTTTTTTTAGTGGTTTAAATGGTCCAATGTGAGTGGCGGACAGACTAAGTCAAGTTAAATGACGTAAACTTATTTATTTTGTTAAACCGATGTATAATCAAGAACAACTTAACTCGAAACGACTTCTACCTGTATTTTATTTTATTATATGTTGTTTTTATGTCGTCAGGTTGTCACTCTGTATGAGTGAAATGATAGGTAGGAACCATGGTTTCAGGTTAGGTTTCTGCCCGGAAGCATTAACTGACGCTAACGCTGAACTCTGAACGTTTTGCTAATTGACGGTAATTATTGGTCGTTAACTGAGAAACTGAAGGGGCGTGTCAGACTTTTGATGACCAGGAAGTGCGTCAGCGCGTCATTAAGTGAGTAAAATTCATTTAGCAGAGGTAGAGATGTTAGTTATATTACAGTACCAAAGTATTTTATTTCGTTTGTTATGTCCTGTAATTGTTTCTAAGTCTTAGGTGATAGTACTTTAGTATTTAGAATACTAACGAATTTAAATGACCTTGAATGGCGATTATAGATTTAAATTTAATAATGAATTATGAATAATTAAGATTACTAACAACCTTTCAGAACCAGTTATGTTCATATGTTGACTACCTGTACGTTTTAGTAGTACAGTAGTAGAACGTCTGTTCAATGCTGCCCCCTGGTGGCGAGAGGGGTTCATAGTTCCATTTTCACCTTTTGAACATTCTCACCTTTTCCATCGCATCGCTGACATTAACAAGAACTGGACTCTTGGTTCTTTGTGAAGCTGACGTCTCTGACAGAAGTTTTTATACCTTCAACTCGGTTACACAGTGGCTAAAATTAGACATGACAGAATTGCTCTTCAACCCAAAGAAATCTGCATGCAGGGACAAAACAAAGGGAAAAAGAAAAATAAGTAATCCTATTGGGATGATGAAAAATCTAAATGATTGTTTATTTTTAAATTAATAGGATGGAACTAAAATGAGCTCAGCTATAATAGCTGGTATCTTATTCGGGGTGTACCCCGCCTTTCACCCACAGCTAGCTGGGATAGGCCCCAGCAGACCAGTGAGGCGGACAAGTGGCAGTCGGTGAAAAGATTGCAATCGTCTTATCTACATGAAAATGGAAAGATAGATGGATGAAACCAAACTGAAATTAGCAGACTACTGTTTCAACAACACCACCATCCAGAAAAACATTCCATCCTACTAACAGAAAAACAACCTCATCATCTCAGCAACCAGTCAGATAAGGTGCTGGAAAAAGGGTGAAGCTTTTTTTCCAACCAGACGGTGACGATGATCCTCTGTTGAAGGCCTTATGGTGAGAGGATGAGTCCATCTTGAGTAACTAGTTTTTCTTCCCCGATCACCTCATAGTTTAGGGTCCTCACCCTCTAACAGATGAAGGCTTTCAGGTGAAGGTGTGTCAGCTTTTCCCATAGAGGATCACCACCAAGCATCATCAGTCTCCATCTCTTCCTCCATCCCATCAATCACTCCCTCTGCCTCCTCCACTACATCCATCCACTCACGCCATCGATGAAGGCTGGTGACCGGAGGAGGAACAGGGTAGAGAATTACATGCCTGCTACACTCATGTCAGATGTTTGACTCCAGAGGCAAAGCAGAGCAACAAAATTATCCCTCCAGGCATCAGCGGATCGTTAACGAAAATAAGCCTCCTCTCCTTTTCCAAAGCATCACGAACTTAAGTAGTGGACTGGTTTTGTTCTTTTGTACACGTGAAGCTGATGTCTCTGAGATCAGACGTGTGTTGAGACATGAAACAACATCATTGAGGACAAACAAGTTAACTTAAACAAGCTTATTTTTAATGGATCTGCAAAACTGTTTGAATTTCCAAAGATAATTTTTTTTGTACCTCCCACCCAGTTACCCAGTGGCAAACGTTAGACATTACAGAAATGCTTTCCAACCCAAAGAAATCTGCATGCAGGGACAAAACAAAAAAAACCAAGGGAAAAAGAAAAATAAATTCTACAGATAAAATCAGACATACAGTGTAAAGCCATTCTCTTGGCTGGAGGAGAAATTCAAACGCTTTTCAGTTCAGCTTCCCCATGTCAGAGCCTGAACAGACTGAATATTAAACTGTAATTCATTGGGTGGATGTGGCTTCGCCCACCACACAGCCCCGCCCCTGTCTTCCATATAAGGCACAGGACAAAATAAACCCCCCCTCCCCACATACAAAAGGAGCTAGCCAAGCCTCAGTCACTTGGTAACAAATTGTAAATGACCAGATACAGTTAAACAGAAACCCACTAAGTGTACAAAATGTTAAACCTACAGTTGTCTTTTTTTTGTTTAATTTTATTTTTTTTCCTCTGACTGGAGGTGAATGCTGTGGGTGAGGAGTAAAGGGTGAGGGTGTCCAATCAGGTGAGCTCAGGCAAAGAAAATATTAAAAATATGAGCTTGTCTTTTCACAACTTTTTTTTTACAACCTTTAAAACAAATGACAAGAAACGTGACTGGATTTCTCTTTTTATCTGAAATAAAAGATGGAGAATGGAAGGATATGGTGTGGAGGGGAGACAGGGGTTAGACGAGTGAAGTGGTTTATTGTTTTATTCTGATAGTGTCAGTGTGCAAGAAAACTCATGAGACAGGTTAGACAGCGAGAGTTAAGAGTTAGCAGTTAGAAAGAGAGACAGAGTGTGTGTATATGTGTGTGTGTTTATGTGTGTGTGTGCGTCTGTGTGCGCGTTAGTGTGACTGAAACAAGTTGTTCAACTGCAGCACTTGCTCTTCCATCCTGTGACTCCGCTTCCACTGCTGATGTCGACGTTTTCACTGTTGGGTTCTTTTACAGGCGTCTGTCAGGAAGACAATACTGTAAGATAACAACTTAAAATAATTTTAATAAACTGCTGAAATCCAAATTATGAGCTTTAAGCTTTAAACTCAGGTGCTGCATCCTCAGAAAGCTTTTATCTGGAGCCCAAATTAATCATGGCAGCACTCCATTTCTTTCTAATGCAGCCCTAAAGTGCAGCGCATACATATTAAAAGCTGGCTTTGAAAAGGAATTTCTGGTTCCACTTCTGTTACTATGACTACCACTTCCACTACAGAAACAGTTTTAATGACACGTTTTACTTATACCATCACCATTACAGCTCTAATAGCAACTACAGTGACTTACTTCGACTGATCATCAAGTCGAGTGACGAAAGCGACTGTTCACAGCATGTATATCGTCTGATATTTTTGTGCAAACTGTTTTCTAATAGATTAATAATGAATGCTAATGCTGCCTATGGTGTAATTTCGCCTTTCTACCACGTGGCACCAGCTCAGCTTGAATCTAAAATGTACCTTGCGTACATGTGTGGTTTCACATGGCATCACTACACTGAGGTGCTATGATCATCTAATGGAAAAGTACCTGAGGTCAAATCTGAACTGAGTCAAGTAAAAGCACTGGTGGTAGTTCCCTTTAAGTAGAGGATTAATGTTCACACAACTGATCGTGATTTGACACACATTCAAACTCACTGTTTCGCACATGGTGTTGAAAGTGAACCCACCTTTCTCAGGATGTCTTCTGCTAACGTGAGGAAAGCCTTCTCGATGTTGATGTTGGCCTTAGCACTCGTCTCAAAAAACCTAATGCCATGCTCCCTTGCGATCTGCAGAGAGTAAAACACAGATCAGACATCGATCAGACTCTAGGCTTCATCAGACAACCCAACTCTTCACACCGGTACAGCAGAGAGAGCACTCAGGTTTCACCACTGGATAGTTAAACCAAAAACAAGGTCTGGGCTACAAATTAATTGCCTCTCTTTTAAGAATAGTGTACATCTTATGTATGAGAATGTACGACATAACACAACATCTTTGTGTCAGGAGAAGTGTTTACAGAAGGCTTATCCTTTGGGCTTGAGGAGCAGGATGCCGTTCATGGCTGAGGACATGAGTGAACATTCCCCATCATAGTTCCTGCACCGGTTAGTCTGAATACCTACTGACAGGGAAGTGTCTGCTACGACACCGACCTTCTCTGTAGTTCCCTGCTGCTAGAGCATGAATGAAAAAGTTTCAACTTTTCGACATCGGAGATGCTGACCCGTCCTGTTTCAGTTAATCTCACGTTTACAGATGGGCCGTGACATCAGTGTATAGGAAGTGAACCTAATGTCAGCGCCAACAGCAACGCATAACTAGAATCATAGATACAGTACTTTGTTAGCATTACTATGAACAAACATTTTCAACACTATGAACAAACACTATAACCACTACGATAATTCAATGAACAGCCAGCACCAGCAGAAGTATGTCTTCATTTTTATCTGGGTTAACTGAGGCTCACACTTCTTTGCCCAGAAGCTCTCAGCTTCCAGTAAGTAATTATCAAACTATTATTTCTAAATGAAGTTTTCATTTAGACATAAAACATTATTATTTGTTGTCAGAGCAATGTCACTTGTCACTGATTTAATGGATGGTGCAAGCTGACAAAGTCGAAACATGAACTAATTCCAAATTCTCCAATTTTCTCCATTTTCTCCATCCATTTTCTCTGCGTGGTTCCACTCTTTTCACTGCTCTTTATAAATGTTGTTTCTCACGACACTGAAGGAGCTACCGGCGAGCCGTATCGATTGTAAATGTGGCCCGCTCTGGAAGAGAAAACCTAAATACAGGAATGTACTGAGGACAACGTCAATGGCTGTTTATAGCCGCGTCAGACCGCACCATCTCACCTGCTCCCCCTTGGCTTTTGGTACGACCCTCTTGTCCTCCATGTCACACTTGTTGCCTAGCAGCATCCTCTCAACATCCTCATTTGCATGCTGACAAAGATAAAGAGGAGACGGTGCATTAAATTACTTTTAATATAGGCAATTGATTTCACCGGAACAAGACACCAATAGTCCAAAGACACACACACACACACAAACACTCCATCCATCCATCCCAAGCTCAAAGCTTCAAATTGAAATTTGAATTAAAATTTTGCGTGACTTTATGCAAATTTATTTTTGAAACAGTTGAAATATGAATCCTCGATACTTTTATTGACTGACCATTTTTCATTTTAAAACTATGCAATAAATTCTACAAACAGTTTTTGGATTTTTTTTTGATAAAAATAAAAATGACTGGAGCAATTAATTGTCAATATTATTTCCATTTTGCTAACAAAAAGAAAATTATTAGATAATCAAATAATTGCTGATTAGTATAACTGCTCTAAAATTAAGAATACAATAAAAATCAGTCTTTGTTTGGAGTCACAGTGAAAAAGATTACATTTTTTTACTCTGAGAGGTTATAAACAAAACAAATTGACCTAGATTTTCATTACTTTCCAATAATGTGAGCTCTTTGCCTCCTATTTGCCTCTCTGGAGTTTCACGAGACTCAGTTGTGAGTGAATACGACATTCTGTACATTGTGTTTCCTTTCCTTACCCAGACGCAAAAACTCTTTAATCAGGGTGACACAACCTGAAAGAAAAGCTTGGCGGTCTCACCCGCCCGTTATCATGCAGCACCTTCATCAGACCAAGTGTCGACTCATTACAGCCTATTGTTGCGCTCAGCAGTCATAACGATAATGTGAGCTATTAATTGTTGGAATCACATTGATTCATCTGGGTGCGTTTGATCTGGTATGGCTCCCACAGGATTACTAACGTAATAATCACTCTTCAGATAAACAAAGGAGGCAGCAGTAAACACAAGAACACAAAACAACGTGATGGAAGCTGAAGCAGAGATACATCCTCCTCCTCTGCTCGACAAACAATGTTAAGAGCTGCTCGTCTCACTTTTACTCATCCTCGCTCTCAAGCCCCTTTATCCATTATGAGAAAGCAATATGGGGCCCCTCCTCTCCCAGCTACCCATAATGCTCTAAGAATCTTTAAGTACTCCGGTTAGGTGCAGCCTCATTTTAAGAAAGACCTAAACAGCGATCCACGTTTCATAAGCAACAAAACCATCTGTGACCTTTAATTTGACATCATCTTGTATAATTTGTATTTGCCGTTCAGTAACTAATAATTATGCATTAGCGGGTATAAAATCTTACAAGTTAGTAATGTTTTAGTGTTTATATTGTGATGGATCAACCATGTCTGGACACGTAATAATTACTGTTACGAATCATTTCATGCTAATCCGCAGCAGAACCTGCTCCTGTAGTAACTCTGCCAGTAACTGAAGCATGAATATGCAAATCTGTCTTTCATAATCTGCAGTAGAACTTCCAATGTGGTCATAAACTCAAACTGATGCAATTTATTCCAGAGGTGAAGCGGCTGCTCTGCATGTGACTAGTCTGATACTATTTAGTCATGGACTCCTGCATCACGGCTCAGAACACAGATTAGCCATCAATCTCAATTTTGACTGCCTTCCTCTGGAGAATTTAAGTCACTTTACTATCAAGCCAATGATTAACAACAGAGGGCGTGTCAAGAGTCAACTAACAAAAAATACTGAAAACACTCCAAGTAATCTCTGATATGGTTTTTCACATACAGATATTGGATCTGAGTGTGTAGAAAGTGTGTGTAAGTGGTACCTCGTCGATGTTGCGCAGCCATTTGCTGATGTTTTCGAAGCTCTTGGCGTTAGTGATGTCGTAGACCAGCATGATGCCCATGGCTCCTCTGTAGTAGGAAGTGGTGATGGTGTGGAACCGTTCCTGGCCCGCTGTGTCCCTAAACACACACAGGTTTGGGTTTGTTTGTGTTCATTTTATTATATCCCACAATTACTCCACGTAAAGCTCTCTGTCAGCGCTAGATAACGTCACACCAGCAGCAGATACTGGATGTTTACCTTCATGACTAAACAAGGCTGACAAACCAGCACAAGTTGGAGCAGAAAAGGCGTCACAAGCTGACAAAGCACTTGCACAACATTTGAGGGGCCTGTTTAAACCTTACAAGCCAATCTGAAGGTTGTAATTAGTCACATGTTACGATTCACTGCAGGCTAACAGTGTCCCTCACATGTCTGGTCTAGCACATAGCATGACTTATCAATCACTGCTCAGACAGAAGATTCCCAGGAATAAAACATTTGCTTGGATTTTTTTTTTTTTAATTGGCTGTGCAATAGTCTGATTTTATTTAATTTGGATAGTTTGACCTCTGATCTGAGGAAATCAAGGAGAGATTAAATCCAGACTGTGTTTTGACAAGAGGGTTACAAACAGAGGCTGTTCCCCACTCAGCGCTGCAGAAAAAACGCCATAGATAAAGAGAGGGGTGTGTTTTCAAGGAGTGTATAATAGATCCCTTATCTGCTCTATATACCTGAGATATTCATTCCATCACAGAAACAAGTTTAATTTCAGTCAAGGAGAATCTGTTGCTGCAGGGAATAATGATAACCCTGCAGCAGACCGATGACCATTTCCTGTTCTAGCATATGTCTGGGCTCAAGGGGGGGCACGTCAAGCAGATGTTTCAGTACAGTCCACACACACACACACACACACACACACACACACAAGACTGAACACAGTTTTTAAATCTAAACACCTCTACAGAAAGGATCAACCAACTCACCATATCTGTAGTTTGATTTTCTTTCCTTGTAATTCAACCGTTTTGATCTTGAAGTCTATTCCTGTGAAGAAAATTTTTTTAATTTTTTTTTACATCAGCATGTACATCAAGCCAAAACACACAAGTAACTGGCATGTTAAGCTCTGGCGGTGACGCAGATGGAGAGAAACAGAGAGATGTTGACAATGGGAATAAGAAATGGCAGAGACATTTAGGGGCAGGGAAATTGAAGGCGAGTGACCAACATTTCCATCGGAGGGACAATAACGATCTCTTCCTCACTGCAGTGTCATGACCAGACCTTGAGCCTATCAGCAGACAGCTGTGGGGTCATTATCTAGAGAACAATGGACGTACACACACCAGGGTTAAGCAGGAAAACTGCGTGTTTACATGCAATGCAAAACACTGACTCCTGGAATGATTAGAATTATGAATTTATATTTATGTTTATAAGTGACATCTGAAGATGCAGTTTAAAAGTATTTGTTTTACTTTTTGGGATTTGAACTGATGGGGCAGAGAGGACGGGTTGCACTTTTCCCTTTATGTGGATGTTTTTCGACATGGAAACTGACATAATAGAGTTTCCATTTTGGCTGGACTGGTTTTTTTTAAATACAAGGACACTTCTTACAGGAGCTGAACAGCCTTCTTGTTTTTCATTTTATATTCTGTTCTACTTGTTATATTTTCAAATATTTCCTCTGACACTTATTAATTACCAATATTGTCATTACCCCGCGACTCACTCTGGGTTAGACAAACATACAAAGTAATTCCAAAAATATTACGAGGCTTCAATCAGCCTTATCAAACAAAACAACCACGCAAGGTGTCACTCGGGCTGCAAGGATGTGATATGAATTAATGACTCATTTTAGTTCAACCGCTAACACTCATCTTCATTAGTAATTCTTCATTCCTCTCTTTAATCAGCCTACATTCCATACAACTGTGATTATTGTGAATAAAGACGGCAAATCCTCTCATCCGAGATGCACCAACTAATTGTATAGATACGTTTATCGATTTGAAAAGTAATTGATTTACTGTCACAATTTGGCAAAAACAAACCTAATGCATTCATTACTGTCATCAGGATTTTGTCGCTCGTCATTATGAAACTGTGAAGGAGGCCAGTTTACTCATGAAACTTTTTGGCCTGATTGCATTCTGTCAGTTCTGCTCCGGTCAGAAATTGCGGTTGGGTTAAAAAAAAAAAAAATCCAAGAAACAGCTGTGCTCTAGGTGGGGCAGCACCATGATAGAATAATGAAGGAACCGGCTGCCAAGTTGTGACTCACTAAATATTATGTACTTCCCAGAGGGAAGGAGGAGAGAACAGAAAGATAGAGCTGCGGAAACAAAAGAAGAGGAACACAGGGGCTCCACTGAAGAGACAACTTACTATTTCTATCGTCTCATTCTAAAAATGATTAACAAAAAGAAGGGAATGCTGATTAAAACTACATTCTGAGTTGTGTTCTCAAAAAACAGACAAAAAAGAAACAAGTGAGGATGACGGTGAAGTCCAGAGTGAGAAATGAAACCAAATATATGCTTTTTCCTCGCAAGATAAATTGACAAGTTGTCAAGAAAGTATGCACATTGTGCAATCGTCCCTTTACCCAACATATGGGAAAACTTCAAGGGAGGGCGGGGGGGAAGATGAAACTTTGCAGGATGGACAAACTTTGACCTGGATCCCTGAAAACACTGAGTCCTGACTGGTCCCATTTTCCAAGAGAATACAAAGCTAGAAGATTGAATGAATTCCAGTGTAGCCATCACACTTTGTAATGAAACATTCATGACGTGTTGTGGACAGATGACAAAACATCATGCATATTCAGCACTGAATATACGAAGCCCTCTAATATACAAGTTGCAAGTTGGAAATGAGGATGAGTGACTGAAGATGGGGAGGGAGGGGGGATTTCCAATGGGGGTATTTTGAGAAGCAGCTGTGCATCTGTGTCTTTGAAGGTATGAGTACTGTGTCAGAGAAAGAACACACTCCTGTTTCACGTGTCCTGGTTCTACTGGTTTTCTGTGAAGGTCCAGTTCTTTCAGGTTCCCTGTTTGGTATCATCTGTTAAGCAGTGGATTCCACAATGTTACGAAGCATTAAGACCAACAAAATATGATGGCAAAAAGCAAAACAAAAAGGAGACAACTGCAGTGTTTCCCATGGAGTTACTGTTGCAGGGATGGAGAGGGAAATGCATTCATTATGCATTGGTTATATTGGACTTAACATTTAAAATTCTAGTGGTAATGTTAACTCTGGAGCCAGTTTAATCCTCGTTTTCCACGCACACCTTCCCACACATCACCAAGACTCTTGTTTTTCCCTTGTGATTCTACCATGTGTGGATGTGACTTACTCTTAAAGTCATTTCAGAACAATAGAAACCAACCAATGTTCTGTATTCCACATAATATCATCACTATCACTAGAAATCTAATGAAAGATCCAGTGACTGGAAGCAGAACACACAGTACTTCTGAAAAGGCAGAGCTAGAACCATCAGCTCATTTCTGTTTCCAATTTTACAATCATACATCTTTTTTCTTCTGACTAAAAGTCTGGTATACATTATAAAAAAGCTGAGATTGTGTTCTCCATATTCTGACCTTCTTAAAGCTTATCGCTGTGCATGTTGTTTTGTTTTGAATACAAATAAAGAAGAAAAATAAGCTGAGACAGCTTGTGACTGGATGAAATGTGTCACCGTCTCTAAGGGAACGGTGTGTTTCCACCAACCATCCAAAACCCACTAAAAAGATGGTTTGTGATCATTCGTGTCAGCGTCCTATATTTTTCTGATTGCATAATTCAATTCGACGTCAGAATTCTTGAACACATTTGTTCTCACCATTGTCTGTACCTCAGAAGGTTGGTTGGTTGGTCAACAGGATATCTTAAATACTACTGAATACAATCCCATAAAACTTGGTGGCAGGATGGGTTATGGGATAGAATACATTTCATTAAATGTTCGGTCTGGTCCAGATAAAAGGAGCATATCCACCCCACCCCACCCCCGAAATTAACTTTCTTATGGTCTCTGGATGCGATTTGGTCCAAATACAAATTCAGATCCATCAGATTTAACTGCTTGTCTTTGGCAAAGCCAGGATCCTTAAATTATGGCTCCAGGGCAACAAGTTACATTGAACTCAAGAGGATGGCCTTGGCAGGGGCGTATGTTCTAATGAGTGCCATTCTAGGTACAGGGGGGGCCACATTCAGTCCCTTTCATGAAGCCAGTATTTTTCTGGTCAGTGGTTGAGAGGTGCGCCAGCTTTACCACTGGCATCAGGTCCGGTCGAAAAGTCTGAGTCACTGTAGCCGTCGTGGTGGGTGGAATAAAATTATACCTACAGTAAAGAAGTGGAATAATCCAGTGGATTCAGTATTTCCAGTAAGAATTTCTCTAGAGTTACTGGTCCTGGTGATAACCTCAAAACCTGACATGGACTTTTCGATTTGTCTTCCTCATGATTGTCAACTGGGTCGGAATTGAGCCGTTTCCATGTTATGAGGAAAACAAAACTGACTCTTATTATTTGTCACAACACTGACTGAATGGAAGCCTTGCTCAAAAAGTGTCAAACCTGCTGCAGGATAACTGGTCCTTTACTACAAATGATTCAGTCAATGAAATTGAAAATTCCGATCTCATTTTTGACAATTCATCTCTATTGGATAGCCATGTTGTACAATACATTATGTTTTTCTAAGGGTAAGAATTAAATAACAGCTGTAGCTGCTGAGAGATGAAACACTTCACTGCCCGGCTCCACTGGGAAAACATTCCTGCAAGGAGCAATGATCGGTTATTTTGTCTTTGTCTCCTTAGGAGTCCATCAATCTGTCACCTCTGATACAGAGAACTTAACGAAAAAGAAGGCTCATAATCTCCATCAAGTCCCAAATGACTGTGTCTATGTTAAGAGAAACATGACTTAGTTTTACACAGCATAAATTAAGCAGACTGCAAGACGAAAAATTAACTTAAACAGATACATAGATGTGATAAGCTTGCAACTGTTCATTATTTCACCTAAAAAACAACAACTGGATGTCACTGGGGATACAGTCACCATTATGGTTGTGTTTTCTTAGTCAATACAGTGAGGAGCAGTTGTCAGCACCTATTAGCAGCAATGTGGGCTTGGATATGAGGAAATAAATCCTGCACACTGCCAACTTCATGTGGTCAAGCAAAACATATCTAAAGTTACATTATTACTCAGCACTGATCTTGAGCAAGAGAAGTAAATGGAGCCGTCAGTCGGCCTGTGCAGGGATTTGACAGTCGACACTTCACTGAGTGTGATGTTGGATGCAAGAGTGGAGGATAGAGAGATGGCTGATGATGCCAAAATGATGAGCAGTCAGCATCTAAGAATAGTCACTTAAATCCCATTTGGAGATACTTTATACTTATATATTATTAAATTTCAGAGAAAAATATGGTACGTCTCACTAATAAAAATCATTCAACAACTTGAGTCAATAATGACACTGCAGACTAAGATCTGGCAATAAATCTAAGCAGAAGCAGTTTAGATAATTTAGACAACAATGTTAAAATATAACTTCTTCATGGTGAAGATACAGAAGACAAATGTACATAACAGAAAAAGCAACTCTTTGCTGTGATCACTTTAATGTTATTGAAAGTGCTTTTATTTTTCTTGACACGACTTGGACTCTTCTCAAAAATCTGATCACTTCTTCCATGAGTGCTTCTGGTTTTTCCCTTGTGTGACAGCTGTAATTTGATAGTAAAATAAAGATGTTTGTAAGTTTTGAAGTGTTTTTAGTCACAAAGACAACCCCTTATAGTTCTTTACGTGGATCCTAATGAGTAAAACCTGTCAGATTGGAGGGCAGACTTGTGCTTTTACAACATCAGCCCGGCCCTGCGCTGCTCGTTAGCCCACTAGCCACTCGGTCAAGTGACATGACAGCAATTATCCTGACACCTTAACAGGTTATACTTGTCATTAATGACAAATTAAATGCCAAAAAAATTCGCATCTAGTTATTCATGTCACAATTATTATCAGTATCGGCATCACCGCTGGCTTGGAGCTAGCATGAACAGGCCGGGAGGCAGGCTAGCTAACGTCAGCATGCTGCTAGCATACTAGCTAACCAAATATGTCCTGCCTACCATTTCCAGCTGCAGGAGTCAGGTGAGTCACCCAGCTGTCAAGCTAGCTCCGATATGCAGCTGACAGTATCACAAACACGGTTCTTTCTCTGCATCTTCTTACCTATGGTGGAGATGAAGGTTGTGTTGAAGGCGTCGTCAGAGAAGCGGAACAGCACACAGGTCTTCCCCACGCCCGAGTCTCCGATCAGAAGCAGCTTGAACAGCAAGTCGTACGTCTTCTTCGCCATTGAAAAGAGCTTATGTTCACCCCAAAAACAAGATACCAAAAAAACAAAAACAAAAACAAACTGATAAGCTAGCACGTCTGTGTGGAGTCTAAAGTCAGCTCCTCTGCCCCGCTTCTCCTGACTGAACAGTTAACCTGGGTTTTGTTGATTAGCCTGGCAAGCTAGTTGGCTAAACACCACACAAAGTAACGTGGTCGCAGACGTGTCCGGCAAGTTTTAATTCCCCAAGTCCGACTGTTTTCCCTCTTACAACATGAGAACAGATTGGAAAAATAGGCTCTCCTCCCGTGTGATTCCGGTTTTCCACTTTCTTTTCTCCCACACAGTCGGGACAAAATGGCTCCTCTCTCTCTCTACCCCGGACTCACTCTTTCTTCAAACTAACGGCGAGCTAATTCAAATTCCTGGCACACCCCTTCATTCCACAGCCTTACGACGAGCTCTGCCGATGAGAATTCGAAAAAAAATCTTCGCCTTAAAGTGTGTCAAGTTCACTGTCAGGCGGGAGTTAATTCGCTTTTATCGGGTAAGATTAGAACCGAAATACAGACGACCGCCGTCGCCTTCGAATGGGAGCCTCCACGGCGACACCCTATAGTTTAGCCCCGCCTTTGTCCAACCCCTTCTGTCAAATGCCACCAATATGATTAGTCAATCGAGCTGTCAATCTAGGTTCACTCCCGTTTTCATTGGCTATCATCACATATATTAGAGGTAAAAGGGCGTACTTCTGATTGTCAGAGGGCAAATGTAACTGTGAAAGTTTCACGGACATTGAGGCTCAAATCTCCCATGAATTCAATTCATTAAATTTGCATACAGATCCAATATGGCGGCCGGTTTCTTACGGATCTCTTTTAGCCGGGGTGTGTGTCAGTTTTCATGGTAAACTGGCTATTTGATGCGGAGACTATCCCAGCTGTGAATCAGGCAGCGTGATGTCATAAATTTCTGTGCTTGTTACGGGCGTTTCCCGCATCATCTGCTCTGTCACCGGCAAAGAGCGTTCATATCCTTTAAAACACACTATCAGAAAATAAAGTATTCACATGTCCACACCATTGTTCCAGACTCTCTACACTTAACTTTCTGTGTGTGTGTGTGTGTGTGTGTGTGTGTGTGTGTGTGTGTGTGTGTGTGTGTGTGTGTGTGTGTGTGTGAGAGAGAGAGAGAGAGAGAGAGAGAGAGAGAGAGAGAGAGAGGGGAGAAAAAGAGACTTTCCTTCTTCCGCCTGTCAAAGTACTGTAGTTTGTCTCTTTAGACACTCCTTTGGAATGCTGAGTATGCCCTGCTTTCTACAGCCGAGTACAGACTTGCCACTAAGAAGGAAAGAAACTATGATGAAGTGTGTGTGTGTGTGTGTGTGTGTGTGTGTGTGTGTGTGTGTGTGTGTGTGTGTGCCTGCGTGCGTGCGTGCGTGTGTGTGTGTCTGTGTGTGTGTGACAGAGAAAGAGAGAGAGAGAGCTAAGAGAGGGAAATGGAAAAATGGAAATGTGGTGTTCACATACCGTATGTTGACACCTAGATAAAATATCTGTCACGTATCACTTCTGTTATTTTGTTATTTGTATTTCATTGTTTTCGTTACACCCAGTAGGTTCCATGTTAGCGTCCAGATCTCAGGCCTGTATGTGGAGCTTGCGTGTTCTTCCCATGTCTGCATGCATGGACTCCCCCTGGGTGCTCCGGTTTCCCCCTAAAGTCCAGAAACATCCAATAAAACTGAATGGCTGACTGTAAATTGTCCACATGTGTGAATGTGAGCTCGCACGGTTGTTTGCCACCCCGTAATGAGCTGGCGATCGGTCCATGGTGTACCCCACCTCTCACCTCATGTCAGCTGGGACGGGCTCCAGCCTCTCCCTGTAACCCTGATTGGGATATGCAACTATAGAAAACAGATGGATGGATATGAAAAACTAGTCATTGTTTCAGACAAATGTAATGGAACAAAATGTGCAATATTGGATTGACACAAAATTCAGGCTAATAAAGTAGCAGAAAGTGGTGTTCAAGTGAAGTACCAGTACAAATTATTCAATGATTTTCATTATGTTTTACTGTTATCTCACAATTGATACCAAAACAATTCTGTCTTTTTCCTCTTCAGGAGCTACAGGAAAAGTTCATGGAGTCACCAAAACCACAAAGCTTCAGGCCAACAGATGTCATTCAACATAGACCATCGATAACAATCCATCCATGGGCTGATGATGTCACCTTGACTAAAAAGAGAAACACAAACCAACTCATGTAAAGGTATGAGGGTAATATAAGCAGCAGTATTCAGGGTATTCACATGTTTTCTTTAGGAGGTGCTTTGAGATGACATTGACTAATGAAGAACAGCTTCACGTTTAATTTGTCCCAATGCTCGAACTGTATTCCTGCTCTGTTTTTTTAACAATGAAGCAATCTCTGCTAAGCCAGTAAATCATGTCTTAACACAAAAATACACCCAAATCAGGGCACATTCCTGTAATTTGCAGGATGGGGCCCAAGGGTTCTTCTCTCACTGTCTCACAAACATCCAGCAAGCACTCAATCCTCACTCCTCTACCAATGGCGACTGAGAATATTTAAAGAAGAGCTCTGTTGTCACACCTATCAGTTTCACAACTAAATCAGGTGATCTCATGAGATGTTTCCACTTTTTTTTTGTTTTTTATCAAAACTGTGTGGTTAAAAAGGATCAGAAATCAAGAGGAGACAGACAGGGTTAGGAATTGGAATGCAAGAGTAGCTCTGTATCCCACAATGTCCCACCCTTGTGTTTCGATTTAATAATTCCCTGCTTTGGTCAACAGTTGCAGAAAGATTTTTCTACATTACAGCTAAAACAAGTCATTAAATTTAACAATGAATATTTAAGCAATTTTTCAAGCAACAATTAATCTATTTATTCCACTTCACCTAATTTTCTTTTTTGATTCTATTCATTTTCTCATGTGCTTTTTAAAAAATCCTGATTTTGTTAGTAAATTAATTAATTATACAAAGTCCCTTACAATGCTCTTCTGACTTCTAAATCAATAGAGTTATGGCAATAATGATTACCGGTAATTAGGTAATTTATCACTTTTTACAAATATAAGAACTTGTTATTTATTCTACTTCCATTTATTCTTTTATTATTTAACATCTCAAATTCAAGATTTAAATCTAATGGAAGAATCTGTATACTTGGTCAACCACTGACGGAATTTTTCGCGTCTGCTCACCTGACTCCTCTGCGCTCTGATGACGTCGCCCCGGTGCAGACATGATGTAATGCACAGTTCTACCGCGAGGTGGTGCTGTTGCAATACACTTATAATATATGCACACATAAATGAAGTAAATGCATCTTTACCTCTTTAGCCCCAGCCTATTTTTAAGCCTCAGTTCGAAAATGATATGCCCAAAATTAATCGAGCATATTTCTGAAACTGCAAGGTCTTTGAAGAATTTTAATAATAATAATAATAATAATAATAATAATAATCCACCTTTAATTGTCCACACAATGGGGAAATTATGTTTTGGTGTCACTTTAGAAAAAAAACTTTCTAAAAGTAACTCTTGTAGCATTTTTTTCAGATGTGTATCAGTATATATGTCACTGACTCAAAGAAAATTAAGATGGCAGAAAATTAAGATATTTGTGCCTAATAAAAAATCACTCCGTTTTATTATCTCTTTAGTTGCAGCTCTAAATCTAAATCTAAGCACAACACAATATGTGTACATTCTTGTTGCTGAATTAATTATTCAAGTTTAAAAATCAAGTGTTCAGATCAAATGCGTTGTTTAAATCGAGGAAAAATCAAGGCCAATAATAAAAATAATCAAGCTGAATGAATACTGATTATGTAGAACGTCCTAGTGTGCTTTCTTTCCCTCAGGCTAACTTTATCTAGTTATATGCAATTATGAATAAATATCTATGGTCATGAGAAACAAAACAAATTGTCACTAAAACCATGTCGAAGAGTTTACAGTGAGATAAAACAGCATTTCCCATAATGCATTGTCTCGCTCTGCAGTGATGTGGGGCGTGGTGGTTGAGCGTGTGTGTGTGTGTGTGTGTGTGTGTGTGTGTGTGTGTGTGTGTGTGTGTGTGTGTGTGTGTGTGTGTGTGTGTGTGTGTGTGTGTGTGTGTGTGTGTGTGTGTGTCGCCTACAGGAGGAGAGCTCCGTCTCTCCGCACAGACCGAGAGACGCAAACGCCTTCGGAGCATCACCGACCGGAGGACAGGGAGATGCTGCCCTCGGTCTGTCGCGGATCTCCAACCAGGACGACATGAGTTCGATGCCTGGATGTTTTTGTCGCTGGGTTTTTTCTCACCGAGTCAGCCTGGACGTGTAGAGGTACCGCAATGGAGCCGACGAGCAAGATCCGCTGACCGCGTCTTTATTTGGAAGCTAATATCCCAGACAATAAGTGGAGGGAATTAACCATCAGCCGAAACGATATTCGAACCTTTTGTTTCTGTGTTTTGTGACACACCGCGGCTATCTTCCTCTATGATAGAATCGAGAAGCCATTCTGTGAGTCTCAGCCTTTTAATGGTTAAATAAATCATTGGAAAAACAATTCAAAGGCAGGCAGGAGGCTGATTAAAGATTCGCAGCCCATTTTTGGTTCAGATAGAGCAAACTGGTCTTTTTTTGCATCACAAGAAGGGATAAAAAGGCAATCATGTCAAAAAATAAGAGCAGCGAGTCGGTGAAAGTGGTGGTTCGATGCCGCCCCTTGAACCACAAGGAGGAATCCAGTGGACCTGCGGGGGGCATTGTGCAAATGGACCTGAGGCTTGGACAGGTGATCCTCAGAAACCCTCGCGCACCTGTCAGCGAGCCCCAGAAAACATTCACATTCGACGCGGTTTATGACGCAAATTCCAAACAGCGAGACCTGTATGAGGAGAGCGTGCGACCGCTGATAGATTCTGTCCTGGCCGGGTTCAATGGGACCATATTTGCCTACGGACAGACTGGAACTGGGAAGACTTACACCATGCAGGGGGCATGGATGGACCCTGAGAAAAGGGGTGTGATCCCCAACGCTTTCGATCACATCTTCACCCACATTTCCCGATCGCAGTCCGATAAACAGTACCTGGTGCGGGCATCCTACCTCGAGATCTATCGGGAAGAGATTAGGGATCTCCTTGACCCCAAACATGGAAACACCAGAGCCCTGGAGCTCCGGGAGAGTCCAGAGTCCGGGGTGTATGTTCCTGACCTCACGTCATGCGTCTGCAAGAGTATCAAGGAGATCGAGGAGGTGATGAACATCGGCAACCAGGCAAGGGCTGTTGGCGCGACGGACATGAATGAACACTCGTCCCGGTCCCACACCCTGTTCCTGATCACGGTGGAGTGCAGTCAGCCTGGACCTGATGGGAGGAAACACATCCGAGTGGGCCGCCTCAACCTGGTGGATCTGGCTGGGAGTGAGCGCCAAGCCAAGACAGGAGTCCAGGGAGAACGCCTGAAAGAGGCCGCCAAGATCAACCTTTCCTTGTCAGCATTGGGGAACGTGATCTCAGCGTTGGCCGATGGGCGTAGCGGTCATGTGCCATACCGGGACTCCAAGCTGACCCGTTTGTTGCAGGACTCTTTGGGTGGGAATGCAAAGACTGTCATGGTTGCCACATTAGGCCCGGCTTCCCAACACTATGATGAGACCCTTACCACTCTACGCTATGCCAACCGGGCCAAGAACATTCAGAACCAACCCAGAGTCAATGAGGATCCCAAAGATGCCCTACTGCGTGAGTTCCAGAGGGAGATCGCTCGCCTCAGGGCACAGCTCAACCACAGGAAGTGGAGGAAACAGAAGAAGGAACAGGTGGAGGGCGAGAGCTGGGATGAAGACACTGAAGGTGAGGAGGAGATTGTGGAGAAGGAGGCCGAGGACTATGTCAAGTTAGAGGAGCAGCGGTTGGAGATGGAGAAGGAGGCCATTAGGGAAGATCAATTCATGTTGGCTGAGGAGAAGCAGAGGCTCCTGGGAGAGAAGGAGAGGATGATGGGAGATCTGAGGAAAGAGCAAGAAGCCACAGAGCAACTGACTGCCAAATACAAGGTGAGAGTTCAGCCTTTGAGCATCCGGAAAAACAAGGTCCGTGATTATCTTATTCAATAAATGTGGTTCCTACAACACCCGTAAAGCCAAGCCTGTCTCCATAGCAACTCTTCCTTTGACCTTAACACCCCAAATCTGCCTGTCAAGTCTCCAGATCTGAGGGCAAGATAAACCTGACGTTATAATTCAACCGAGTATTTCTCTTCTAATAAGTTGGCATAATAATATAACTCCGCATCCTTTTTAATGTGAGAATTAATTTCTTTAAATGACACAAGTAATAAGAGTTGGTTGTATTCATGCTTCTTCGAATGAGGTGTCTATATTCAACTAAGCTATCTTAGTAGGTCACTGAGCAAAGTGTGTTGATATTTTTAGCTGTATGTTTGTTAAGTTTTGTGAGATCTTGGCAGTTTAGCATTTTAACAGGTATAACTCAGATATCTCAAACATATTCCAGAAATCCCTTTTTATTCCGAGGTCTGGGAGACCCGTGCACGAGCAAGCTAACTAGCCAGTTGCGTTAACCAGTTAGCTGCAGAGTCATCATTTCTAAAGTATAGCAATATGGACCCAGTGATGTTTGAGTACTGAGGGGTACATAAAGAACAAGAAACCCAACAGAAAAATAAAGTACGGCTAATATTGCATCTACATCTATATTGGTTTACTATATATTTGCCTGTTCATTCATTCATCAGTAGGTAAATCATCTCCATAAAACCTTTGCACTTGGTTTTGATATCTGGAAATAGAAGTGTTCACAATGTGTACAGAATACAGTTATTGTATTCCACGTAGCTCTATTACATTTCATTGATGCTATAGAAAGGTTAAGTCAATACTTAACACATACAAATGTTTTGTATGTTCTGCTTTTTTCCACAGTTTGGCTGGAAGTGCATAAAAACTGTTGATCATTATACTGTAGCTTAAAATGTCGGTTCCCCCTTTGTTCCATTTAACAATCAAAGACTGAGTCAGGCTTTAATTAATTGCCAGCTCTGACTCATGGCATTTCTAGTCAATAAGTCACCGATGCAGAATGGCTGCCTGACCGCAGTCTGCCTGGACCACCACACATGAGGCACCGCTGGATCAGAGTCCAGAGCCTCAGGCCCCTCAGAGAGGAATGTAGAGGAGGAAAGATATTTTCAGTCAGATGTATGGGAACAATAGAGAAGGAAAGTACCTATTTTACTATCCCTCCATGGGAAAGATTTGCTGCTTTACAGACTCACAGTTAATATTGTGACAATCTTTGTTGTTGTTTTTACAGACAAAGTAAGTCATTTCTGGTTCAAGAGATAGATAGATAGATACTGTATACTTTATTTATCCCAAACTGGGAAATTTAGGAAATTTAGATCATAAAGTGAGAATGTAAAATACTTTTGATTCAGCAAAAAGTGTTTAAAAAACTCTCTGCTATTTTGAAATGCAGAATTTGTAATTAATTAATTAATTAATTAATTAAATGGAGATCTTACCTAGATGCAGTTCAAGTCTAATTCTGTTTCTTATCTTGCCCATTTTTAAGAATTATTAATAATATTAACATAACATTTTATATTTCAATATTTATTTTAATACTTAATTTATATGATAATAACAAAAACAGCAGCTCACCATTAAACAGCCATTTTGTTCCCCTGACATCACTGTGATCGTGATACTTTTCCAGTAAGATCAATCAGCAAATTATAACAGACCTACTTTGATTGGCTGAGCCCTATATTAGCCCACCAATGATAGCTCATGGCCTGGAGGTTCCTTCTTTCTCACTACTCGGATAACCAATGAGGCAAAGGTTGCTAGGCAGAGCTGCCGTCTCAGACAGAGAGCCAGCTTGGAATTGTGGTGGAAATTACCTCATAAATAACCAGTTATTATACATACCATCAGTTTGAACGTCCCTTCTCCCATTTCTTCCCTTTCTTTCCCTCTCCTCGTCCATCTCACCCCCAAGTATCTATCTATCTATCTATCTATCCCCCCACATGGACGCATACATCACTCATAAGTAGGTCGGAGACCAACCATATGAAGGAGTGTTGAATCAGCTGCTGTTTCTGCGGGGGGGCTGTTAGCTAATTAGCCCCCAAGTGCTGCGCTCCATCTGTAGCTCGTGTTGTGATGTTGGTGCAACTGTTGATTAGTTGTTGTCTCTACTGCTGGAGGGGCCCTCAGCTTTAAACAATGAGAGCAAAAGTAATGATAGACCTACTAGAAACCTCTATGCTTAAACCGTCTCACTGGCGAAACTATAAAACCATGAAATATTAAAGAATAAAAATGAGTTAAATCAATCATTTGTTTACCATTGATTAAATTGATGGTGGTGGCGGCTGATAACTCTGCTAAAAACTGGTGTAAGGATACAATTGGGGAATATATGAAGTTTAAGAGCATCTTAATTTGGTGATCAAATATAATGTTCAACTACAACACACTTGTTCCTGTATATTGAGGAGTATGGTTATGACACTGTTTTAGCTTCCAACTGGTTTTTAGAAATTAATACTCCTGCTTCCTGTTTATTTCCACACCTCAATGTGTCTTGAGTCGACACAACTCAGTTTGTGTCCTTAGAAAACAACCACATGTAAGTCACTGAGGAGACCAGCAGGTTCTCAAAAGGAGACTGCTGCTGTCTTCCACCCATTGGACTATTCTTAGATCCACTTTTCTGGGTCACAACTCTTATATCTCCCTTCTTTCCTACTGTCTCTCTCTCTCTTTATCTATTCCATGTCATATGTCTCCTTCTTGCTTCCATTTTTAAAAGTAACCGAAACAGGAATTGACTAACTGAAAACAGAAAAATCCTTCCTAGAGAAGCTACTAGAATAAAATCTGTGGGAAAAAGTGTGCCGTATTTCTCAGATTCTCCTGGCCTGTAGGTTTCTAATGTTAGAAACACAAACATAAATGTTGCATCATCAGGATTTAGAGCAAACCTGGCTCGGAGCAGGATGATAAAACACTCTTTGTTTTTTGTTTCAACCATGAATGTATCTTTGTTGGCTTTTGTATTGGAAGGAAGTAGACATTAACTGTGAGTTGAGGTCTTTCTACATCCTGTCAGATGATGTTCAGCCAATCAGATTGTATGGTCAACAAAAGTTCCCATTGCCTCATGGGAAATATTATCAGCATTACACAAAAAGTCAAACTCAACTTTCCACAGTATATCATAGACTATACACAATGTACAGCAAACCAACACACACACACACACACACACACACACACACACACACACACACACATACACACGCGCACGCACGCACGCACACACACACACACACACACACACACACACACAACATTATTGACAGCACGCCTGCTTCCTGTTTATGAAGCTGCTTTCCTGTCTAATTAGAGGTGGATAGAGAGAAGGGGTTCCTTTGTCTGCTGGTTTGTGTGTATGTATGTGTGTGTGTGTGTGTGCGTGTGTGTGCGTGTGTGTGTGTGTGTGTGTGTGTGTGCAAAGTGTGTCTGTGTCAGAGAAAGAGATCATGTGCTTGTTGCTGCTCTCCATCTTTTAGCATGAGAGGCTGCATCACTGAAATATTAATGAATCAACTCCATGTCTGCCTCTGTGTGTGTATGTGTGTGTGTGTGTGTGTTTTGTTTACACACACTTACACACACACAAAGATAAGAATAACTGAATATCCGATATTAAACATGTTTCTCTTGAGAGATGAGGATGGATGTGATGTTTGGAACCACTCTGCCCTCATGAATTCTGCAACACGATGATGCAAACATTGAATAATTAATTTAAATGATTTTAAATTAACATTGAGGCATCAACCATTTTTGTTTATTTTATTTTTTTAAGACATCAGGAGATGCAAAAACCTTTATTCAACATTTTATTTACAGATGGAGGAGACAACTGTCACTGAACGTTAAACTTCAGGCTCTTCTTCTTTGCTTTCAATACGACTGACATGAGGTCTCAAGGTGTTCCAATCTTTACTGTCATTTTAATTCTGGATAAAAATACTTCTTGCCTTCTCACCTTCCCCTCTCTGCTCCTCTTGCCTCACCTCTGTCGTGCACGAGAGCTGTTGTCGTCACTTTGTATTTATAACCCTGTTGCTCCCAGCAGGCGCTGTCCTCGCTGTGGTTGGTTGAGGCAGCTCAATATGCAGCGCTTCCCATTCTCTTCACTTTCCTGTCAGGAAATCTGATCAGTCACAGCCGAAACAGTTTGAGTGCACACTTAAGGGAGGATTACGCCTTCCCGGCTCGGCCCAGTGGCAGGAAAAGTGTTGTCTTCACCTTTTTTTTTCTGTTCATTCTACCGACCCAGATCATAAGGCGTAAGAGTACAGCTGCGTGTTGGATTCATGCTGCAGAGACCTGACAGTTATTGATGGTGAAGCAGAAACACTTAAGGCTAATGCCTGCTTTTCCCTGTGGCGTTTCAAATAGCAGAACTCCAAAACTAAATGTTATAAGTTAGAAAATCAACTTCATTGAACCATCAAACAGAAACAGCCCTCAGACAGCCGATCTGTGCAAACAGGAAGGTTTGTAATGACATAATCAAGTTTGACTGTGACCTTTAGCGTAAATCAGACATCCCGGCTGCAGCTTGGTGAGACAATCATTCAAGTTCCAGGAAATACTGTATATTAACGGGTCGAATGACAAAAGAGTCGTCTCATGTCATTAAAGGTCATCTGACTTTTTTCATCTTAATTTCTGATGCATTAGCTCAGACATGAAACAACTGGACCGGAACACGAAGCACCGACATGGGAACCCATGACACCGTGACTGCAGCAAAGACGCTGCAATTTCAGGAAAAGTTATTTTCCTTCTATTATGTGACTCAAACGTGACACCAAGTCCACTCAGGACCACATCAGGACACTCATCCCTGTCCTCAAAAACAGTTGGCTGGAAAACTTCAACACGTGATCAATTCGATAGAAAATAAATGTGTGCTTCCATTTTTTATGTTGTAGGACTTGTGCTGGATGAATATCATCTAGTATTAGAGAAAAATTAAACGTTTTGTGTGGAGTAATGAGGTCTTAAAATTACTATGATGTCATTTAATTCTCTTTATTTATGGAGATTTTAATTGTCTTTACGACCGGCCTAGCTGTATATGTTGTAAACACTTAGAAGGGTATGACGAGTATTTCTGTAAAGTCATATATTCTTTAGAAAAGCACAAAAGATTCTTCTGAGGGGATTATCGTCTTACAGCTGTAAGAGCATCACATGACTTCAACTAGGAATGTTTTCTAGTGGCGAAAAGACTAAAGTGTAAAGAAACCTTTTTGTTTACTTCAGTTAAGAATGAATAGTAATCTTTTTTACTAGATGAAAACATTTGCAAAATATCGCTAAACCTTATGGAAGTCATTTGATCTGACCAGCCAATCACAGCTCAGAGACATGAGAGGAAAACCCCTGACATGAATCAGCCCTTTAATGAAGCTGAAAAAAATATGACAACGCACAAAGAGCTACTAACCCAACAGCGACACACACACACACACACACACACACACACACACACACACACACACATAGAACAAAGGCAGCTGGAAACAAAGAGTCTCTCTGTAAAGACCTGCTGCAGACTCGTTCTTTATGAAAGATTCCACTGTACTCTCTGCATGAGCTTCAGTATGTTATAGGCATACAAGGAAGAATGCATAGTACACACACACACACACACACACACACACACACATGCACTGTCCTGAGACTGGAATGTCACAGTAAATACATCCACGGCCCCTGACCGCCCTTCTTGGGCCCCTTGTCTCTCTTCTCATTTCTACATCTTCTTTCTCTCTTCTTTGTTTCTCTCTTGTTATTCTGTTTCTCGTCTCGCTCTCCCCTTTTCTTCATACTCATTTTTTGATTTTGGCCCTCAGGATACGTGAACACTTTTCTGACTGTGTGACAGATGACATCACCTTGGTGTCAGGCTGCTAATCTCCATGGTAACCAAATGCCCTGTAACCGGGGGCATGACACGATGGAGTTTTGTCTTACTAAAAAACAATTTTTAGCTCAGAATTTCTCCACTTCTTCTCTGTTTGTGTCGAATTCATTGGCGTATAGAATCATTCTGTGTGATTCAAACTGTTACGGTCATTCATCAAATAATTGATGAAGAAGCAGTTGGTTGGATGTCAGTCCAGAAGGAATCGGATGCAGTATTTTCCTTTTTGAATGCCCTTCTCTGTCATTTTGTGCGTGTCTCTTTTGATTGTGATTCATGTGGAGGGGGGTCTCAGGTTCTGTTTTGGCCGAGCTCAGCTTGTTATCGTTTGATTTCAGCTAGCCTTGTCCGGCTCCATCTGCCTCTTCAGCACAATGTCTGCAGCTCACGAAGGTTTCACTATCTGATCCACGTGAACTCAGCTTGACCTCAAACAACTCACCTCTTGTCCGTGTTATATTCACAATGATTAGTCCGGCTGCTGGACAGAATAAATTTCAGATGAAATTTGAATAAAAACCTTTTGACTCTGGTTCTGCTTGATTGTAACACGAGAAAAAACTTCAAGAATCAGAGCAGATGATCTCAGCAGCGTCCAGCGGGATAAACAACTTGATAAGAAACTAACAGTCGATGCTCTAGAATGTGTGATAACCCAGTACAAGACATCCACCCATCCATTTTCTTGTAGACGAGATGACCGTAATCATCTTGCTTACAGACGCTTACCCTGAGCCTTCTTGCTGTGAGGCAACAGCGCTACCCTTAAAATACATAAAGTACAAATATAAGCCTCATAAATTCAATCAAATGTTGTCGAGAAATTGATAAAGAGAAAAAGAACCTTAAGGATTATATAAACTAATGTATATGAGTGATTAAAAAACATAAAAAATTGATTCAAATGCTAAAACCTTTGTAATGTTTGATTAAATCAATAACGCATCGGGACAAACTGTCCTACAATAACGAATATTACAATATTTCATTAAATTAAAAAGATAGCCTCTGAATATTGAAGTTTCATCACATTATTACAGGTTTAATATGCCATCTGCTATCAATTTGAGACATGCTGTTTGCTGTAGACTTTTTTAAAAAATAACAAGTTAATGAGGACAGGATCTGGAACACGTCTCAAAAATAGTCCTGGCACATTTTAATTCACGTACAGTTTGAAGTTAATCTTTAATCCAATCTCAAAATCCAATCAGTGTGTATGCTCATTTAATTTTCACACATCTGCCGTGCTAGTATACTCAGAGGGACGTTTTGGGGAATTTTCCAAAAAATTAATTAATGAGGATGGGATTTGGTTCCAGAATATCTAAAAAAAAGTATGTTATTCAAACCTTTTAATACTTGGTTGTGGCCAAACGCTGAGGCTGTGTCTTTTGTGATGTCTAATATTTCTTATTTTGTTTTGGATTATTGTAATGAGGTTGACATTTGTCTTGTTCATATCTTTTACGACACATTTATTTATGAACTTTAATTCACACTATTATCAGGAAAAGCAGCTGTAGGGGAAAATCAGTTTGCTAATGAAACAGTTGCTACTAATGGGCTCTCTTCTCTTCGGTCTCTACAACATTGGCCTCAGTTTGTGAAATTCGAATCCAAATATTCTCTTTCTTTTCTCAGGCGATGGAGAGCAAGCTCCTGGTAGGTGGAAAGAACATCATGGATCACACAAATGAACAGCAGAAGATGCTCGAGATGAAGAGGCAGGAGATCGCTGAGCAGGTAAATGTTTGCGTTCTGGTGCCAGAAGGTCAGAAGTTCTATCCCCAGCTCAGCTGTCCACATGTCGAATCAAAAATAGTTCCTCGTGGCTTTTTCCATTGCCCAAAAGTACATTTTACCTGATGAGGATGGTATAATGAGTGAATTTGGGCTCATTCTACTAAGATTAGTTGAACTCTGATGGTTGTTTTGCTCCTGTTTCTTTCCTATTTAGTCTGGTATTGGAAAATATCTGCTAATTTCAATTTACGTGTGTCAGATTTTGTCTTTTTCCAGAGTAAATGCAGCTACAGAAGTCTAAAGCATGCCTTCTTTACAAAGTCTGTCTACTTATTTAGCAATGTTCTAACTAGAAATGTAACTGTTGATATTTAACTTTACAAAATCCAGTGGAAAAAGCAAAACTAGCGCAAATAACCCTGTTAAATAAGCAGATGACCTTTTGATCATTGCTTCCAGACACGAAATGAGAGGGAGATTCAGCAGCAGATGCTGATGCAGGATGAAGAGACGCTGGAGCTGAGGGAGACTTTCACGTCTCTGCAACAAGAGGTGGAGGCAAAGACCAAGAAGCTGAAGAAGGTAAAAGAACAATAATCATGTGTCTACAGATGAGGTGCAGTTGGTCTACTTTAAATTCACACACTTAGTCCTTCATTCTTGTTAATGACAGTACGTATATCCCTCTTTACTCCTTTGACCCGTGACCCGGTTGCTATTCACTCCCCGTCTTGGATTCATGCTTTGCAAATCTCAGTACCTTAATTTTTTTTTCTGCCGTCCTCTCCTCTCCTTTCTGGGTCTTTCTCGCATTGCTTCTCTCTCCTCTTAATCTTGGGCCTCTTCACACTTTCCACACTAACCTTCTCCATCTGGTTCCCTTTCTCAAAGTTTTCAGGATCTCCCAGTAAATCACCCCCTGGATCCCTTCACGCAAACCCAGAAACACAACTATGGGCCTTACAAACTCCTTCCAGATCCAGTTTCTGAGTGCGGAAGACAATGTGATGATCCTGAATGGATTCTTGCTTTATGCACTAACGTGACCCCTCTCTAGCTGCATGGTTATGCTTTCTGAGAAAGAGGAGGATTAAAAGTGGGTGTTTTCACATTGTAATTCCAAGACTCAGAAGGCAGCATGTGAAAAAGTCATTACTTGCATGCAAAGTTAGTCATTAAAGGGATAAAGAAGGTGTTATCTTCCTTAGGTTGGGCTTAGGGTTCAATGTAGATGTTCATTTCCTCAAAAATGTTTTTATATGGATACCACAAAATCATCGTACTCTGTATTCTGTGCTGGGAGAGATTGGTGATGCTGGATTGCATCTTTTCCATAATCATTTATGTTATGCGATACTGTATTAATTCCCTTTAAATGGGACCTTTAGGATTAGCCTGCCTTTTTAAAGTTCAGGCAGTCAAAGACTGAACAGTGTGAAAGCTTCAGAGGGAGAGGAGAATACGCAGGGGCGGATCACCATGTTGCCATGCTTCTAATCGCTGCCCATTTCTCCAGACACCAACGCCTCCAGTGTTGTTGCTACGGGCAACCAAGCTGCAGCAACAGCGAGACCAGCTCATGAAACACGACGCTGCGTTCGGTGATGTCCCCCCCCCCCCACCTCACCCGTTGCGTTTGTTTTCTCTCTCTCTTTCTGCTCGTAGCTCTATGCTAAGCTCCAGTGCATCAAAGCGGAGATCCAGGACGTGAACGATGAGCACGTGAGGAGCCGGCAGGAGCTGGAACAAACCCAGAACGAGCTGACCAGAGAGCTCAAGTTCAAGTGAGTCGCACAAGTCATCCAGAGGATTCATCGGCATCAGTGAACTAAGTCAGGATGGTTCACAGATACGCCTCTTACCACGGATGTTATACCACGCTGAGACCTAATGATGCTAACAGAGTAGATCAGATAAAAGTGGGACCGTCACAAAAACAAGCGTGATTTTAATTTGATTATCATAGAATGAACCAGCTAGAATTTTCTCCAAATATCACTTAAAAGTTAATCCTATTATGAAAAACAGCAACTATGTTTGCGTAAAGACAAATTTTGTTACATTTTGGTACAAATGGAATTTTTGGAAATAAATTGGTGCTGTTGTGAAGTTTGCATTATGTTCCTTTTGGCCCCTGTAGTGAAAACATTGAGGTGAAAAGTAGTAAATCTGCAATTTTGTCAGGTAACAGGGTACAGAGTTTGAACCCGGGACCTCTCGCACCCAAAGCAAGAATCATACCCCCTAGACCAACATGCCACATGCATCACAAGTGAAACCACTGAGTCATTTGGAATGAGTGTTGCTTTTGCTCTTAAGCAGTTTCTTATGAGCGTTGTGTTGCTGTGTGTTTTCTGAGCCATTTGTTCTTGATTTGACGTCAGACTATAACACTGCGTCACTGGGTGTTGTGCAAATGCAGGTATCTGATAATAGAGAACTTCATCCCTCCAGAGGAGAAGAACAAGATCATGAACAGGCTGACCTTTGACCCTGAGGAGGATCAATGGAGGTTTCAGCCTCTTGTTCCAGCTGAAAGGTCAGTGAGAGTTCTACATGCTGGGATGTTCTCAGTTTGGCCACTGGATGGAAATAATGAAGTCAGAATGTGTTCAATCGGGGTCAGGGTTCGTGACCTTTTGACCTTCCTGCTCTCTGCATTGCTCTTTCTTCTTCTTGTCTGTTTTCCACCATCTCTGAAGAGCCTACTTTAACTTTAATGGTATTTAAATCATTGATCTGCCTCTTCCTTTCTATTCAGCAAATCTTTGCAGATGAAGAAAAGGCCGACATCTGCAGTCGGATACAAACGACCAATCAGTCAGTATGCCAGGGTTGCCATGGCAATGGGACCTCAGTCCAGATACAGGGTAAGAGTGTGTATGCATTAAGTGAACACTTCAGAAACCGCAGGTTGTTTAAACGACTTTGAATGTGAAAAATTATTTATTTAAAAAATCATCTGTAATTTGGATCACACACTCGCACCAAACATCTTTGTTTCAATACGCTGTGTGTTTGTTTTAAGGCTGAAAACATCATGTTCCTGGAGCTGGACATGACCCCTCCGACCGTCATATCCATGGATCGCTCTAAGGAGGCGGAGCCTAACCAAACCAAATCCCTGGACAACTCACCCACCAAGGATGCTGGAGTCCGCAAGTCTCGATCCTGGTGGGGCGAACACCCTGACCTTTGCTGTGTCTCAATTCTATGTATTCTATGACGGTATCTTCATTTGATATCCTATCATTTCTTACAGGTCTCAGAACCCAAAATCCATCACTTCATCTTCTTCTAACGTTTCCTTGGCAGCGTGTCAGACGGCCACGCCCATGGCAGCACAGTAAAGCTTTACTGAAGTTTTTTTTTATTACCCTACTTCCTGTTCTTCTCCTCCCCCTCCTTTTATTGGCCAATGATCCTGTAAAAGACCTGTCAGTGAGGCCTACAACTTGGGCAGAAACCAACACCTCCACCTGATGCTGATTCTGAAGAATAAAGCATCTCCACTTCCTCCTCCTCTTCCTCCTGCTGCTCCACAGATGTAAAGACCCACCAGAACCATTTCCTCCTTGCATGTTGGAGACTACGAGCCTCAGATCTTCCTCTGTAAGGTCTGATTGCAATGCCTGGCTGCCAGAACCTGTGTATGTGTGACCGTATGATTGCCTGTTAGTGTTTCTAATTGTGCTGAATCTGAAAACCTCACAATCTGCTTGAAGATGTCCATGTAAATATTTCACTTATGTCAGTTTTCTGGGTCGGGTTTGGTATTTAGGTCGACCTAGAGGTTACGTCACAGAGATGAGAGTTTGTGTTTCTATCAGTTGTTAGAAATAATGTAACACAACATTTTTTGCATTCATGGAAAAACTCATCCGACCTTTAAAATCACAACTCAGGACTCATTTTGGTCAGAATTGCAGACGGGGGGGGCAGATAAGGCTGTCCTGTTTATCTGTGTGATCAATGCCAGCGATCGAGTTGCAGCTAAATGTGCTGATAAGTGTAAAACAACACAGAGTTGTCCTTGAGAATATATAACGTGTTACCAGCATAATGCAGACTTCTTTTACGGTTCTTCATACATGACATTCCTCTCTTTGGTCCTGCTTCATGTTGCAAATATCAAACCATGTCCTTGATAACACGAGTTTGGGGACGTGTCTGTGTTCACAGAGATATGACTTATCGAGTAATTTCATTGTGGATGAATTTGCAGCATTTTAATAAATAATTTTGATGTGGAAAAGGTGAAGAAAAACACTAGAAAATAGTAAAAACGTTTGCCAGTTGTGTGTTAAAATTGCTAATTTGGTGCAAAACCATAAGATTTACAAAATCTATTTATTATAAAATAGAGAAAAGCAGCAAAAATTCATATTTGAGAAGCTAAAATTAGATTATAGTTGATTTTCTTTCTCATCATTGGCCCTGATTAAAATTATTTATTATAAATTAAAGAGACTGAAAGGGTTAAAATGTTGAGTAAATCACCAAATTTGTTAATAAATAAGACTTTTATCGCGCTGACGCTTCATGAAAATGCTTTTGCTGAATTGTATAGTTTAAAAAATATGCAACTGTACCTTTAATGACATGAAAGACGTTACAAATTGTCGTATGTTACTGTGAGTTGAGATTAAAATCTAATCAATAGATAAAGATGTACATTTATTAAAGATGTTATTAAGCATGGGAGGGTTTATCGGACTATTTCTGAATGGATTTCATCAGATGAAGAGATTAAAATATTGATATTAGAGTAAAAATAATGGTATCTGCTGAAGAAGGGCGCTCATTTAAATGTTATTTATTGTGTCTGCTTCAATATATCAATGAACTATTGTCTAAAAATAGGGTAGAGTGATGCACAGATGGACGTGATTGGGTTAAATGTTTAGGGATGATGGAGCACAAAACCAGCTTATGTTATCCTTTATCATGTCATATTAATTGGTAAAAAAATCCATGTATGTTTCACATTTGTGTCAGGGGTGTAACATGATATAAATGTGCGTGCGTGTGTGTGTGTGTGTGTGTGTGTGTGTGTGTGTGTGTGTGTGTGTGTGTGTGTGTCAGGGCTGTGGGGGTTGGGGTGGGAAGGATGCCTATGGGAGAGGGGTGGTGGTGGATGGATGGATGGATGCAGGGATCCACTCACAATCAGGAAGTGAGGAACTACTGTGGAGGAGGTGGATAGGCCTGCTCTGTTTCCATGGTAACCTGCCAGTGAAGGGTGTCGGGTTGGGGATGGGGGTTATGTGTATCTCTGTATGTAACATGTTGGACCAGATGAGCTGAGCTCATGTCTGGTGGAAAAAATAAATAAAGGACACTGTCACAGAATCATCTGTGTATAAAGGCTTCTGATCTGATTCAGTCTGGTTACTGCATGTAATGGTGTGTGTGTGTGTGTGTGTGTGTGTGTGTGTGTGTGTGTGTGTGTGTGTGTGTGTGTGTGTGTGTGTGTGTGTGTGTGTGTGTGTGTGTGTGTGTGTGTGTGTGTGTGTGCAGAAGAGATGTGATCACCCTCAAGGACAGTATTTTATTTGATTTTGTCTTTTCAAGGATCCTTATGGATGGATGGATGGATAGATTGATTGATTGATTGATTGATTGATTGATTGATAGAAAGATAGATAACCACTGAAGGTTACTGGGGGAAGAAAATAACCAATTTATGGTTATGAAAAGATCAAACTGGTTCTTTATCGCTTTGGAAGAAAAGCCAATCGCTCAGCCAAAAAAAAGGATGATTCTGCAGCGCCCCCTAGCGGTGTGGTGGTGAACACACACACACACACACACACACACACACACACACACCAAACAATAAACACTCAACAATCTTTTTAAATATGAATCAAAGTTGTTTTATTCTGTTTTGTTCATTCATGGTAAAGCAGGCAAAATATAATAGATTTCAATATACAGTTTAATCACATTAATTTGAATCTTATTCCACTCATATTATGTATTTATGGACATATGGTACATTTTTTTGTTTTTTGTTTGATTGTTTTTACTGTTTGTTGACATCAGCAGAATAATCCAATAGTGGAACATCATAGGAGCCCGAAGGAAATTCACATCTGAGCTCCTGGACGGGACTTAAAAACGTGATGTTGGTCTCGTTCATCCACGTCAGGAATCCCTTCAGGTTTGGATCACAGTGGAATCTGTTCATTTTCAGATCAAGGAAGAGGAGGGAGTGAAATGCAGCGGGGTCAGGGGATGCTATGAAGTTGTTGGAAAGGTGGAGAAGCTTAAGACTTTTGGGTAGAACATCAGGCTGGAGATAAGTTAAGGTGTTGAATGAGAGGTCCATCTCAACCAAGGAGGTGAGACCCTTAAAGATACCCTGAGGGAGAGTCCGCAGAGCATTGAAGCTCAGATTGAGACCAGCCAGAGGACTGAGGTTATCAAACAGATCCAGGCATTTCCCTTGAGACCACAAAGACTGCAGAGAGCTGCCGTGAAGATCCAAGACCTTTAAATTATTCACGCCAATCACGGAATTGCTTTCACACCACCTGATTGTGTTTCCTCCATAGAAGAGAATCTGGAGCTCTTTCATTTCAGCCAAAAGTGTGTAAACATCTCCGAGGTTTGTTAGTCTATTGTCCTGAATGTCTAGATACTTAATATTTCTTGCAAATCGTGTGACAGGTCTCACCGATGACGACATCAGCTTATTGTCATTTAACAGGAGATAATCTAAACTGGGTAGAGACGAAATGAATCCAAGGTCACGCAAAGAATTCCCAGTTAGAAATAAAGCTTTCAGGTAGGGGAGTCCCCTAAAGGAGGCGAAACCCAGAGCACCAATGTGATTGTAAGACAGATCTAACACCTTCAGGTTGGTCAGGGAGGCAAACGAGTGAGAGTAAATTTCTCCCAGCAGGTTGTTGGAGAGGTTGAGCATTCTCAAATGTCCCTCAAGTCCCTCGAAAGCATTTCTGTGGATCTGATTGACTCTGTTTTGGGAAACATCAATAATCCGAACCTCTTCCAGTGGCCTGAAAACCCCCTGCTGCAAAGCAAATATCCTGTTTTTAGACAGATCCAAAGTGTCAATCGAACTGTTCCTCAGGCCTTCGAATGTCCTGCAGTCCGGATCAGGGAGATTAGTGAATGAAAAGCCTCTACCTATGTGTCCTGACATCTTCAGGTGGGAGATCTTGGTGCCTTTGATGGCTCTGAACATCTGATCTAACTGACTGACAGTAAATCCATTGTCGGAAAGGTGGAGTTTTTCAATGGACATTCCTCTGAAAGGATTCCTGCATTTTTCCCAGCTGAAAGTTTTGTTAGACATGGCCTTAAAGCGAACAGAGTCCAAGTTCAGAACCTCAAAGCGCTTCCCCTGGAAAGCAGCCAAATCAGGCTCACATATTTGCTCAATTGGGTTCAATTTGAGATTCAGTTGTTTTAAATTAGTCATGTTGGCAAAGAACATTGACGGCTGGACTCTCTTTATCTGGTTACCAAAGAGGTCAAGAGTCTCCAAAGACGATAGAGGCTCCAGATAGTTCTCTGTCAGGATGGAGTCTTGAAGTCGACAGTAGTCTAGGAACAGATCCTTCAATCCAGAGAGTCCCACGAAAGCCTTTGGCTCCAGACGAAGGCCGACGTTGAAGCCAAGCACCAGCTTCCTCAGGCGGCGATTCCCAATGAAGGTGTAGTTCTGGATTACAAGCGGCACACTCTGAAATCCCAGGTCCAGCTGGTGCAGCTCCTCTAGGCCAGACAGGGAGGTGGCGTTGATCTCACTGATGTGGTTCATCTGCAAGTACAGGTGGGTGATGTTGGGAGGAAGAGGAGGAACCCAGCTGTATTTCTGGGAGCTGCAGTCGGCGATAGAACCTCTAATGAGGCAGGATGAACCACTGGGCACCTGCAAAGAAAAGTTAAAAAACGGAAGTGGATTTTTGAATGTAATTACATTTATTTTTGTATTGTTTTGGACAGTTCAACAGTCTAAATGTAATATTTGCTAATATAATGTCAATTTTACAGAAAGACTCCCGCTGAACTTTGAATTTCTCTGTAATCGCAAAAAAATGTTTCATTTACATTCTAAAACTGATAAATATAAACAGAACTACGGTCATATTCTGACAACCACACAAGAAACAAATGAATAAAATAAAATAATAAAATAATGAATTGATTATGATTTCATTTTACTGGTTGATGATTTGTAACTGCAATGAAAAAAATATAAATGAATACACTTATCATTCTACAAGAGCTTCAATATCTTCTAAAAATGTATTTGCCTTTATTAATAGACTTCAAAACAATATTTTAAACATGATAAATATAAGAAACATGGAAAAAGTAACTAGACATACAGTATAAAACTGTTTTCATACAATTCTAATCAAGTAGAAATTATATTTGCTTAATTCTGTCTTGATTAGTAATAAAAAAGGTTTTTCTTGTCTTCCCCTCCAATATTTCCCATTATTTAATTCCTAAAGGAATAAAGCCTTGTGATTTTTTAATCATGTCATGTCTCCCTGTTTTTAGAATTCTTTTTCAACCTCATCTGCCTCCATTCCTTTCTCCATCTGGCATTATTTTAGTGCAATCAGCCTTAGAAAACAGTAATTTATCATTATCATTTCCCTCTCGATGTTTGGATTTGTAATTATAATATAATAGTAATGTAATATAATACTACACATATCTTACTTTAAAACTGTGCTCCTTCCCAGAAGACATTTTTCTGCATTACTAAACCTAATTCACCTTTTCTTCCAGAAGATTCTAACAAATAAAATTGTCCTGTCTTAACATTTTAGACTAATTTTTAGAACAATTCTTAAATGGTGTCAAATTAGTTCCCATTCCAGTAATACAGTAAGTTTGCGTACCTGCAGGAAAAGGCCAATGACAGCCACCAGAAGACACGACATCCTCATCTTCACACTGATACCCAGAAGATATTCTCGGTTTTAGATGATCCGAGCTCTGCTATAAATGCAGAACTCTATTCTGAATTGGATTTCTGTTGGCTGCCTTTTTATCTCTCAGTATTTGCGTCACTTCTGCTGGCAACTGCGTTGATTCTGCAGTGTAAACATGACGCTGAGTGGGATTTCCCTCTTTTTTAACCGTTCTTTATGCCAGATTTGCATGAGGATGGGAAGTACCCATAAATGTTTCCTGTCATCCTTGCCTACTGCATGTTCTAATGGCCTGGGGAGTTAGGATGGTCCAACATTGACCAGAACCGACTCCTTTTAAAAACTTTGATGTTGCTGAATTTGTTTTGCAGTCTTGTTCCAACTTTCATCTACAACATTTGACTTTTTCTTTTTAACATAAAGTTAACTTTACAAGAAATATACTTGTTTTCTTTCAATTCCAGTCACAATCTCTCTCTGTTCCAGTCTCATTCCATTGCATTTCTGTGCAATTGCATTTAAAAGTGGTCCTACAGAGGCCAGTAATCCTGTACATTACTGAATGAGTAATTCAGCAGTGTCATAGTAACGGACAGATGTGTACATATGTACTGATTTACTCACCGGATGTCGGTGAACATTTTTCTTAATGTGCATGATGAAGAGGTTATTGCAACAGTTCTTTTTTTTTTTTACAATTTCCCCCAAACTCTCTTCCTCTTTCAGACTTCAAGACATTAGAGGTTCTGCAATGCAATGTTGTATACAGGATTGTATTTCTATGTCATTTTTGCTTGAATAAAATACATAAAGAGTGCTAAAAGTGTAATCACAGTACAGTATTGGTAAGTGTGTTGCATTGGGTTTGAGCTTCTCAGCATCTCCTTTTAAAAACCGTCTGTGGTATTGATGGGTCATGACAAACTATTGATTTCCTTTCAATTTCAATCAACTATACAGTTCAGGGTATACTGTAGTTACATAGGTTGATGATTACATTGTGCTCTGCAGACCAGTGTGTGGTGCTGTGTGTAGTTTAATCACATGGGGCTGGTGAATTTCACAACCTCCAGAGAATGAAAGTTTGTCAAATATAAAATAGACAGGAAGAGAGAGGGAGGTTGACTGACACCGAGGTCTCGTGAGGACAAGAAGTAGGCATTACTTAGTCTACATTTTCAGGAAGTCATTGGAGTAGGATGTAAAGAAAACTATTTACTGAGATTTTATGTAACCAAAGAGTCTTCTACATCACTGAACCAGGAAACTTAATCCTAGCAGTTGTTTACAAGATGTCATTAAAAAATAGGATTTTTCATAAAGGCAGATCTGGGTGTATTTTTCATCTGCATTTCATTTTATTTAATGTAATTTCAATTTCTTTGTAGGTCCACTGATCTCCTCTGTAAGAGAATCCTGAAAAACGTACAAAAAGAAGGTTAATTCATGTAAAATTTCTGCACTTTTCCTGCAGGGCAGTTTCATAAAAGGCATTTAAAGGTATTCAGAGGAAGGAGTTCCTGTTAGAAAAAGGATTTTGCAGCCTATTCTATAACCAGGTAACATAAAAGCAAAAAAAATCATTTTTAATAAGCTCTATTTGAACCTTGGGGTTGTGTAAAAGAAGAAATGGATCTAGTGCTGGATAGAACACTGAAGATGTAACAATTAAAACAATGATTTTGGTACAATGATCTGCATCCACTTTGTCCATGATAGTGTAACTTCATGAGCTGCATGTGTTTATTTTTAAGAGCACTGTTTTTTTTCTTCTCCTGCCCATCTTTTGTCGTTTTTATCTTTATTCCATCTTTTATCAAAGTATAATTCCCAACACCTTGTAATTTGTGAGCAAGTTAATCTAGAGTGTAACTTCTTGTTTGTGAGTACAAACTTGCTTATTTACTTGCTTATTACTATAATGAATTTGATTTGCAATAGTTTGATAAATTAAGTTAAGTTTCATAAAGAATTTTAAAACATAAACTATGATAAAAAATTAATTAAGATTGTTGCCCTTACATGTTTACTGACATCTGAAGTTGTGGTTTTCAGCAGCTGCTCTGCTGTATGGCAGTAATAGTAATAGTGTAGTTCATATATCATGTTTATAGCACATTTCACACACACAGCAGACAGAAATGTGATTTTAGCACATATTTTGGTCTTTATAACATCAGCAGTTTTTGAAGTAAGCGACATATTAAGATAATATGTGATTTCTGCAGGGATAAGAGGAATGGGCTTGTTTTGTGTCAGCAGCGTACACCGATCAGTGTCGCAGGGGAGGGGCGGGGCGGGACTGAGAAGAGGAGTGACTCCGGTTCAAAAATAGTACACTTCATCACAGCCGGTACAGCGGCAGCGGCGGGCGGGCACGGCGGGTGTGAAGCATGGCTCGGGACGGACATAAATAACGGGACCGGGGGCTGGTTAAAACCGAAGAGGAGGCCATAAAGTCCGGGGAGAAGAGGAAGCGGAGCGGAGGAGCCGCTGCTTGAAGCCAGCGCCGCATGTTTCAGTGTTGATGTTGGGGTTTTGCCACGAATACCTGCCGAAAATAGTTCCGGTGAGTTTATGTAAAAAGTTAAAAGTTTATTTAAAAAAAAAAAGAAAAAAAGTATACATAATTAGAAAAAAAAAGGAATGATTTATTTTTTTAATTTAATGACGTACGACGTGAGACTTAGTTAGCGGAGTTTGCGGGCGCATTCATTCGGGGGAACAAGGTGAACAGGGAGTTAAACTTTTCTCCAACATGGCCGCTCAGATGTCACGAAGCTCCGCGGAAGGAGGCAGGACCCGAACGAGTTCCGACTCACAGGACCGTTGTTTTAGTGACTGCTGTAACGTTAGCCATGAGCCATGCCCACTTTTATTTGATTAAAAACCAGGTGGTTTACAACACCTGACAGATTAATGCGCTCATTATATCCGGAACGTCATTTTATTGTGGAGGTGACTGACGCGGGAAGCGCGTGCCAGGAACTGTCAATGCAAATTAATTTAAATAATTTTTTTGCTTTTTGAGGCAAAGCGGTTGTAATTATTCCAGATGATTTATCTGCCAGATAACGCTATCCGAACTAATTTAACTTACTTTGATTAAATAAACAAAAATTTTTTTGTGCTGCTTATTTATTTATTTTTATTTATTTGTCTTCAGACAGGCAAAAGTATTAAAAAGTGGAGTTGTCCAGTGTGAATCCCTGGGTTTTGTTTAAATTAATTTTATATTGCAGGAATAAGATACCTCCAATAATCTGATAATGAGTCAAGAAATAGATTTTTAATCTTTTGCCATTTTTTCCAGTGTCTATTTCACCTTTAAATGTGACAGCTAACACCATGTTTGCAATATTAGAATTCCAATGCGTCAAGCTGAGCGACAAAAAGATGAAAGCGTGTTATGAACGTTATAATGAGCCTGTGTTGCTGATAGTGACTCATTTCATCTGACCGGTTTAATAAATCATAACACTATTTAACGAATCAGCATCCATGTAATGAAGCAGTCAGTCTGACCTGTGGGGTCAAACGAAATGATTTATCACACCCCAGCCTGCCAAAACTAGTTACCAGAGACGAGCAAAGCGCCTCCTCCCTCTCCCCGAAATGTTGGTGGAGCGTTTATGAAGAGACACTGAAACGTCCTGAAAAGAAACCGAGGTCTGTGTGTCCAGATAACTGTAAGCTGCTTTGGATGAAGTTCTCAAGAGGAAATTTGAATTCTTTATCCTGAAAATTGTGCATTTCTGGGGCTGCAGGGCAAGAGATAGCAAATATACCTTTATTCACTGACAGTGTGATGGTGAAACAGTTGGATTCCATTACAGTATGATTCAGGAATAGGCAATATTAGTCGTTTATGATCTATTTATGTCTCAAACTTCCCTCTAATAGTTTATGACGGATTTATTACCTATTTCTCATTCATAAATCACCGAAAAGTCTTTTATTCTGTCATTCCCATACCGTCCAATCTACAATTATTGCAGACAGAATTGAAGTCCTGCATCTTCTGCTGCGTTTGTTTTTGCTTCTCCTTAAGTTTTTTATTGGATGTTTTGATGCTTACATGAAAAAAAAGTTTTGCCTATGTCACTGTTATATTTTTGCAGATACAGTACTGAACTTTTTTGTATGCAAGTATTGAATATATGATTCCTTATGGCGGTGTAGTCAACATTTTAATTCAGTTTTGTGACTATGAACCAAACACCAGATTGATCTCAAAAGAGGAAGATGATAGAGAAGGAGGCCACTAGAACGTCCCCTGTTTACATCTTTCACTTTAAAATTAGAGAGCAAACACATACTTTTCCTGTCACATGATGACCAGGTATAAAACACGTTGGTCCAAACAAGTTTTTCAGTGTTTTATCTGATTTACCAGCAGAGATCTTAGCGGTTTCTTTGCTGCTCCTTCACATTTAATCTCAGCGTCTGCATGTGGAAAGATTTTATCCCTGATTTATAGATTGTATTACTGTCTCCACTGTGGGTTGGGGAGATAATGGTGCTGAGGGTGAAACCTGTGATTAGCAGAACAGTTACTCCTATCCAGCCTCTAGTTTATGTAATTTCTCTAAAGTTAAATTATAGTGAAATCTGAAGTGTTCCTCATTCTGTACGTGGGAGCAGTTGTAGGGAACTTCAGTTCTCTGTAGAGCCTCAGTTTCTTCAACTTTTGATGTGAGATGCTCAGGTAGTTCGTAGATTAGTGAGAAAATGATCTGTAATGACGAGTTAGCTAAGATCAGATGGATAGAAGTGAGTTTTCTATGGTTCTGATGCTGCATGACAGAGCGTCATGATGTGAAATCCAGCGCCAGAATACCTAGATTATATCATTTAAAAGCTTCATGTTTCATGCTTTTCGCGTATCGCAGAGCGATGTCAAACGTTTGATCATTCAGTTTTCTGCAGGCTGGTGTTTTTTTTGTTTTTTTTTGTCTGTAGACACAACTTTCACTTCCGCTCCACTGTTTTTGCCTCTTCCTGTCTTTCACCATCTTTGTTTTATCTTCCTTTCTTTCTGAGTACATCTTGTCCTCTCTTTGCATCTTTTCTTTATTGTCACCGTCGTCATGAGGTAATAGGTCATACGTTATACAGTATATTCACAAAGGTAAGCGCTTCATCGGGCTGGAACTATCGTTTTAAAACGGTTTGCCGTTGGGGACGCGTCGTTTCGGGTGAAATACAAGTCAGGAACGTTGATTTGAACGATAAATCCATTAATTCTGGAAGCACCGCATCAATTCAAAGTAGTTTAAAGTTATACAAGATTTTTCAAGTCTGTAAATATGTGACCAGTGTGTTACTTGGCACACGTTCCTGCTGCATTGCTGGTTTTCTGTTGAAGTGAATGAGTGAACCTGCTTCTCTTCATGCTCTGCTTTTTTGTCTGTTGAAATTTGATCCCGTAAATATTGAGGACAAGCTTTTGTCACACTTGGGGTGGAACAGAATTCCTCAGAAACACCAACTTGAGCCCAGATACTGTGGAGAATCCGTAGTCTCTCTTGTGTCCTGGTGGAAGAAGGTCTTTGAAGCTTTAGCACGACCCCAGAACATGCCACAACCCGTCTGCCATCGCTCCGATCACGGTTGGCACGCCAACAGTCCATCATTTATGTGTAACCAGAGATGTGCTGCTTCTGTTTTTACCTGCCTGGTGACAAGCCTGGGGTCGTGTCGGGTCAGCTGGGTCGTCGCCTCGGCAACGCACAGATCAAAAGTCAGGAGGGAGGGATTTGGAGAAGTTTCAGTACAGCTGATATGTAATCCGTGTGCGTGGAAATTATAACTGTGCTCGGAAAATCTGTATTGATCTGTTCAAATACGTGTCGTTACTGACATTTGGTTTGGATTTGAATTTGTTTCTGCTTCTAAAGCTGCAAAACGAGTCGTTATTTGCAACTTTGCCTTCAGGCTACGCTGTCATTCTCTGCTCAGAGCATCATTATAAATACTAAGCATACTTCTCTCTCTCTCTTATGCAACCACCATCCATGCATGTGTGCAGTAGCGTGTTGGAATCACTTCATGTAATCAATCGTCCATCAGAGATCAGTCAAAGCATGCAAAACCTTATGCTGTCTAAACATACAGCTAAAACATCCCAGCTCGATTTAACGTCCAGCGACAGTTTATTTACTTTCCCATACGCCCAAAATACTTCAGGATATTTGAGATCTGGGTGGAACATCAATGCTGCGTTCCTCTCAATTTCCTGAAATGTAATAAAAATATATGTATTGATTATAGAAACACTACTTTGATAGGGATTGGCTGGTCTGGAATGTAAACCTCATCAGTTTGGTGTGTTACAGCAAAGGGTTGTTTAGAGGATAAATGGAGCTCGGAGGTATGTCAGCAACGTCAGTGTCTAAGGTTGCAGCGTACTGTATGTCATCTGTAACACACACACACACACACACACACACACACACACACACACACACACACACACACACACACACACACACACACACACTGCTCAGGTCCTGTCAGGACAGACGCTGAGAGTAGCGAGCAGCTGCAGTGGTAATGTGGTCATGTGGCATGCATGTGTGTGTGTGTGTGTGTGTGTGTGTGTGTGTGGGTGTGGGTGTGTGTGGGGGGGGTTAACAGCCTCTCGGTCCTCTTTAGTGCCACCTCGTCTGTCTGTCGCCCCTTTGCTACATTGGTGTTGTGACTGTTTCTCTTCTTCTGTTCCACAACACATTTGTGGATCCGCCAAACAGAAGACAGCGGCAAGTCGAGAGCGGCGGCTGGTATGGAGACCCGGCCGGGTGTGTGTGTGTGTGTGAGTGTGTGTGTGTGTGTGTGTGTGTGTGTGTGGTCCGTTTACAGGACCTGTTACAGGTGTTAGGTCTACACAAACGTAACCACTGTTCGTGTGTGTGTTTGATGTGCACAGGTGCATTAGTTGGATAGGACAAACTAATGTGGCGTCCCTTACACACGCACACACACATGCACACGTGCGCACACACACACCACACACACACAAAAACTCTTGCATAGAGCAGAGAGAAAGAAATGCATCATTTCAATTCTTTTTATACTCTTATATTTTTATTATCAAACAGTCAGTGGGTTTCATTGAAATGCTAGAAAACGGCAATAAGTTGCAAGTTTCTGCCTAAGTAGAAGGAAACAGCACTTCCTCTCATCAAAAAATGATAAATAAATTAGATGAACTAATTCTTTATCCTACATGAATCCTTTCATCTCTACTTTTGCAATAGAATCAAGGTTTTCTTTTATTTTTTGATCCGTTCCTTCGTGAGAGCAGCGTCGGTGTTTCGTGTTCACGTTATTGGACCATCTGTTTGACAGCTTTTTGATGCGGTGTTTTAGGAGGATTTTTCTCCTGAGGATGTTTTCAAAAGTTCTTGTTAGATTTTCATTTGGTTTTCATTTGCTGTTCTCAAACATTTGTCACCAGCTGTGGATGGTGGGACTGAACTCATGGATGGTGTTATTCTGAATGGTCAAAAACAAATCAGACCATCCTGCTGTTGCTGAAGTGAAATTTTGAACTCATTTAGTTGTAAAGCAAGAAAATACAAAAGAACAGATCAAATTGTTTCTATTTGCGCTAAGGTTTAAACATTAGACGACCTCGCCCTGGATGTTCAGCTGTTTGGAGTCGGAGGAGGGAGGACGTCTCGTCATATCAGACGGATCACCGCTCCTAGAGATTATTTATACCCTGATAAAAATGGCTTTTGATGTCAAGCAGCCGTGGGCACAGGTCTAATGAGTGTGTGTGTGTGTCCCCCGCTGGTAGGGGTGTGTACCAAGTGTGTCTGTGCTTTGGGGGGGTGACATTACTGCCCACGGACTAATTAGACCTTTCAAATTGCCTTTCTCTCCTCTCTTTGTCTCTCTGCTAGACGTCCTTTATTGAGGCTCCTTTACCCTGTGTGACCCCCAAACACAGAGAGGTACGACCACACACACACACACACACACACACACACACACACACACACACACACACACACACACACACACACACACAATACACCCTCTGTATGTGGGATGCAAAGGCTTTCCTTGAACCAAATTATTCTGCGAGGTCAAACCTTTTCTGAAACCAGACTGAGAGTGTGTCTGCTGGTGTGTGTGTGTGTGGGTGTGTGTTTGTGTGTGTGTGTGTGTGTGAGTGGGTGTGTGTATTCAGAGTGTTTTTATTTCCTTAAAGCTCAGCAAATGTCAGCCATAATAAAACACCATGGTGCAACAGCAGTGTGCGCCGCCACCCACACAAGTAAAGCATACATGCCGTCAGCTGTATCTACTCCTCATCCTCCCTTCCCTCTGTGACTCCTTGTGTTTAACTCTTTACAGTGAACTCTTCCGGAGACGACTTTGACCTACAGAGCATGAAAGTAAGTCCTCACCTGCATGGACAGTAAAGTTTCTAGACATTTTATTTCAACTGGAAACAAGCAGCGTGTTTCTGCACAGATAGTTTCTTTTTGCGGAGGGATACGGTAGAGAAGAAATTAGTTCCTGCATGAAACAGCTGGAATATCTTGCAGCCACTGGGGTCATGGTTTCTGGGGGTTACAGCTTTATTCTGTTAGACATCATTCCCATGAGCCTCTGGTGCACTTAAGGTTTAGTGCTCAGTAACATGTGCATGCTAACAAGCTAAGCTGATGAATCTGAAGTCTATAATTTGTTATCTTAATTATTTTGGCCACGTTAGCGTGCTACGGTTAGCAACAGGCTCAGAGCGCCTCTGGTAGCCTCGCGTAGCCTTGATTCCAATCATTTCCCCTGCGACTGGCCCTCATCCTTCATCCCAGTGATGAAGACGCCCGCTTAGCTGTTGGTGGGCCTCTCACATAGCTGGGGGGGAACTGCAGGAAGGTTAATTTTATCTAAGATGGGTTGAAGCTCTCAGAGATAAAATGGGAAGCAAAGCTCACGGTGCAAATGCTCCTACATGTCAACTGTACACAGACAGACAGGCAGACAGACAAGCAGACAGACAGGCTGTCGTTATCAGTAAGGCGAAGCTGAAAATAACAGTTTACTCAGCGTGGTATTCCCGTACGAGAACTGGTGAGCCTGATGAATCAGTTTTATAATTAGCATCAATAAAACTTCTCAGCAAGAAACTTTCAGACACCCACCTGTTCAGGTTCCTTCTCTTAACCATCTATCCCTTAAAGGAATATTTCACAGTTTCTGATCAATTAACAGAGACAGTTTTTATGGGAACATGTTTTAGCTCCAATCAGTTAAATCAGCGATAAATAGAATAAGACAATAATAAGAAAATAATAACCTGATGTTTTTACCCAGGAGTGTGTGAGAAGCAAAGCAGCTGTGAAAAGATATATAGGAGTGTGTGTGTGTGTGTGTGTGTGTGTGTGTGTGTGTGTGTGTGTGTGTGTGTGTGTGTGTGTGTGTGTGTGTGTGTGTGTTTGAGAGAGAGAGAGAGAGTGAGAGAAAGGAGGATTTTTTTTTTTGTCTAGATGGAGCGTAAGTCTCCTGGGAAGCATTTAAATCCTCTCTGGAATGTGTGTGTGTGTGTGTGTGTGTGTGTGTGTGTGTGTGTGTGTGTGTGTGTGTGTGTGTGTGTGTGTGTGTGTGTGTGTGTGTGTGTGTGTGTGTGTATACACATGCACTCACTTTTGTGCCTGTGATAGTTCCTTAGATGTGTGTGTGTGTGTGTTGGGGACTGGTTTGTCAATGCATTTATATAAGGAATGTAAATATTTTGTGTGTGTGTGTTTCAGATTTGAGGTGTAGTATAACTGTTACTGTTACCACTGTTACCGCGGTGACTGATATCCTCTGGTGCTTTCTGTCACCAAACAGCATGTTGTTTGACTTCTTTCTTTCTGTCTTTCTGTCTTTGCCAGACCCCCCCCCCCACACACACACACACACACAAACACACCTCCTCTCTCTTTTTCCCTGTACTCTTGCTCTCTTGTCTAAATGCCAGCCTTCAGGTCAGGTTGCATCAGCTGCTCTCAGTAATATGTTTATTTTCTAAAGGCTCATCCTCTGGTGACCTTGAATCTGACTCTGAAGGGCCTGGTTTTATGTCTGGCATGGGGGGGTTGGCATTACGGCTAAGCTAATTCTACCGCTGCTCCCCAAATTATGCTAATTAACATTTGAGTAATAACTAATGTTTGTTGTGACTTTACGCTCGACCGGCTGATTTCTGGAAGTCCGTTCTGCAGACATTGAAGATGATATCTGAGTTTTGCTCCTGTTTTAATTCTCCTGCAGGATGGTGATGGAGGAGGGGGGTCTGAGTGACAGGGGGAGAGGGACCTCAGCAGGAATAGAGGAGAGGCAGCTCTTCGTGGAGCTTGGTGAGTGACTTTGGACTATTCTGTTAAATGGCTTCCTCTCAACAGGAAAAGGAAGTTTACTCTGAGTGGTTGAAGAGTTTTCTGCCCGTTTTGGATGCAGACAAACCCAACCGGACTCACAAATGACTTCTCTTCTTCACAGCCGAGCAGAACTTTGATGCCATTTGCCTCGCGACATATCGGACAGCATGCAAACTCAGATTCATACAGAAGAGATGCAACTGTGAGCCTGCTGGAGTCCACTTTTCAAAAATCGTTATGTGTGGATGGAGATTGTATGATTTATGCTCAGCTTCTCTCTGTCCAGTGCATCTGATCGACATTTACAACGTAATCGAGGCCGTGCGGGACGCTGGTCTGAACGCCGTGGAGTCCAACGCCGGGATCTCACTGATCAGACTAGAGAACTTGGTGTCGTCGCTGTTCAATCAGCTCAGCAAGCGGCTACCCACCACCCACATCATCAACCCGAGAGAGAGCACCGCGCTGCTGCTGCAATTCTTACTGGCCGCTACCAACAGGTAAAGAAAAACGGGGGAGAGGAGAAACGTGTTTTTTCAGGAAAATGAAAGCGTACCGTGTTGTAACGCGTCCGTTCTGTTTCGGTTCCAGCGAGCCGGACGGCCGTCTGACGGTGCTCTCCGTGAAGTCGATGTTGGCCATGATCTGTGGAGGAAAACTGGTGGATAAACTCCGATGTGAGTAGCGCTCAGCACATTGTGACTTCCATGGAATTCGCTGATGATCCACGATCACACATTAGACATTTAAAAATATGCATGAGCACTGACTGACATCCAGGCTTTAATTTTATTGTCAGAAGCTGTAAATGATATTTACTGCAAAGTTTTACTGGTCAGTTTTATGTCACATTAGTGCCACCTTGTGGACAATGCAAGTCATTGCTATTGACATTTTTTCTCTGATAATTTGTCCCATCTTCAACAAATGAATATAATTAAAATGTGTTTAAATGTGTGTGTGCAGATGTATTTTCTCAGGTATCTGACTCAGGCGGCATTTTGGTGCAGTCCAAATTTGACAGTTTTCTGAAGGAGGCCCTCAAGCTGCCCACTGCTGTACATGAAGGACCGTCCTTTGGTTACGCCCACACCCTAGCACGCTCATGTTTCCCACAACAGGTACGCAAATGCACCACATCCACGTAAGTTTGTGATGCTGTTTTTTTCTGTTTATCCGCGTGTTTTGTTGTGTTTTTTTCCTGAAGTCTCTTTTGTGAATTTTCTTCTTGTTGATGTAGAAGAGAGTGATGCTCAATATGTTCCTGGACATCATAGCAGAACCTCCTCAGTGTCTGGTTTGGCTTCCTCTCATGCACCGCATGGCCAACGTGGAGCATGGTACACACACACACACACACACACACACACACATACACAGATTTACCTGATCTTCTCCTGGAGGAGTTGCCCAGCGATCATACAGGTTCTGCCGCTCTTCTCTCTCCCCATCAGTCTATCATCCCATCTCGTGCTCCTACTGTCGTGGCAACGGAATGACGGGCTTCCGCTACCGCTGCCTCCGTTGCCGCAGTTACCAACTCTGCCAAGACTGTTTCTGGCGTGGCAACGTCAGTGGCTCTCATAGCAACCAGCATCAGATGAAGGAGCACTCGTCCTGGGTGAGTCTGGATGTAATTATGCATCCACGTCAGCAGGGAGCAGGGTTCACGTCCTCCATCGCTGTCACGACGTTTTTGGCTTTTCTGCCTCCCTGCCTGTCCAATGAACTCACTTCAAAATAAAACCCCATCAGGAGCTGCATCCAGAAATTTACATTAAGTATCTGATATTTTTTCATTTAATCTCTTAATTTGATGTAAGTTTGGCATTAAACCTGTGCGCACAAAGATGAAATTAATTATTATTCTTGGATTCAACCAAGTATTGGTATTCTTAGCTGCTACTGGAGCAACAGCTTCATTCTGTCTAAATTTTAGGGTCCATTCAAGAAAATATTCTACTGAAGGAATTTAACTTAATTAAATAAATAAAAAACCCATCTTACATGAAAATTATGCATATATGTACATTGATGATACCTTCACTTGTACTTATAAAACAAAATGTGACATAAGGTTGGATATTTATGTTGTCAAGTGTTTGAGAACCATCACAACCAGTCGCTAAGACTTGTACGACAAGAGTTTTTATCCCAAATGTTTATTTCAGGCGTGATTTTGAAAACATTCCTCACTGCTGCTGATAATTTATGTGTTCCAACGTCACACGATGCCCGAAAGTTGATATTTATGTCTCTATATGTGTGTAGAAGTCGCCGGCGACAAAACTTGGTCGAGCCCTGGGCAGGACTCTGGGTTGTGTGTCATCCAGAGAACCTTCTCATCCAATTTACCCAGAGGAACCTGAGAGGACCATCAACCTCACCAACATAGTGTAAGGCCTCACAGCATGAACTTGAGACTGACGGGAATGATCTATTTAAAAATGAAGCCTGTAAATAAAGAGACAACATATACTTGTGTTAGGCTGCCATAAAAAAATTAGACTACACAAATAACAAAGTCATTTAATAACAAAAAAATTAGTTTGGCACACTGTGACGTCGGTAAAACTGTAATAAAACTTTTTTTTAAAATGGCTCTTGCAAAATTCAAAACGCTATTTCTCTGTAGTTACCACTCATGGCCACAGTGGCCGCTGTTGAGTAAGTCACATAATTTTGTTTTAAATGGCTCTGAGTGTGGTATTTATAAACTCAAGGTCACAGAAATAGAACTTAGCTTAGTCTGAAATAAAAAAATCTTCACAATTTATTCTGTGACTTTTTAGTTACATATTCAACAGAATTATTTTTTAGCAATATTTTATAAAACTGTATTAATAAAACTACATAAAACACAATCTGAGAGACATTATCGCTCTAAAAGACTATTCACAGGGATACAGAATAACTATCTATGCAAGTAATTAAAACTACTAATATGATTAAAACTTGTCAGGCTAAAGTGTGTGTGTGTGTGTGTGTGTGTGTGTGTGTGTGTGTGTGTGTGTGTGTGTGTGTGTGTGTGTGTGTGTGTGTGTGTGTGTGTGTGTGTGTGTGTTGAAGACGTCCCACTGGAAATGTTAACAATTGACAAGTTTAACTGGAGAAAGCGAGCAGCAAACCTAACATTGAAGTAACATTTAGATCTGTTATCACTGGTACAGTTAGACACATGTGTGCACAAAGTTCAGACAACATCAGAAACCCCGCCTCCGCCGTCAGCCACCTCTGTGGGGAATCACAGTGTTTGATTTTCCCAGCCACACCAGACTGGGTCAATATTCTGCACACATATTCAGGCCAGCACACAGACTGGTTACAGTCGCATGTGAGTATGATTATAAATAAAATCAGTCATTCCTCTCCCAAACGTTCGTGTATTCTCCTTCTTCATCCTGTCTTTCTTCCTCTTTCCCTGGTTGTCTTTACCCCGTCTGTGTTTGTTCATGCTGGTACAATTCACCACTGCATGATTGCACTCAGAAGCACGTGAGAGTGGGTTGGTGAGTGAATGAAAGAATGCGCTTTTCTGATAGTCAGGGCTTTGTGCTAAAAGGTTTTAATGCTATTATACTTCCTCTATGTTTGCAATGTCGATATCATGGGTCTGATAGGTTGTTGTTTCTGTGCGTTTGCAGCCCCTCTCGTCCGATTAGGGACACCAGTGAGGCCATGTTGCTGTCCTCATCGGTGCCAGAGTCCTCCAAGAGGTAAAGACTGACCTAAAGAGAACAGAATAGCAGCTTAACGTTTGAAATTTAATGCTTGTTGATTTAATTTACATAACATAAATGGGACTTTTACTAACTTCTGTAATATTCTGGTTCTTATCATCTTCTACTGTGTTTATTCAGAACTTTTCCTCTTTAAAAATGTAATATTTGACGGTGGTTTGATCTCTCTTGATCACAGTATTTTTTTTCTTTTTTTCAGACCAAATAGTTTGCTAATTTATTTTTATTTGTTATTGAGTAGTTATGATTTCATTTAAAAATTCAGTAAAATGTCACCAGTAGAGCCGTGTTGTCTGTGACATCTATAATACTTTATCTTTTCTGCATCACAGAATTTTTTCAATTGTTAACAGAGTAGCAGACGTAAAGTATTTGTTCATAAGTTTGAATTTTTTTTATACATACTGTATTTTTTGAAAATCTTTAAATTGAAAGTTCAGGATTTTGCAGTTCTTCTCTTGACATGATGTGATGTGAATATGATGTGATGTGTTTAGGAATACAGTACGTTATAAGCAATTATGAAAAATGACTTGAGAGTGGAATATAACAATCCAACAACCTTAAACCTGCCTAAAGCATTATTTAAATATATAAAAAAAATAGTTTCATATCTGTGTATCTCCTCTTTTAAACAGTTTGGCAGCTGCTCAGCGAATGAACGAGGAACACGCTCTGATCGCTGCGTATGTGAATCGACTCCAGACCAGCCCATGGTGAGAGAGGCGACCCAGTAGGGGGGGGCGGTTACATAATAGAGATGGAGGGTGGGAGGAGGAGAGAGAGCCTTATCTTAGTCAGCATCCACATCTGATCCTTTACAATTTTTTTTGTGTAAATCACGATCATGAGTCAGAAATGAGAGGAGGTTGTGATCTGTGTCTCTATTGGACCAGTGATCTAGACGCTGTGATCCACCATCAGCCCCTGGGGCCAAACATGCACTCAGTAGCTGGTCATGTGACTCAGTTAAAACTGGTCCTGGCTGCATCATCAATGATGTTGACACCCTTTTAACCTCATTCAGCCTCTGAACAGAAGTTTTATTTAGATTCTGTTGCCATCGTCAGGCAGATTAATGACTGATGATTTTATTTTAGGGTTATTTAGTTTTGCATTAAAAAGAACAGAATATTAGTGGACATAAGTTAACGTTGCCCCTGAGATGTGCTGGCAACACATTTGGAGTTCACCCTGGCTTTTGGACTCCAGCAAACCTGTGAGGCGGATAAGCGGCTGTTGACGAGGCAATTACGGTCATTTTGTCTACAAGAAAAAAGGATGGTTTGATTTTATGGATGGTTGGTTGTCTGGTCGGTTGTTTGGTTGGTTAACGTTGCTGTTTCTGTGTGCGTCAGCAGCGTGGACAGTCCCAGCAGGCAGGATGAGGAGCACAAGCTGATCGCCCGCTACACCTCCAAACTGGCAGAAACCGACGGCGCAGGAGTGAGTCACCTCGAGTTCTCACACACAGTCAGACACATAATCAGATGCTGCTGTGCTTGTGACACAGTTTGTGGGTGGGGTCTCAACCCCCCAGGTCTAAATGAGTTTGGCCGTTAGGTAATAAATGATCGACCCATTGTCACAATCCAGTGAGCGCTGTTGTTTTTCTTCCTATCTTCAGGTAATATCCAACCGCAGCATCAACTTTGATGTGAACAAACAGAAGAGGGAGCTCATCGCTCAACTGGAGTGCAGAAACAGGTCAGTATAAAGGTTATTAATATGTTTTTGCTATTGTGGGCTTCATATCTTGTTTGTATTTGCATGTTTTTATCCTAGTCGAACTTACAACACATGTTTTACTTGATTAAATCTGCAAAATCCTGCAGAAGCACACGCGTGTTGTCTTCTCTGAAGTTTCTTCAGGATCCTCCGGCCTCGACTGACCGGCTTGTTTTTCATTTCCCAGAGAGATCTTGGCAGAGATCAAACGTCTCCGTGCCCAGCATGAAGCGGCGTGCCAGGCCAGCCCGGAGAAGGGCAGCACCAACCCCACGCTACTCGCTGAGCTCCGTCTGCTCAGGTAACAACCGTAGCAACCGCTTTTGCATATGCTTTTATTTCATATAAAGTACAATATTTGAGTCATACCTGAGTCATAATTAACAAAAAATAACAAATCATGTCAGCCGTGACACAGCTTTTCTTGCATTGTGTGCCATACTGTCATATTTGGCAGGAAATCTGCCGCGTTGGCATGGAGGGCGGATGCTTTATGGCAGATGGTGGTGACAGATGGAGAGTTTACAGAAAAACTTCCATCATGCTTATCCTTTTCCATGAAGACAAAAGGAAGCGGCAGGACTAGATATAAATAATCAGCCAAGACACACATGTGGTGATGATGGTGTAAAAATATTGTTGGTTTATTGTGTGACACATGTATATATTTTTGTGTTACTATTGAGTGCTGACACTTAAAATTTGGCAGCGTGCATTGTTGTCAGTGTTCTCGCTGGATACTGCAAGTCGGATGGGCCAAATTCAAGTATTCATATTCAATTTAAGTCATGCAAATGATAATTTGTGCTATTTAGTCAATCGTCAACTGGTAATTAAGCTGTGATGAATGGAAAGTTCTTCTTGTATTAATTGTATGCATTTTCAGCCAAAAGCAAAATAACCTTCAGGGAATCGTCCTCCCAAAAAAGTTTCTCTTAACCTCGAAAACAAAGAAAAGTAAATATAAAACGACTCCACACAGTTTGTTGGGGAAACTTAAAGACTTAACAATACTTTTTACAACAGGAACTCTTCATTTTTAGCCTCTATGCTTAAACTGTTAGCGACCCCCTTGTCCAGGTGGGTACGGTTGCTTGAATGCGTCTACATGCACCGCTAGAGGAGATCAATGGGAGTGTGTGATACCGCATTCCTACGGTCAGTTTTTTTGCGTTTGACAAGTCGCTGTGTTTCAACACGTTTGAGCTTGTCTGCTTTCTTCAGACTTTTACGCGCTAATGCTGTTAGCATTGGCTTCATTTTTGCTTTTAAAAGTTAAATAACATCTGTTCAACCTGGATGGAGAGTTTCTGTTGTGTTTTTATGGGGATGCTGCAGCGTCGTTTCGCTGTGAAGCTCTGGAAATGTTTCATGAACTTAGAAACTTTTTTTTCTCCCTGCTATGATGTAAATTACACGTCACTCCTAAATTTTCCTTCTTCCAGCGCCTCAAAGTGTTTTATCTTCTCAAAAAGCTTTTGTGTTACCAAGAGCGCCCCCCTTAGGAATGATCGTGTTTCTAGAGATGCTAACTTTCACCCCGTTCTTCTTCATCTTATCTTGGAATCTCCTCCTCATCCTTGAAACTGAGTTGATCCAGAAAAACCACAGAGGATGCTTGACTTTGTATCTCCTTCGCTTACATTCTCCAACTACCCATGATTCCATCTGATTGCTCGATCCTCTCACAGAGGAGGCTTCCAGAGCTTATCTGGTGCCCTGCTTGATTAGCATGTCATGTGTGGCCAATCAGGAGACCTTTTTTTGCACAAGTGTCAGAGAACCAGAGGTGTAAATGAACCACATATGGCAAAACAACTCTCGTCGTTTATTGTATCAGAAAACTATTTTCCAGATTATTGATCCGATTAATAGAGATGGATGTCTTTTAATCGTGTTTCAGTACAAAAGCCAATCTGTGGGCCTGTAAGTTTAATCCTGCACCAAATTTTCCTGTGTGAGTGTGTCGTCTGTGAGTCCTTGAGCTCGTTCAGCGCCTGGCACCATTGTGTGGCAGTAATGGCAGGCTGGTGTGTGTGTGTGTGTGACAGTAATGGCGGGCTGGTGTGTGTGTGTAGCAGTAATGGCGGGCTGGTGTGTGTGTTGCAGACAAAGGAAAGACGAGCTGGAACAGAGGATGTCGTCTCTGCAAGAGAGCAGGAGGGAGCTGATGGTACAGCTGGAGGGACTGATGAAGCTGCTCAAGGTGACACAAACACACATACACACACACACACACACACACACAGACACACACAGCCTATTGTTGTGGTCATGGTGTATCTTCACACACTAGAGGGCAAAGTTTCCATATCCCGTCACACCTCTTTGTGTCTGTCCCTGTCGTAACAAGCCTGACTTTTCCCTCTGCGTAATTAGTTCACCCTCCCTCACTCCGACTGTATCTGACATCTTTTTTTCCATCCTTCTCCTCCCCGTCTGTTTCTGACTGTCCGTGTTGTGGTCCTGTAGGATGAGGAGCAGCGACAGGCAGTAAGTCCCTCCCCTGTATGTTGGATTCATGGTGGCGATAAAGTCAAATTCTGCCCTAATATCCAGAAATATCAAAACACGTCACCAATTTTTACAATTTGCTTGGATTTTTCGAGCAGTTACCAGAATGTTCTGGACTCCGCAGAGGCTTAAATGATGATAACGTAAATGTGGTGTAACAGCGTTAATTGTTCCCTTCTTCAGGCGCAGGCAGCCGGCTCCTCTCACGGTACTCCTTGTCGGCCGAGCCCATCGTCGGCCCGATCCGTGGGCGCCGTCTCCCCGCAGGCTCACGTCCATCTTCCTCAGGATTCGCTCGCCGGGGTGGGCGGTGACGTACAAGAAGCGTTTGCTCAAGGTAACCCAACTCACAGTAAGGTGAGGTGAGAAAGAATCAGGTGGTCTCAAGCATAAAATCTGGAGATCCAATGAGGATCCAATGAGGTTCACATGTCTGCTGACACGTCTGAGCAGCTCAACAACATCCTGTTAAGACTTCTAAGATTTTTATATCGTGTGTAACAATATATAGGGGATGTTCTATGGGTTGAGAAAACATTTCATTAAACCGCTTTCCCTAAACTCCATTTAATCACACTACATATTTCCAATTTACAGATTAGTTTTGGCAAGGCGTTCATAGAGAATTGGTATTTTATTGCTCATCTTTGGGGTTGTACTTCCTGCTCAACTAGAGACAGTCATTCAGCAGTTGTGCAACTTCATGGTGTACGAATAGTTCACAAACCGAATGGGAGAGGAAATGTTGAATCACAACCAGGGGTTGTGTTTAGGAAAAAGACAGGAACAATAACGGGATGTGATGTAATGGGATCTACAGCGTTGATGACTGTGGTTTTCCCTCCTCCTCAGGCCCGAGGAGGAACCTGAGGAACGACCTCCTGGTAGCAGCCGACTCCATCACCAACACCGTCTCGTCACTGGTCAAAGAGCTCCACTCTGGTAAATGTTTGTAGCTTCCAAGTGATCCACGATCCAATAAGTAACTATTGTTTGGTCAGTTTTTGAGTAAATAGTTTATAAAAAGTTTTTATTTTTAAAATGTATTTTTTTAACAATAAAAGTAATGATTTTTTTGTCTGACACGTTAATATTGTTGACTTTTTACCCGTCTGTCTGATCAGATGATGTTCGGGAGGAAGAGGAGAGATTGCTGAATGGAAAGGACCGAGGTAAATTATTCCCGTTGGTATTTCACACTATCTTTTTAATAAAATGTCAGAAGAACAAGACCATTGTAAGGAGTGACCTTTGCAAAGGGACTAACAGAATTAGCAAAAACCAATCATATAATGGGTCAGATTAACGCGTCCACATTTTTTTCTTTCACATGTTTGTAGAGTTTTATGATTTTTCACCCAAAAAAACGCTTTTAATAACTGAAATCAACTTGGATTCACTTTTTCTTTTGGAACCGTTATTCATCATCGTCATCGCTTTCTCATTTCCAGCCTGTAATCCTGTCTGCACGTTCTTTCTTTAGCTTTGTGAATATACTGGTGAATTTACAAGACAGTAGTAGAATTTAAAAACTGTCATTAAGTTCATTAACAGCTAGTATACTCTTTATGACCCCAAGTAAGACTTTTCTTTACTTGTTTAATGCTCTTGATGACCTCACAAGCTGCGAGCTTAGATTTTAAAGGCATTTTTTGTGCACATCTTTTCTTGTGTGTCTGTCCGTGTGTGCGTGTGACCACACGTATGCCCTCCAGACTTCATCGCCTACTCTCCAGGTGCAACTGCAGCCTGCTTCATTAACATGCTGTCTCATTAGCTTTGTCGCGCCCCACCTCTTTACAAGAGGACCTGTCTCTGCAGGCGGTGGAACTACTTCCTAGCCTGCTCCAGGGGTTTAAGATTAAAAGTCTTATTAAAATACTAACCTGCAGGACTGAAACTGACCCCCAAACCGCCAGCAGGCAGACAGGAGGCCAGGTGAAATAGGCCAGGTGTCTGCTTTAATGATATTTCCTCTGGACTGTGTCTAGGTTTATGATAAGAACTGATCTGGTTCTTATTAGCTTGTGTAAACCTGTAGCAGGATCTTCTGCTAACCGCTAACAAACCTTTTCTTCTTTTTTAGCAGGTTAAAATGATCACAGGACAAATAAATACAGTAAGTCATGAATGACAGTAAAATATCACCTCAAATAAGTCATTGTTTAGCATTTTGCTATCTTGCTGTACAAATAAATTATAACACAAAGGATGTTTTTGGCTCCTCTTGGTCAGATGCGGAGGAACTTTGTGATGATTTATTCCAGTTCATGTTCAACTACGGACAGAATATTAGGAAGCAGTTGTATCCTGATATGATAAATGGATTTTTAATCACAAAATTCATCAATAAAGACTCTTATTTTTTCATTTTACTTGAAGTGAAACCATAAAATATATTCCATGGGGTCAGATGTTGGTCAACATCATACTAGTATTTTCCCGTATTTTTATTTTAGATTTTGAGGAATAACTTACTTGTTATAGTTGTTCTTGTTTTATAGAAACAGTATTTTTATTTCTTGAGAAATCAGCAAACATTCCAACATGGAAAGAAAGTTATTTATATGACTGAAATGAAAGTAAACATGAGGTTATTAGTCTGATGTGTCTCTGTCTCCTCAGGGTGATGCTTCATAACGGCCAAAGACGACTGACCCTGCTGGGATTCAAAGATATTTTGCTATATAACTTGATATCAACTTGGGATTAGCGCTGCACTGCCAATCAAGCAATCACAATGCTGGACAGGAAGTGATCGTCGGGTCCCTACTGATATCACTTAGCTGTGATTCTGCGTGTCTTGTCACTGTGGATTTACTTCTGTTTTGATTGATCATGCATAGCAAAGAAACCTACTGATTAGTAATGTAGCTTGTTTGTGTGTATAGGTGTGTGTGTGAGCATGCGTGTGTATGCGTGCTCCGCTTTTTCGAGGTGCGAGAGGGTCGAGTAAGTGAGAGGGACTTCATGAGGAGACAGAAAGATGTTTTAGGAAAAACCTGTAAAGGATGTGATTGCCGAAAAATTTGAGGGTGGAAATACAGGAAGTGACCTCATCAAAGGGAAAAAGAAGAAAAAAAGGAAGTTAAAAAGGCGAGAAGTTGTGTTAAGTTTCAGCACTGTGTGCTTAGTATTTATTGCTTTGATTTGATTTGCTGCCATTTACTCATTCAGTTTGAGTGCTCATGTGTATATTAGTGTGGTCGGTCCCTGCTGAGACATTAAGCTTTAATTGGGTGCTTCCTGCTGTGTGAAGCCGAGCTCCCGCCCCCTTTTACCCCTCTGGTCGTGATGCAGGGTGGAGAGTTGAAGTACCGGTCCTGATCCAGGGGCGTTAGTGCCACGAGTGCTGTAATATAACGACTGTGTATCCTGGTACTGCAGTGGGACTCCAGTCAAAGAGGTGATATCTCATTACTATTGTGTATATATGTACGTTTGTGTGTGTGTGTGAGGGTGAGATAGTATGAATCCTTTGGCTTCCCCTGGGTTTGTGTGGCGAGTTTCAAAATGTACAGAAAACTTTTTATCCCTATAAAAAACAAAACACTTTAAATTGGTGAGTTTACCCATAATATAAAACCGGTAAAAATAACCACAATCTCTTCGTTTTCCCTGAATGTTTTAAGTTTTTTTGCATTGATCTTTTGTGACTTACTTATTGCATGTTGACAGAAAAACAAACATATTGACAAATCATGTAAACAGAGACACAACTGGATAGGTGAGACTTCTTGAATAAATAATGCTGCTGGCTAAGAGGAGAAGCAGAAGAGTACAGACTGTTGATCTAATACCAACACACATAAGATCACTTTTATTTATATTTTAATGGAGTTACTTGTTTGTTTTTCATCCAGAGCAATACATATAAATGTGTTTCTCACAAATCAGGTCTTTTGAAGTTTTTTCCTGCAACGTAAATCAAACTGTAGAACAAAAAATTACATTTTAAAATTAGGCCTTTTTTTTTTCTAGAATTAAACGCAGAAATGATAATTTTAGAGACAGTTCTGAAAGAAATCTATTCATAGCAATTGTTTTGTAATTTGGGTGAACTGATCCTTTAAACAATGAAGCCAGAAAGTCAAAAACCTGATCTCTATCTGGATATAAATATGTATTTTTAGTCATAAATTCCTCCCCTGGATGTTTTGACTATACTCCCCTTGATTTTCTGCATTTTTTTCCTCTGCAACAAATCTAAAACATTTTATTCTCATAATCAGTAATGAAACACTGATTACAACATTTAAAGCTGAATTCATCCAAATGGAATTAAACCAAAGCTTCAGCCTCTGATTGGATCTTCCTTAATGCACTGTTGGAGTCTTAGGTTACTTCTAAACATACAGTCTTTTGAAAACTTGAAACTCCTCCACCTGTCAGCTACCTAATATAATTTATGCAGACCAAGACTGATTCTCTGAACACTCTTTGCCAAAAATAATTCTCCACATCTTGAAGCTGAGTGGTAGAGCACATGATTCACATGTGTGCTGCCATGGGTTCAGTCCCCAGCACATGCTGCCCTACGGGGGCACGAGCTGGTGTCAACTGTAGGCCGGTCCCAAGCCCAGATAAATGCAGCAGGAAGGGCATCCGGTCTTAAAAAAAAACTTTGCCAAAAAATATGAGCGTTCATCTAAAATGGAAAAAGGATTATGCGCTGTAGCGACCCCTAACGGGACAAGCCAAAATCTTATCTTGATGCTCTGTGATGTCATCAGATTTACCTGCACTACACAAAAACTGTCACCCTTCCAGCTGAATGCCAATAAAATGTGACCCGAAATGACTTGAGGACGCTTCTTTAAATCTGTTGAACAGATGCGAGAATAATTTGATCAAATTTGTTTCCTGTGCCGTTTTAGCTTTTTTTGAGGTGTTGTTAGTCCGTGCTTACAAAAACTGTACTGTTTTTTGGATCATTTGCTTTTTGTTTGGCTGGCGACACGGTGTGGCTGAATGTTGGAGATTATCACATTTGCGATCTGCTGAATGAGTCACAGACTGTCTGAGTGATTGATGAATATGTTTGTGTGTGAGAGAAACCTAGTCTGACAGGACAGATGCGTTCTGACACGAAATTGTAATCACCTGCTGGAACCGACGGTGTGAAGACTTTTTGTTTCATCTGCAATAAATAAGATTTAATGTCAAACATTGTCTTGTATTCATCTCTGTAACCATCAGTTGTCACCCACACAAAAGGCTAAACAATAACCTGACTACTGCTATTTCATAGCTCTGCGATGAGATCAATGTTTCATTCCCTCCTGGTTTGTTTAAAAGTCTGCTGTTCACTGCAGATTGCCAAAAATATGTAACGCAATACATGTGTGTAACACGCTGAAAACTACGCTGGTTTTCCTGGAAAGTGACCCACTTGAAATTCCTTGACTGCTCCCATCTGCAGCAACTCCCATTCTACAGAAATGAACGCTTACAGAGCATTTAATCACAATGATTTAGATGATTTATTTTTGAATTAGAAGTGAAACGAAGTCAAATAAATGAAAAATAGTGGAATGAAACTATGTTTTTCTTTGAAGATTTAAAAGTGCTGCTGCTCAGTTCTATGCATTCAGTGATTTTTGTGTATACAAAGTCAGAATAAGTCTGTATTGAATGTCTGGTTCCTGAAAAAGATTATAAATAATGTTCACTTACCGTTAAAATATCTTTGATCCATGAATAGAAAGATATAAAAACACTAAAAAACCCGCAGTATTTAACAAAAAACTACTACTAATAAGCGAAGCACATGTAGATCAAAGTTTAATTCAACTGTCAACCAACCTGATCACATTAACAGAGACAGTTGTGCCTCTTTGTGAGAGTGTGTGTGTGTGTGTTATTGATCAAACCCAGTTTCTATAAATAAAGGCTGGGCTCCAAAAATACACCAAAAATTCCCTGCTAGATGTTTTTGACTTTCACCCTGATGGAGTGTCCTCATTAGTATGGATGAGCAGCTCTCACTTTTCCCATGAGCTCCCTGCAGAGGTCACGACTCTTTGTGTGTGTGTCGTAAAAGTGCGTTTGTGAGTGTGTATGTGAAGCGGGGTGTAAATTATAGAGTGAATGAAGCTCACTGAGGCTGTCTTTAGGTGACCCTCCACCCCCACAAACGCACACACACACTCACACACCCAGAACTCAACAATCAGTGCCGTTATGACCCTACTTAGGGTTGATCTAAAGGTTTCCTCCTCAGTGGTCAAACTGAGTTCAACCTTCTGTTCATAACTGGACACTTATTGATCGGATTGGGAGCTGGATTAACATTTAGGTTTGAATCAATACAAATATTTTCTTAGGTTAATCAGTAAATGGAATTTCTGTTTTATATCACTGTAAAATGGGGAATTTGCATTGACAGTTTTATTTATGAACAAAGTTGAAATATTTTCCAAGCTGTAGTGAGCGCTAGTGGAAACTAACACTTGTCTGTTGTCTTTTACGTAAACATTGAGCTCAAACTAGAAATTGCTGTTCAAGTTACCCCACTCCTAATTCCTGTTCATGCTACGTTTAGTGCTTTTCGTGCCCTTCCTAAAGTACTGTGTGCACCGCTGCTAAGGGGCAGGTGCCGACTTGTTGCGACAGGCCTAAACTTCACCTGTTGTTGGATTTGTGACATTAGAATTAAGGAACATGCCAAACGAAAGCCGGCAAATCTGCTGCGTTCACTTGTGGGCTGCAGATGGAGTAAACTCGAGTCATTTTAGATATTAGATCACCAAAAACATGCCGTTGATCCAAAGTTTCAAGACGAGGTATGTGTACAACTAGTACAATTGAAAATTTTTTAAAAAGTTTATTTGTTTGACATTAACTGTTGTGTCACTGATGTTGAAGTGGCCGAACAGTATTTAAGGGTCGTACTTCCTGAAATGGAATTAATTCTTAACCTTAAACCCTGACCTGCTAAACAAAATTCATACTAGTATGAACATTCTGACACCAATCATGCTTGTTACTGTTCCAAAAAGCTTGGGTTAACCCTCCTAATGATTAGAAGCATGTAAGACATTAACTTTGGTCACAAATGAGTAGCTGCACCCCTAAAAGTCCCTTTTCCTCCCACTCTGTGTACATAAAGATTAACTACTCTGTATTCTAATGCAGTCTAGCATCACTACTAAGATTTAACATCCATATAAATGATTCTAAACCACCTTCATTAACCATAACCAGTGTTTTTCTTCACATCTTCTAAGATTTGATTCAGGGAAGGAAAGATTTAGCAATATCAAGTTTTTTTTAACTCAAATATATTAAATGACTCTATCCTAATAGTAAACTACATCTCAAAAATGTGCAAAATTCACCTGTCAGATGAAACTTAAAAGAAAAAAACAAACAAAAAATGCCCTGTGGTGATGTCATCAAAATTTGCTTCAATCCAAAAGAAGCAATGCCACCTGGAATCAGTGTTTATCATCAGCAAGACAATAAAATAAATAATTTCCATAATTATACCCCATTATGGTTTCATTGAGTTTAATCCATCCCAGTGTCTCTCCAGAGCATTTTATTCTGAGTGGTCTATTAGTTTTACAATATTGTAAAATAGGTTTTTATCTTCCAATGGTGCATCAAAAACTGCATTGACCCATTTAATTAATTGCTGGCCTTAAATTCAATCAGAAAATTTCAATAAACCCCTTGTCAAAAAAAATAAATTTCAGGCAAAAAATAAATAAATGGGTGATTACCTGATCACACAACCTGCTCCAACTATTGACGGGTGAGATATGTGATTCTTTACTGACTCAGCGAATTTCTCCTGATGACGCCATTAAACTTGCGCTAAACTATCGCTCATGTTTATTGATTGCGCTGTTGTCATGTCGTCCAGCCTGTTCTCCCACTGAAGATGGTTGTTTTTTTTACACTTCACGGAAGGCGCTGTTGCTCCGCGCACTCCTACACCTGTCTGAAGCTGCGTGCGCGCGCGTGCGCGCGAACGGGAGCGCACGTCGGCGCGCGTGCACGTGCCGAGGAGGTGTAGGCTTTAGGACCACGCGGAAGTATTTCTTCCAGTGGTGCAGCCTCTGCGGCTCGTGAGAGAGCTAACAGGCCGGTTGGTGCGAGTGATAAGAGTGAGAGAGAGAGAGAGAGAGAGAGAGAGAGAGAGAGAGAGAGAGAGGGGCAGGCGGGGGAGCTCGAGCCAGCAGCGGGGAGAGAAGACCCGGTAGAGCGTGAGGAGAGAGAGAGAGGGGAGAGAGAGAGAGAGAGAGAGCGAGAGAGATCGATAGTGAACGAGAGGAGAGAGAGCGACGACCGTCAGGGTCCGTGTGCTTAAGGGACGGAAGACACGGTAAATATAAACATTACGTTTTGACTCGTGAATGCACACTGGCACTAGTTGTAGCCGCTAAGTTAGCTACAATCATCTCATGAAGTCAACGCTCGCGCGCACCGGAGCCAAACCGTATTGGTTCCGCTTTAGCGGATGATGTGCGCGTGAAGACGGAGCGGTTCGTGAACTTGGGTGAGTTCTTTTGTACGGTGGGGAGGAAATCACGGCGACGGCCGTTCTATATATAGCGAATGTGTGCCCAAGTGTTTCACGGATGCAGCTGCACACTCCATCTCCCAGGTCACCCCACGGCTCGACACGAGCAGGTAACGTTCAACGAGAGAAGCGGCGTCCTGCTCTCACACCAGATGCAGACAGACACATCAGCGCGCGAGACCGTCGCCTCCGCTGAGGGCGAGCGAGCGAGCAGACGGGCGCGCGCCTCCCGGGGTTACTGAGTGCAATCGGTCTGAAGTGCGCCCCGTGTGTGTCGCTTTACCTGGCCCACTAAAGCTTATCGGCCCCACGGATTCAGACACACGCCCCTCACCGGCTGCCCCCCACCCCCACCCCACGCGCCCCACACTGGGATTATAAAAATGTTTCATTGAAGCCGTTCGGTAAAGGCCGCGTGAGGTCGCTCCCAATATGAATTGTCATAAAGCCGTGAATTGTCGAGCTAGCAGCAAGAAGCGCAACACTTCCGGTGTCGGGTTTTTCAAAATAAAAGTAAAGTGACGAAACGATACGGTCGTAAAAGCTCAATCGGTTTCTAAAAACTTGGTTCTTCCCCAATCATGTGAGCCATAAACTGGTTAACTCTTGAGTCTTAGAAGTCACGACTTGGAGAGGGTAAAAACAAACACTTAAGATAGTCATGTCACGTTTGCATGTTCTTTATAAATTATATTAATTATGTGTAAGTTAACACAATTGAAGCAATTGAAACATGCAAAGATTTTTTTTTCATACACAATCTCCAACACGTGTCAACCAACATTCAAAAAATGATTCATTTAGTTCCTCATTAAAATTCAACCCTTGTGTGAGGACAGGGTTTTTAAAATATGCCTTGCAGATGTAAATGTTTCAGTAAATATAGCTGGCTAAATAAACCATGACAGATCTATCAAAGCATTTCAGAGAATGAGTACTCAGTGTTTGTGAGGGATGTGAAGGGCATGATGAACTCAGATGATCTTATCATCTAGAAGTTGTGGCCTGGAAAACTCCTGTAAAAACCAGTGTGTTGAAAGTTTGATGCTTCATATGAAAAGTATGGATTGGTATGTTGCTTTTAATGCTTTGTCACCATTTCTGCTGTTGGAATTATAAGAATATGATTGACTTCAAGAATTGAATTCATCAAGTTCTGCTAGTAAAATACATGGAAAAAAAAAGAACAAGAGGACAGAGAATAGAATAAGTAAAGGCAAAATCTGAATATAGAAGATTTTATGGAGTAGTTGTTTTTTTTTTACTCTTATTGTTAAGACTGATAACACACTTTCCTGTTATTTCACTGCATAAACCTCAACATCTTGACACATCTCTGAAGCTTTTTCTTTGCACAACCATGTCTCCTCCCACTACTACAGGCTTCTGCTTGGGCCTTTAACTATGGTATAATTTAAACCGCTGCTGGAAGAGGATTTAAATTTAAGCCTGTGTACATAGCCTTGCTGATGGTGTTTGAGGTGTGTGAGTGACCTAAATAAGGAGAACTTGCAGAAGTTGGTTGGATTGGAGCCTGGAGCTCATGCAGGGAGCCCCCGGGGGGATTGGGGTGGATACTCTACACCCATTTCGACAAAGTTTCCACCCTTGTCTTTCCGCTGGTAACTCTGGCTGGCTGCCTGCTGTCTTCACAGTGATGTAAGACCACAGCATGAGGAGTGACATACTGTACAATACGTCTTGAGGAAAGCCAGACATGTTGGCTGCAGACCTGCTGTTCTCAAATCCAAATCGCTGCCGAGATCCAATTTTGTTTCAGGCACATGCAGACGTTGTATTTTAAGCTCCGTTTGTATGTGGTGTCTGATGCCATTCTGAACACAGCAGAGATAACATCACATAAACGTCACACTTCACACACTGGTGCAGAAGCAAGTTTGTGAAAGCGACTCTAATGAATGGTGTAACTTTCTGCTAATGTGCAGATGAGATAAACTGGCCGGAATCCACAACTTTTAAGAGTTTAACTCCTGAGCTAAATCAGTGCATGAAGTGTAAAGAAGAGTCGCTATGAGGCAGTTAATTGGTGGTAATTTGATTCGTTTTAAATTAAATTGGGGCTATCCCAACACTAAAGGAAGGGATGAACTAAAATCCAGAGGCGCTTAAGGCAGGAAATGATGCTTCTTTTTTTGGTGCATATTCCTAAATAGATGTATCGGCAGGTGTGTGTTTCACAATAGCACCAGTGGATTTATTAGCCTCTGGTTGAAATACGATATAGATTCTATGTGGAGTCTGCAGTATGGTCTACACCTAAAAGGTACTCTGGTCAGGTGGTTGGAGATAACATGATACCTGCACAATGCAAAGCGAATGTGAGGTACCGCTGCAAATAAAGCAGCACAGCTAAATATTGCCTCAGGTCACACAGGTGGCTTTTTAGAGCCATGCATACATAACTATATGGAACTGAGCTCGATGCTGCGTTATCAGATAGGAGATAGGAACGCTCGCGAAATAGTTCATTGAGAAAAGAGAGCACACAATCACAGGTGACCTTGTTTAGTTGTTTGTAAATGGCCTCAGCATGAATGCGGAGTAAAGACTTGATCAGGCTTGTTTGTGTTCTTCTTGCTGTAGATTTTGGCATAGTTTTTGTCATGTCAGTGATTTGTAGAATATAATGAAACAGGATGGAGGGTATGCTTCTTTGCCAGCTCAACTTTCTGACGGTTTACCTGCACAGACTGAGCAGAGCACAGTTCGTATAATTCCTCCTTCTAAAACAGCACCAGGCTTCTCCTCAACGTCTTTGTTTGTCTCAGATTGTGATGTGATCACGTTTGATTGTATTGCATCAGTGGTGAATAACTGTCAGTGAGGGGAAACACTTACTGTAACTTGTCCTGCACTTAATAATCTACTCCTGTGTCCTCTTGACAATTGATAACAGATTGAATCCCTCTTTTGCTTGGTGAATACTTTTATCACTTATTAACCCCTGTATAAAAATTAATGTCAATTGGGTAATGAGCCAAAAGAAAGATAAAATGAGTCCAAGCAATTACAACATCTCACATGGTGTGCTGACTACAGCCACATCAATCACATTTATACCGGGCTGTTAGGAATGCCACATTATTGTGAAATAATATTTGTTGGCTTCATTAAAAACCAAGATGATTTGCTGGGCACATATTCTCTGATTCACTTTTTTCCCTTGGTTTTATATCATTTTAGATTTAATCTCAGGGGGTGTTGAAGTGCCTTGCAAATAAAATAAACTCAAAGATGTCATCTAAAATTCCAGGAGATATCTAGTGCCATTTTTATTGTTGTTTTTAAAAAAATTTTTAAATTGAATTATTATTGCTTATTGCACTGAAATAGCACTGTGGCTTCAAATCCAGCTTAGACTTCCGAGACGAGCATAGATAGAGGAAAAAGTGACCAAAGAACTAGAGCCAGATATTAGCTTCATGCCGAGGAGGATTTGTCACTCAGAGATGACTGTAAATTCACTTGTGTTTCTCCTTCAGGAGAGGGGGAGGACTGAGCGAGTCAACAACCTACAAACAAGACGGATTGAATGAAGCTGCTCCCCGGGCGCCCATGATTTGATTTATTCCACTTTTTTTTTACTGTCTGAACCTGGTTTCGCTGAGCCGCTCCCTGCCATGCCATCCAACAGTCCTGCTGCTGCCCAACCGCCCCAGACGCCCGAGAACGACACTGCCAATGATGTGGTGAGAGAAACGCGTTATTATTATTTTCTCTTTGTAAAAACTGTTATTTTTGCTGCCTTTATATACTTATGTACTTCATATAGTTTGTGTACATTACATATGGTACTAGTCTGTCAGGTGCTTCTATTCTATTGCTCTTAATATTACTGTTTCTCTTATAAATATTAAATTACTTCTACTGTTATTTTTACTCTCAGTGATATTATTACAACTACCCCCACTCCTCTCTACAGCTATCATTACGACCTCCACTTCAGTGTGTAAGCTAGCAGCGGAGAGCTTTTTTTAGCAAGTGCACACCAACATACTGGCTAGTGTGTGTGTGTGTGTGTGTGTGTGTGTGTGTGATAATTAAATGTATAGTTATTTATTTACATTCACTCTAAATAATTCTACGTTCCAACTGCTCACTCAACCACTCGCAGGTGACAATAGAGTCTCAGAAAGTTTTTTTATTTTTTTTTAGCCAAAGTGTCCACACACACACTCTCACACACATGCACACATACATTCAAGTGTACACAAGCTGAAAAATGGCTCCTTTCATTTGCGCCCACAGGGTCCAGGGCAGCCCTCGTAAATCTGCGAGAAGTCTGAAGTTCATTCTATAGCGCTGTTATATAAATAGTTGTCTTACTTCCACATTCACACATTGGCAAAAGGCCAACATGTATAGAGGTGCCCTCATAGAGTCGCGTTAGACAAGAGTTTGTTGAGCTTTTTAACTTCATGAACCCAAACACAATCAAAGAGTTCATATAAAGCCCAGACAGAGATCTGAGTCACTGAGTCTGAAGACTGAGGAAGACTCCGCTGGATTCTCACTCATTCTGTATTATCCAATGGAGCTACCGGTTTAATGTTGAGAGAATGTGGGCTCAAACAGAGTAAAAACATAGTCAGAGAGATTTGATTTACAAAATGATGCTCAGAAATAATGTCAGAAGCTGTAGTCGTGCATCATCCATCCATCCATCATCTGTCATTAAATGACTTAAAAGTAAAGAAAAACCAAGATCAACCCTTTTGGAACCTCTGAAAATATCTATTTCAAGTACGTTTGGAAGTTTAGTCAAGTTAATGTGTTGTCAAAAGAATATAAAGTCGTATTTTAAGGCGGGTGACCATTTCACACAAGATGCTCCAGTGGTTTTTAAGGTTCCACACAAGCAGCCCAAGTTAGAATCTCACGGTTTTGCTTTTCTACTTCATAAATTGAAAGACTTTTTGCGACTTTGAAGGTTTTATTCAAACTTTTCTACATCTATTTTACAATTTTTGGGAAATTATTAATGTTTTTCAATGCAAGTCTTTCAGCTGAGCATCCGGTGAGGTTGTCTATTAGGTCCTCCTGAAGCTTCCTTTATTTTTCACCTCTCATCACCTCTCACCCGTATTTGAAGCAGATTCACCGATTTCAGAATAATTAAACCATTTTTCTGCCAACTCTTTGATGCCACGCGTATGTTACACTCTAGTAAGACAGTTTGAAAACTGCCAAAAGATAATTTCATTCATTATGAAGAATAAAAAGTACCACTACCTGCTTCGAAAGACATCACTTTCCTGGATCTGTCACTGAAAAGGAGTCGTCTCCAGGAAATGAATCACACAAATCTCAGCTTTCTTTCTATAGAAAGTCCAGCTGTATTAAATTTGTGTGAGGGCGGCAGTGGCTCAGTGGTAAAGCAGGCGGTAGAGCGGGTCGTCCTATGATTTCAAGATCGGCGGTTCGATTCCCGCTCCCGCCCAAAAAAAATACCCGGAGGTGAGCTGACAGTGGGAGGTGTCAGCTCACCCCTGGAGCACTGCCGAGGCGCCCTTGAGCAAGGTGCCGTCCCCTTTACAAATTGCTCATTTGAGGCGCACCAAGATGGAGCTGCCTGCCACTCTACCTCCCCTGCATGCCTACAGGCCCCCTTGTGTATGTGTGTGTGTGCTACAGGGGCCTGTACACACTAATATATATATATGCATGCGTTTGAATCAGTAGCTAGAGTGTGCATTCTTAATTTCCCTTCGGGGATCAAAACAGTATATAAAATTAAAAAAAAAAAAAAAAATCAAATATAGAGTTTAAACCATGAATATACACTGAAAATGGATGTGATTGTCATCTAAGTATTAAAGCTGAGTGCACCTCCCTGATTTTGAAATCAAAACAGAGGTTTCATGCATTAGATCGCATGACATGAACCCTATTATAAGGCCTCAAAACAGCTGTATGGTACATCATGTGTATTTACTCCATTTCTAAAGAATGGATGTCACCATACTGTTGAGGGAAGCACCAGCAGTACAGTATTGTAACACTATTAAGGGGAAAAATTATGTAATTTCACTTAAAGTACTTAATTAATTTGAATTAATTGTGTCAGAGCGACATCTGTTGTGCTAAAGATGCTTCAGTGTTATCAATCTGTACAGCGACTAAATGTAGCATTTGTTCTGCTGACAGCTTTATCCACTGATGATGAAGTGAGTCGCAAAAAATTCAGAAAAGAGAGCAGAAGCAGACGGAGATAAAAGGAAACCAGCCTGATAAAGACAAAAAAGGGGGAGAGGGAGAGAGAGAGAGAGAGGACGTGGGGATGGGGCAGAGAGAAAGAGGACAATATGTCTGCTGCTGATGGTATCCTCCCATGCCTGCCTCGTTTGCGGTCCGGTTACTTAGCAACAGTGGTGGCCTGAAATGACCTGCCAGGAGACAGAAATAGACCAAAGATATACTGTATGGATGGGTTGGCCGGTGAGTTTGCATGGTGTGATTGTGTGCAGTGACGTAGTCTTGAGGGGATTTGAGTTTGCGGCGCTCGCTTTTAGGCGAATGAAGTAAAGATTTGAATTACTGTGTATCCTCCTGCTACTTACCCAGTTGACTGCTTGCATTAAGGCAATTAGTTTTCCTCGATTTCACGTTTACATATGCACACAACATGGAGCTTTTCCTGTTTAAATATGTGCTAATTTCCACAACAGATATGTGAAAAAAGACAGGTTTATAATTATAGTTTCATTATGATGACAGATTAAAAGGCTTTTACAAAGGTAATTTTGGTTGTCTCATTTTATCACTCTATAAATAAAGGTGTATATAAATATGCAAATTAGATTGATTTGCATTTCCTTTCAAAACAGATATGTGAATTAAACTGTGGCCCAAATGTGTTTTTCTGACGTTTCCTTCCTCTCTGAATGAAGTCATGCTATGGAAACACGTCTGCAGCGTCAGGCCTGGTGTCCATTGATCGATTACACGCTTGTGCATCCTGACATGTGTGTGCAGACAGCAGCGCTGCAGGCAGACGGGCAGGCAGTACCGACTGACTGCTATACTGATTGTCATGGAAGTGACATTAGCATGTATAGTCAGCATGGCGGCCCTGTCGGAGACAGTTGCTAAGCAGTTTCTGCACCTTAGCAACCACTCCACTGTCACCGCAACAGACGGGCCGGCAGGGGAAGGAGAGGAAGGGAGGAAATACAGGGCAGGCAGGCAGCACACATATTCACATTGTAATGGTTATAGCGGCAGACATAGAAACAGAAACACACACACATGATAGGTTAAGTCATGTGAAAAGATGATGTTTCAGTTGTCATCCAGCATCTGACGTCGTCCTGAGTAACAAGCATCAGCATGTCATTAGAATGATGTTACAATGATAAGATTGTACAATGTAAAGATTTTTTCTGTTTCTGTTTGCAGTGCGATATCATTAAAGCTGTAGGGGAATGCTTTTGTTATTATCCATGTATTGGCAGAATGCATAGACATTAAGGACTGGTGAGACTGACCTTTCTAAAGAATTTTTTGAGCAAACCAAGCTAAATAATGTGATACTGTATCTATCTATCTATCTATCTATCTATCTATCTATCTATCTATCTATCTATCTATCTATCTATCTATCTATCTATCTATCTATCTATCTATCTATCTATCTATCTATCTATCTATCTATCTATCTATCTATCTATCTATCTATCTATCTATCTATCTATCTATCTATCTATCTATCTATCTATCTATCTATCTATCTATCTATCTATCTATCTATCTATAAGAAGCCATAAACAAGGCACAGACGGTTCACAAGACCAATTTAAAAATTCATATATCAATGTAAAACCACTTCTCTGGATGTATTTCATTAGTCAGTTTTGAATAATTGCTGGTGTCATCTCTGAAATCATCTCTCTACCAACAACATTTTGCCTTTTATTCAGACGCCTTGTTCACTACAGCACTAAAAATACAAGAGTCTAATGATTCTCTCATCCCATTGACATTTATTTAATTTGCTCCTCAGGCTGCGATGCACATGGAGAGAGCTGAAATATGAATAAAGAGATCTTTAATAGAAATCACTGATAGCGAATTCCTGCCTCCCAGCTAAAATGTGATACTCTGGAAGTAACAGGCATCTCAGACGATGAAGCAGGGTTTATGTTTTGATTGGATGAGTGGAGATGCGGCAAGTGTTGCTTATTTTATTTGACTCTTTCGCGTGTCCCCTTGGGGATTTTCACCTACCCATCCTGCGTATTTTACTGTGGGGAAAACCACTCTTGAAAAAGCTGTCAAATTTGACAGTAAATTAATGGAAATTTTTGGTGCTCTGGGTAGAATCCTTTCAAAGGTGTTTTTACCTTTCTTTGGAGCCAACACACTCACCCCCCCTCCCCCTATTAACACACAGGTGCAGCATGCTATTTTTATTTTATACAACGCTGTAAAATTACACTACGGCCTCTCTTCCACGCCGCTGTGGCTGCCAAAAGGAGTATTTGAGGATCAATCCTGAGCCTAGATGGACGACAGTAGTCATCCTGTGTGCTTTGCTACACACAGCTGGATCTCATATCTGCAAACATATAATTTAGTGGTTCTGTCATTTATGTTTTCTCCATTTATAGCTTTTTAATTGGAATCTGGCTGGTCTGTTTGCTACTCTTGGATTTGAGATTTTTTTTCTCTAAATTTTATTTAGCATTTCTATTTCTAGTGTCAGTAGTTCATCACATTTCATATTCACTATATTCCTTTAGCACATCTCCAGAAAGCACTGTTGCTTTAATTCAACCTCATTATCGTCCCATCGGCTCTGGATTTTCATGCGGCCTCTCTATAATTGTCCAGAGTGAAGATGGAGCAGAACACGACAGTCCGGAGGAGGAGACGCCAGCGAGCCCCCGTAACAAGCGCCGAGTCGGCCGTCCTGGCAGGAAACGTAAACAGCTGCTTCCTGTGAGTACTGTGATTACAGGCTGTCATCAGCCTCCCTGTGATCCACTCTACAGCAGAGCAATTCATCATCCGCTCACCTATACACCATCCCTTCTTCCCACCCAACGAGAGTCCAGAGTGTACACGGCATTTCCAGGAATGTTTCACCTCACATTTATGCTATCCTGCCTGTTAGCTCACGAGCTGCAGTGCTTTCGATCAGCTCAGTGTTACACACACTTATTTGTGTTTGACAAATAATGTGACAAAGATCCTCCGTGCAGACTTTGGTTGCTTTTCTTCTGTTTTTCCGTGCTGCATTCAGAGAACAGTGATTCCACACATTGACTTTTTGCTTCCCAGTCAATGAACACATTCTATCCCTCATTCCTACATGGTTCATTTTAATTTAATTTTATCAGTGTGTTTTCATCTTTTACATTTCCCCCTTTTACTCTTCTTCTTATCACTTTGCTTGAAGTTGAAATCAAAACACATGTTTGGTTCATCATAACTAGCTAAATAATTGTTTGGTCATTTGTTCTTTTAAAGAGAGCAATGGTTCCACAGTGGGGTGCAGGCATCAGCCATGATTCAAAGTTTGTAAGTCAGATTAGTTTGGAAAGTAAAACAAATTTAAATAATAACCTTGGAGCCAAAGCAAATGGATTTTAAGTTAAGGATTTTAGAAGAAGACTAAAAAACAGAACAAAACGTTGGAAAGAATGTTGGAAAGAAAGGTTGTTATTCTGTGTGTGGAGAGAGCTTTGATTGGTAAAGGATTATATGGATGTAAATCTACAACCACTCAGGTGTTCAAGCTGGATTTTTACTGTATATGTTTGTGCACTTTACAAATGTTTCCAGTCCGGTTGTATTACTGTAACTCAATCTGTGGCAACTTCAGCTGTACTTTCACACAAGGAGAACTTGTTACTGACTTCCTCTGTGTTTGCTTGTCTTTGAACAGGCAACCTTCCAATAGGTCAGCAGTAATAAGATGTGAGTGGTGTGAACGCAGCAGCTTTGGAACTTGAGCGACACCGTGTTGTATTTCTTTAACGTGTCTGACTGCAGGTCGTCGGTTGCTCCTCCATACTTCTATCCCCATTCATCCTTAATCAATCACTTTGTGTGTGTGTGTGTGTGTGTGTGTGTGTGTGTGTGTGTGTGTGTGTGTGTGTGTGTGTGTGTGTGTGTGTGTGTGTACATTCATGTGTTCAGGAGAGCAGGTCTGGTCATGCTTCAAAGTCTGAGCTCTGGCAATGTAGGCTGTAAGCACTTGGATTAAAGTAGACTCTCTCTCTCTCTCTCTCTCTCTCTCTCTCTCTCACACACACACACACACACACACACACACACACAGCATACATACATACATAATACTTATATGTGTTACTCATCGCAAAAATCAGCATGTTGGTGTTTGTTCTGCACTAGCAGGAGCATCAATCACACCACTGTTGTGTCAGCAGTACTTTAAGAGCTAGTAAAGTAGTAGGAATACTATAGTACTATTCAGTGTTTTTGATACTATCAATGAAAGTTATGACAACAGAAATTCTGAAAGTAGGAGTATTAGTGGCTATAGTGTACGAGTAAATTGCTGTAGCCTAATGGTTTAGTCAGTAATTGTAACTGAAGTAGTAGTAGCTGTAGTGTGTGTAGCAGCAGTTGTTTTAGTTGTTTTAGTTGTGGTGAAACAACTTAACAAGTTGTGTTAGTACTTTTTTTTGCAGTAGTTTTCGCAGTTTTAGTAGTGGTAGTTGTACCAGCAGTAGTTGTTTTAATAGTAATGTTAGCAATGGTAGTAGTTTTATCTATGATAGTTTTAGTTGCAGTTGTTTTACAAGCAGTAGTAGTAACATAATACCACAAATAGGTGAAGTATTTGTAGCTGCTGGAGTATACTCACCACAGTGTTATTACTTGATCATATGGGAAGTAGTTTTATGAGTACAGTACTGCAAAGACATTAGTGCAGCAGCAACCTGAGCAGTCACTGAGTAGTGACAGTACATTATTAACTGTAGTTTAATAAAACGTTAGTAAAAGAAGTCAGATTACGTCATGGAGCTGGTGGAAGTTGTTGCCCAGTCCGTAGTGCCGTAAGCGTTTTCCTGGAGGAGGTGAGGTAATATTTACTGTTGATAGTGTCAGAATGGCAGCGTTATTATACAGTATGAACGTTCAGCTCACAGAACCTTAAACTAAGGCACAGTATGCACACACACACACACACACACACACACACACACACACACACACACACACACACACACACACACACACACACACACACACACACACACACACACACACACACACACACATCTGTATCCAGGAATAGAGCCATTGTGTGGAGCTCAGGGTGGAGCTGACTCAACTTTAACTATTACTTACTTTCTAAATGCACAGACGCTTCTACAACTACACGCCTCTGAACTCTGAACAGACATTATTATTACAGTAATAATAATAGTTTGGTGGATAAATGGATTCACTGACTAGTCCTCAACTATTTTCTTTTTCTGGCAGTTCTTTCTTTCCTTTATTCCTCTCATACAGAAAAGCAGGTTTATTCACTTTAAAAGATTTTCATTTGTGTGTTTGGTACAATTGTGGTGGTTGCTTAAACATTTTATGATAACGTGAAACAACTTTTTCACCCTGCCTGTACCTGAAAATCCACTCACTAGCCACTTCGAGCTGAAATGTTTGCCAATCTAAATAAAATGTTATATGCACTCTAACAGCTAGATTTTATCTGGAGTAATGCTCGATTACGCTTCAGAGATCATGGAAAGCCTGACTTCTTAAGGTGGACTTGAAAACCCTTTGATGTGATAATGTACAAAGCGCAGGCTGCCTTCTGATAGTGTTTCCGTTTCGCGCCTAAACACAAAGGTCACAACGCAGAAAAAGCTAAAATTGTGGTTTTGTTTGCAGTGGTGAGACGTGTAGCTGGGAGGAAAAAAAACTCGGGGCCAAAAGTAAACCACCCGTTGTATTCTGACTAACGCTGCGAGTCACAGAGCTGGTGTTGATGTCTTCTATTAATTAGCTTAAAGGATGAGAAATGCTAACTGCTAAACTGCTCATTTAGGAATTGGATCTTCTGTTCGATTAGTTAGATTAGATCAGATCTCATTAAGTATTTTAGAGGTGCTTGTTGTTGGAATGTATTATCTGGGATTTACTAAACATTTTTAATTCTCAAAGGAACACCTGTAGGTGTTGTTTGGTGCTCATCTTCTGCATGTTTTGTGTCACGGTCATCACTTGTAGCCGCTTGAATTTGAACAGCAGGTAACAGCCTGCAGGTGCTTTATATTAGGAAACCTCCTTGTTTGACACAAGCAATTCTATTCTCATCTCTTCTTTTAATCCCTCTGTTCTATTTGCACCTCCTTTCCCGTAAAAGCCATAAAATGGAGCGATTAAATGCAGGAACTTGCTGTCAGCTGACTTGTTGGAGTTTTCAAGGATGTTGTTCTATGAACAAAATGTGCTCAAGGGAATCCTTGATCGGCAACATCTCATGCAATTTGGGAACGGCCCTGTTCTAAATTCTGACGCTGGCTGCAGCTCTGCCTTTGCAGACCAAAGCCAACTTTGTCCTTCACTCATCTCATTAAACACAAGCTGTTTCACCCTTTCCTTTGCTGTTTATTTCACACCTTAGTAAAGTGAAATGTTGTTGTTAAACAAAAACAGTGCACACAAATGCCAGTGCATTTTTGATTTTGAAAAGAAGTGCACAGATGTGCAAGAGTTAAGTGTAGTCCTGTGTATTTTATTTTTACTTTCTGAGATTATGTTTGCCATTTAGTTTACTTTCCTTGTTGACGTAGAGTCAGCAAATATTTTGAATTATATTTGTAATAGCCCTAGCAGGAGTATTGCTGCTTCCATATTATTAAATATTATCATGTTAGCCTTGTCTAACCTGGATGTGTTTCCAGTGTAATTTGTTGTATTTTGGACATCTGAAATCACACCTTATGCTGTGGGACATATTTTTAAATCTGTTTATTCTGACTTTTCAAAGATAGAACAATTAATCAATCATAAAATAAAAATAACTTGGTATTATTTTCTCTGTAGTTCTCTGTAGTTCTCTGTAGTTGTCTGTAGTAAAGAATATGACCTTGTTTGCAGAGAAGACGAAAAAGTGTTGAGCTTTCAGCAGCACAAAATGTCACTGTTAACGCTGCCATACATTTAGAAGCTGTTGGTTTCTTTCTTTCAGGGAACCACTAAATCTAAAACATGCTCATTTTTGACAGTTCTTCAAATCATATCACTTCCTGTGTGCAATTCAAAGCTACAGTGATCAAACCACATAAATAAAAGTGCCCGCTGTGCACATATTTCTACTCATCTGCTCCATCTGTCTCACTTATACTTGAAACAGCTACCATGTATTTTGGCCTATCATGTATTGATTTGCTAGTTTGGTGTGACTGCTTAATTTATTGTTTTTGGCATGCTAATGTTTTATTGTTTGCTACATCCTGTTCTCCCTCTGACAACATTTGGGTTTCATTCAGCTTAGAAATTACCGCTGGTTGGATTGTCGTATTGTTCACAAAAATTAGATGAGAGTACGTTATGTTGGGTACTTTCCATCCTCTATGTCATTCAAGATTAGATTTAGAAGAAGAGTAAGTGCAGTTTGAGAAGGTATATGTATACAGTAATTATAAATGTTATTAAAGATGATCAATACCATGTAATGTCATCGTTATACTGAAACTTATATATTACAGTATTTTAAAGCTGCATTATGCAGTTTCTTTGACAGTCACATTGAATCAGCGATGCAATCTGCAGTCTCCCGCCTCTTGAAGGTCATTGTTCTGGTTCACTGGCCTAAATGAAACCCAACCAATGCACCTACTTTCACAAAAGGAAATGTACAACGAGCTCACACGAATCGATTGTACACTTCCTCTTTAGCGCAAAATGGCAGAGAGACGAAGTGTCTGAAGAACGTCGAAAATATAGCAATCCAACAAAGAAATCCAGACATTTTTCTCAAGAGTCGGTGGACCAAACCAGGGCTGATTTGGATTTACATTCGACATGTGACCAAAAAGATGACTGCAAGTCCAGATTCCTCTGTTTCTGCTGAAGTGTAAGTAGTCAGCCGTTTGCATTAAAGTTAGCTGTAGAAGCAGTAGTCTGAGTCGTTTTGCATCCAAATGTAAAAATTACTTAATGCAGCTTTAATTTCAGTTTTTGGTTTAAAATAGTAAATGCTAAGACTGCCAACGAGTTTGCGTACCTATTTTAATTTAAGTTTAAAGAAAGGTTAATTAATATTTAAAGCCAAAATTTTGGTTGTTTTGTTCACACATTTTAAAGTTCATTTCACCTTATTCTTAATAAAGCGGCCAGTTGTTTGTTTGTTTTTTTACATAGCAGGATTTCAACCACCTATATACGTGGCGGCCTTAAGTTGACCACTTTCTCTTGTTACTTTTACTTTTATTATGTTTATGTCTTCCTGTGTCTTTTATGTTTCTTGTATAAAGTCTATTAAATGCCATTCAGAGAAATGTTTTTAATTATCTTGATATTTTCCAGACAACTCTTTAGAATTTTATTCCGGGATTTTTCTTGTGTTTTGTTCCAACTTCCAAGTCAACATACGACATGTAATATTTTTAAAAAAAACAGCATTGACTGTTTTATATTGATGAAACACACTTTTATTCCAAGTTGATTTTATCTAATTTATTCTATTTATCTATTGCCCAAGTTATAAAAATGACATTTTGTCAGTAAAATAAAGGGATCTTTAATCTGTAAAGCAAACTTAGATTAGACCTAAACAGCAGTGTATCATCTGCATATACAGACATGCTGCCCTGAAATCTTTATCTTTAGAACCAGTCTGATGTGGTGGCAAATACTTACCCCTGAACTGTGGACACACATTACTATTTAAACTGGGGAAAACTTGGGGATGCTGTCCATGGCAATATAAACACATATGAGCGTGAAAACATTCCTCCTGTTTAACTAACCAGTATGTGTCTGGGGTCCATAAATGTCCCATGTGGCCCTTTTAGTCCCATTTTATGTTCTCAGCCATTCCTTACCTGCTCATTAAAGCCTTTATGGACTTATTAGCACCAGCTAGCATTAGCATAGTCTATGATCTTGATATTCAACCCTGCTCTTGACATGAAAACCACCAGTCTACAAAACAAATTCACACACACACACACACACACACACACACACACACACACACACACACACACACACACACACACACACACACACACACACACACACTTAAGGTTCGTGCAGTAGTTGTAGGTGAGGATCATCAGACTTTGGGATCGTTGCTGCTGCTGAGCTAACAGATTAGCCATTGAATTATGGATGGGATTACGTTAACATCAGATGGATTATGTGCACAATTGAACAAACCATCTCCTATTTATTACCTTTTATTCAATACATCTTCTTTTGAAATATTACACCTGAAAACCATCCAAATATTCTTCAAACATCTAAGGTCACATTTTTAGGTTATTTACATCAAAAGTCATTCCAACCTTGTTTTTTGAGGGGTAGAGGTTCCACATGTCCTCAATAATCATTAGCTCTGTTAACAACATTGATGCCTCTCTTTCAAATTGTGTGTAATTGTGTGTGTTAATGGAAGCTGGGGGTGTTTGTTGCAGTGATCCTGTTCAGACACACTCATGTCTGTTCTGCATTGTACTAACAAGGCAGACTAAAAGGTGCTGTATGCATGGCTACTGCAGCGCCTCTTTGATTATGTTTGTGTGTGTGTGTGTGTGTGTATGCATGGGTTTTGCGTATACATGTGTATGTGTGTGTTTGTGTGCAGTCTATATGTGTAAGTGTGCAGTTATTATGTCTGTGTAGTTCTTTGATGAATCTAGACAAGGGCCGGCAGCAGTTTTCTCAGACGTAGACTGTGCTCCGTATGTTTCCCAGGAGATGGCGACCTCTGACCCATGTGCAAACGCTCCCCCAACCCCGCCTGAGGAGCCAGAGCCCTCCCCCTCCCCTCCCAAGAAGCGTGGGCGTCGGAAACTAGAACAATCCGAGAAGAATAAGGGTATAGATTTACTGCTAAGTCATATAATTCTTACAATATGACTGTAAGTTAAGTTTATCTTCAGAGGTCTCTGGTTTTAACACAGCGCAGCACACCAGAGGTAACGTTTTTACAGTTTAGATGCTTTAAGGATGTGAAAAGTTACAGTCATGATGTGTCCCGAAAGTAGTTGTCAGCTTACCTGATATTTTTATACCAAAAATAACTTCCAGATTGCAGTTTTTGAAGGCATTTCAACCTTTGATAAAAATGCCAGGCCAAAGTGAAGAAAGCCATGACTTTACCTCCTCATTAAAGCTCTTGTTAAGTCTGTACAAATGGGCCATTTCCTGTAACTTTTGCTCTCCTGCAGACGAGCCAGATGACAGAAACTGCGATTCCCCCCGAGAGGTGAGAAAACTAGTTGCTGCCTTGCTTTGTGATGTTGTTTTGGCCTCTTTTTTTAAATCCAAAGAATGGAATGAAAGAAAAAAAAACATTCTCATAGTACAAGCATATTTCAGAATACGCGTGTTCATGTGTGTGTATGTGCATGCATATACAGGGTGAGGCTGGGAGGCTGCGGAGGAGGCCCGTCCAAAGAGTGACTTTCCAGGCTGGAGATCCTTATCACATCAGCCGGAGGCAGAGAGAAGAATGGCTCAGCCGCTGGAAGATGGAGGTGGGAGAGAAACAGGTGTCTGTTTGTGTGAATTTATGGCTACTGTAACACCAAGACTTTTGTTTTACTATATCTCATGCTGAAACCTCAAACGCATTTTGACAGATCATAATTTTACTTATTATTTTGGATTGTCTTTGTCCTCTAGTATAAAAATCTGACATCTCTGCAGCCAGGAGTTGTTAGCTTTTTTGACCTGGAACGATTGCTGGTATTGCTAAGTAACCAGATACTGTAGAAGCCGGCTGTGGTTTGCTCTGTGTAGTACCTGGTAGTACTGTGCTGTTGGGAATATCACAAAAAATATTAACATGTTTGTGTTAGCTGTTTGTTTTTTTTTTTTTGTTAAATGTTCAATTTTACTCAAATAAAAAGAGATAAAAATAACCATTGAAGATTATTTTAAAACTGAAGTGATGCCTACAAGCTAGCTCAGTTCATGCTGCCACTCCTCTCACTGCATCATATATCCACTGCACACATTTAATCATGGCTGTTCACCTATGTTCACTCTTGTGCAGCATGCTGACTGCATCAGTGTTCACCTTAAAGCTGCGCTGCTTCTGCTGACATCACTGCTGCTGTTTCTTTCAAAGTGGGATCCAGTAACAGGCGCAGTAACCATAGTAGGAAGTAGTACTATTGTTGCTACATAATAGTAGGAGTAAGCATGAAATTTTAGACAAATCTAAGAAAAAAAAAACGTAAATGGGGGGGGTTAACAGTGACATTTATTAAAATGTTGACCAAATCATAGGCCACCTCTACCTTGCCAGATGGTTCCATAGGCTTTTATGGAGCTGTTTGTCACAGCAAAGGAAATAAGGCTACTTTCTATTCATATGACCTCAATTACAGTATTGGTATGTTAACAGGTGGTTTGTGATGAATTTGTAGTTCTGTTTGGATTTTTATTTTCTTCCTACACACATTTATGTCCACTAAAATTTAAAATAACTTAATTTCTTTCCAATTATCTGAGTTACTACCCAGTTTTTCACTTTCCTGCCACCATTGAAGTAGAAATACCCTAATATATTTAAGTGGGCCCACTACCACAGCGGATTTAAAAGCAATATCTCATCAATCTCTGAAACCTTTCTATTCTTCCAGTATGAAACCAAACTACAGAAAGCGTCAAGGTTAGCGAGTGGCTAGTAGCCGCAAGGCTGGTGGTAGAGTCCAAAATCAGAGCTAGAGAAATTAAAAATGTCATATTTTACATTCAATGGGTGTAATAGGCATTTTCTTAATTCAGAAAATCATCAAAACTACCTAAAAGGTGAGGGTATTTATAGGACCGTGTGTACAAAGTGGCCGAAATGATAATTTACTAATAGTTAGGTTGGTTTTTTTTTACTCCTACATTGTACCATAGACGTGTGTGTGTGTGTGTGTGTGTGTGTGTGTGTGTGTGTGTGTGTGTGCGTGCGTGCGTGCGTGCGTGCGTGCGTGTGTGTGTACGCACGTTTGGAAAGTAAAAGTCTAAGACTGAAAGACTGAAGAATGAATGCAGAGACAGGATGTGTGTGTGTGTGTTTGTGGTTTTGAGAGGAAGAGAGAAAGTCATTCATGTTGATTCTCTGACAGGTTGATGGAAAAGCACAGCGATGTGGACGACTACCTTTTTTTTACACAGAGATCACACAGCAGTGTGAGTAGAATAGAATAGACTTTGTTACTCCATTTCTTTATGCATTATTGAACTGTATGCAACCACATCCAAACTTGAGTTGGTCCAGCTTGTCTCTGTGCTGCAGGTTGCTGTGTATGCATGTGGCAGCTGGAGAGAGAAAGCGATGCTCTGTCTGGGGAGCCGTAACTTCCCGTATCTTCTCACTGACTCATCAACACCTTTCAAACCATTTCTGTCTTTTTCTGTGAGTCTCAAATGAACCTAAAAGTCAGGTTGTCCTCGTGTGTTTATATTTAAAATAGAAATAAGGAACAAATACACTATAGAAATAACGGAAATGCAAAAACAGGATGTGAATGGTGGAAGAAATGACAAAATGAGTTGAAGTCATTGACTGAGACAGAGGTTAACAAGTTCCACATTTCTGTCCCATGTGGCCCTGTGTGTGTGTGTGTGTGTGTGTGTGTGTGTGTGTGTGTGTGTGTGTGTGTGTGTGTGTGTGTGTGTGTCAGTTAATTAAACTGCAGCCAGCTGTTAAAACCCCCATCAATATCCCAACTTGCTGCTGTCTGAAGGAAACCTGGTAATCTGGAAAGTCTTCTCCATTTCGAGATGAAAACAGTATTTAACAAATCACACACACACACACACACACACACACACACACACACACACACACACACACACACACACACACACAAAAGTTGACAGAAATTGTTTAGATTTACAAACAAGGCCCTGACATTTTAACGTTCATGGTCTCTTCTCTTGTGTCAGTTTTATCCTGTTTCCTCATAAAAAGACTTATAAAGACTGTAGTTTATTTACTTTTCGTCCTTGTGTCCATCAGATCACAGTCCTGTCCAGCCTTCTGTTTGTCCATCACCATCTGTTTCTGCTGTTGCTGTTGGCGACTTGCAACCAGTATTTATTTTTACGACTGATTAATTTGCCAGTTGATTGATTATCTTCTCAATAAAACCGATGTAGTTTAGGAAATGTAGCTATTTGACAAACCTTCCAAATCCTCCTACATTTTTGAGAAACTAATTTACATGACAAAGGAGACTTTCGATCAGTCATTCCACTAATTGTTATAAGCTCTGTTTAAAAGCCAATGACTGCTTTCAACCTAAACGTCACATGACTCCTACTCTGACTCCTTCTCCTCTAAGCATGGACTCCTGAAGTTTGGTCTGATGTGCATTAATATTTCAGCCCTTTCTCTGGCATTTGCTTACTAGCTATTTTCCCCATGAGTGAGCCACTATAGCTTGTGTATAATATTTGCTGACATAATAATCAACCTATAAAAGCTCAAAGGAATTATAACAGCTCGTAATGGGAAACGTTTTTTCTGTGAGTGATGAAAGTTCAAAAAATAATCACCACTGTGGAGTACCACTGGTCTCTTAATGCTCATGGTTTTCTTTCTAATTGTATATATTTCATGCTCTGGGCTTTCACAGCCTGATTTCTAGAAGTAGTGAGTTTTATTAAACCGATCATCCTTTCTCTCTCTTTTTTTTTAGTGATTCTCTGAGTTTCTTTCTTGCCGTAATCAATGTAGTCGTTTCTTGGCTTGATGTTAGAGTGACCACTTTTGCGTCTTTAACTTCTTGAGCCTTTGGCATTCACCTGGATCGCTCTCTTTCTGCTTTATAAACGTCGTTTATAATTTGTTAATTTACTTTGCAGGTCTTCTGTTAGCACAGCTGTGATTATATCGGTCTTCCTCTTATTTTATACGTTCAGTATTAAGAAGTTTCACCGGGTTTTCTCTGTAACTCTAAACTGCGCCATTTGAGTTGCTGTGAAACTGCATTTCACAGCAGTGTGTACTTTTTTTTGTGTGTACATGTGAGGTTCCGACCCTAACACATCCTGTGGCCTTGCTAGCGCTCAGGCTTACGTAACCTTTGACCTCCTCGGGCATGCATGTCTCCTACAAACACACATGTAAACACTTGGCTGGATTTGTGTGTGAGTGTTTCGTCATCACCTTTAAAACCCCTCGGGGCAACCAGACATAACTCTACACCCCTATTGGCTGTGTGTGTGTGTGTGTGTGTGTGTGTGTGTGTGTGTGTGTGTGTGTGTGTGTGTGTGTGTGTGTGTGTGTGTCTGTGTGTGTTGTTGAAGTTCACTGAAACATCTGCTAGGCGAAGGAACCAGTAAATCACACACTTCATTGCTGGCCAATCAGAGGAGAGAGGGGGATGAAGAAGACTAGAGCGTGTCTGAGGAGACGCGTAGAGAGAAAGTGGAGGAGAAAGTGGAGGAAGTGAGAGACAGACGACGAGAATGACAGGGAGAAAAAGAGCGAGGGAAGAAGGTTCACTGTTACAGAGCTGCCATGTCTGGTCTGTAAGTGATTCCACTTTTTTCTTTCCCATGTGTGCACGTGTGTGAAGTCTGTTAATGTTGTTTTATACAAGCTTTATCTGCGGCCAACAACTTATTTCATGGCAGGTTTGTTTTTATACGCCACCAAAGTTTCTGTTGTTCACTGACGTAAAGTGGTTCTTAATTCAGTTTTAATGGTAGCATTGTGCCAAACGTTTGAACATGCAGGGAATACCACGAGTGAAGTGGGTTTGATTACACCAGAGTCAATTTTCTTTACGTTGTGTTTAGCTGAATATATGAGTTATTTTACGATGTAATTTATTCCATTCAAAATGTTTATTTTCTTTATTGAGTTATTGATTAAATCAATGAAACTTAGCATGTTTATTCCTAAATATGTTCATATATTGTAATAACAAATTAAATTTTCACAGTTTTCTACCTTCTGGATGTTAATATTTATAAAACAACAAAAAGGCACCATTTTATTACTTTATAATCAGTGTTGTGCTAAAAACAAGCAGTTTAGCATCACAAAAATCAATGACTGGCCTTCAACAAGTCCTTCGAGTGATCAATACTGATCAATACTGAGCAACCGTCTTCAATTGTTTTCTAGCATGAGAGAGGGTCTGTACTTCTGTCTTAATTGCAATCCCTGTTTGTTGAGCAACGCCGGGTTCATTTTGAGGTCAGGGTCAGTCACGCTCATAAAAGGGGCGTGGCTTAAGAAATGGTTCATTGGCGAGGTCATTGGTTGAAGGGTCAGAGGTCAAGGGGTGCTGGCACTGGGAGTGAAAACATGACCGGGCCATGGGGTTTGTCAAAGTTCAGCGTTGTAACTCAAACTGTTACCACTGTTCTCTTCCTTTATTCGTCTTCTCGTAGCCACACACAGGCCTGCTGGGGTTTTGTGCCTCGATCGTCCGTTACAACTGAGTTCCAGAGATCAGCTTTATTTTAACAGCCATTACGTTATTTGTACAAACTTTTTACTTAGATAAGCCCTGCTCAACAAAGGTATTTTCACTATGTCCTCGCTCCGGAGCTTTTTCTTTGTCCGCAAACACAGCAGTGTGTTGATCTTTGGAAGCAAGGCAATGTTTTCAAACCTGAATATGTTCCAGCTTTGAATGAAGTCACCCCGACCCCCCCACCCCATTCCCACCCCACCCCCAGTTGAACTGCTGTCAACTGGCCTGATGACTGTAGTTTGGATGGGACAGAAGGGAATTTAATAATCATATGTTGCTGTGAATTCGCTCCACTCAGTGTGCAGAAAGGGAAGCAGACTCTTCACACTTCTTTAGTTTAATAACAAACCTTTTATTAAATATATGTAATATATACCTGTGTGAAATGGAAAAATAATTACAGGCATTTGAAATGGTTCATCACACTGATGAATTGTTTATTCAATCATTCCATTCAGGTAATATAAATGTAATTAAAGTGTATAAATACATAATTAATCATAGCAGCAGACTTTTTTTTTAAAACTGATTTGACCCTTTAGGTTAATTTCAGACTTTGGTACCTTCAAGCCTGGGCGGGTGAATACATCAGTCGTTCAGCCGCATCCCCGAAGCAAACAAAGCTTCCTGATTGGTTGTTCAATCAGCCAATGTTGCCGGGCAACAAACACAGTTTCATCCAGTAAGCTGGATTTTTGGCAGACGTGTGGAAGCAACATGAGTCAGGTCCAAGTCCTCTAATGAGCTGATGCCGTCCAGATGCTGACACACATGATGGAGGAGGTTTCACCACAACCGACACGTGTGGAAATGCTTTCTGCAGGAAATTTATGAAGTACACGAATGAAAAAAATTGAATTAGAATATAATCCGATGTGTTCCGTTGAATTCGGTTTAATAGAACTCGATTATCCCTGCAAGGGAAAGGATTAACGTTATAATAAATTAAAATATTATTTTAATTTTGCAGCATCAGAATTCTAAAGATGTGGCTTAAAAATTAAAAAGAAATATACATATGAAAAGATAATTTACACAGAAAAAGTCACGCCATATTATATTCTACACAGTTTAGCAATGATTTACCAGTGTGTACTTTTCCATGTTACATTATGAGGTGATAAAATTTCTGTGGCATCAAACAAACAAGCTTTGGAATGTTTCCACCAATAAAATAAACAAAGAAACAAATTCTTCAAATTCTTAATTTTGTTTCTCGCCACAATGGCTTTAATTTATTCCAGTTGCTCCTTCTTGATGTCATCGTCATGTCCGCTCCCGACCACGTTAGATTGTGTTGTTTGCGTCGCCATCATGTCATCACCGTGACGATATGCAGCATCTCTGTGACTCAACAATTGGTCCAGTTAACTGAGGCAAAACTCATTCTTTCTCCAGCATCCCAGATGTTTTCACAACTAATGTTGATATGAAGTTTCCTAAGTGGCGCAGGCGAATGTGTGCGTGTTGTTGTGCGTGTGGTCCGCCTGTGATCCGTGTAACAGGCTGATTAGGATTTTATGAGGTCAGAGGTCAACAGGAGCTGGGAAGAGCGACCTCATGACCCAGCAGTCAAACAGAGGAGGCAGCTGTCATGATCCAACTCTTTCACTTTTACTATCTCTCCTGCTTGAATTTATGCCACCCCCCACTCCCACCTATCCCATACCCCCCCTCGTGAGTTGCTGCCTTTCTTTCTTTTTCCTGGAGGACCTCAGCAGAGTTTGTTCACATGGAATCGTGTCACATAGTCATTACATTAGATGGTGGGTTTTCAAACTAGCTAGATGGAAACCAAATGCTTCTCTTCAGTGTTAAAAACCTAAAAGGAAATGTTTTTAGGTCATGGAAACTCTCTTGGGGGGGGTGGGGGGACTCTTACATCTGGGGCAGTGAGTTTCTCGCCATTTTTTTAAACCACTGAGGTCATGAACATTTTTTCAAGTGAATCTTTTTAAGATGTGTGCTCACCGCCGTAGTGTTTCTACGCTGGGTTTCCCAGATGCTGTCAGCAGCGCCGTGACTCGAGGAGTCACGGGGGGGAGGGGTGAATGTGGGGGGTAATGTAAGTAATTACTGTATGCTCCCAATGGTATCAATCCTCTCACATTACTTTGTGGCCAAAGTAAGTTTATTTCCAAAAGAATTCCTTCGTGCTGCTCTTTTACTTTTCCTTGAAAAAGTTTATGCATAACGTTTGCTTGTAAAGGTATATTTTGTCTGCTTTTACTTGAGTGAATTCTTCTGCCACAAGAGTAATAGAGTAATACATAACAGTCAATAACCAATTTTAGATGCTGCATCTAATCTAATTTGTGCTGATATAACTTCTGATATAACTCTATTTACTCCCTCTCCTCCTCTTTGCTGCCTACATGTTTCTCCTTTCTGAGACGAACCTAATGAACTTCTCACCGCACCCTTTCTCCCCACTCACTTCCTGTTTAGAAGAACAACTACAGGATTGTTCCTACAGCCTGGGGCACCAGGACCAGGATCTAGATCTGCCACCACATCTGCTAGAAAGATCCACATAACACATCACTTACAGGCCCTCCATAGAGTCTGTTAGCCCATAGGCATGCAAGAATAAACACAACAGTTATTACAGATGATCAGCTATAGAGGAAATTCACATGAGAGGACGATGCACACAGTCAGACACGATCAGGCCAGACTAATAGAGTACAGATGTTTTCATTGATGAGGTTGCATCCCTTAAAACACCAGTGGTCCCCTTTTAAAATGATAGTTATTATGCTGTTTTGCATAGAGTTACATTAATTTTTATTTTCAGTCGACATCAGGACCAGCACAAAAAAATACATGGCACACTCATATACAGAGAAATCATTAATGTTATTATATAACAGACTTGATACTTAGATTTATTGATCGCCTCATTGGTTGGAGTAGTCCTGCAGCTAATAACAATTTTCCTTTCATGATAAACAGATTTTCTTGATTGTGATTTTCTGTCTGCCACCAGAAGTTGAAGTACATTTGACATCTTTTCTTCTAACTCGTATTATATTCATGATGCTCAGTTGCCTGTAATGTTCAAATTTGAAAGAGTGGCATATCCCCATATTTGAGAAGCTGCTGTTTAGATTTAACTTGACTTGATAAAGATAAATCTGTGATCTAATCACATCAGTAGTAATGAATGAGTCTAAGGAGAGGATGCTGTGGCCATTTCCTGTGCTCTAGGTGCTGGCGCTCCTACTAGATTTACAAGTGGATCAATTTATTTTGCAATTATGAGGTCAAAAATGCATCTTGAAAATTCCCCACAGCACGGATGATTTCTTTCGCTTAAATATACAAACTTCATAGTGACGCTGAAGCACCAGTGCCTGATTTCTTCATTCAGTTAGGAAAGGACAAGTTTTTCAGCTCTCGCTTCTCTGAAACAGATTCTATCGGGTCGCTCATCTTTGGTGTTCTGTTGGTTCTTCGCAGGCAGAGCGACGCGCCTACAGAGAGGCAGAGATGAGCATGATGGACGACCTATCAGAGGCAGACTCTCACAAAGAGGACGAGCCAGCCAGCCCAGCCCCGCCCCCTTCACAGCAACATACAGACCCCGCCTCTCCGACGGTGGCCGTGACACCAGAACCAGTTGCCAGGGGAGAACAAGCCACGCCCAGCGAGGTAGAGCACCAGGTAAATTCACTAAAGAGCCTACGGGTCAATTTTTTTGTCTTTTTTTTTTAACACATAAAAACCCCAAACAATTGAAAAATTAAAATTTGTTACTTTTACTAAAATAAATTTAAATTTAAATAAATGCTTGTAAAAATTGCATTGGTTCTCCAAAGTAATATGCATGACTCTTCAGTATCTTATTAGAAGCAGTGCCTTTTTAGGTACATGTATTTATTATTTTAGTCACTGAGTCAATGGATTTCTCTTAAAGGGATGATTGAATGCATTTAAAGCCTGATGCAATCAATTAAATGTGAAACAATTTCTCTTTGTAAGCAAATGGAACAATTTAAGCACATATTATTCTGGTGATATTTATAAAAGTCACAGGACAGAAATGTCATGTGGCTTTACTGTAAGCCCTGAAAGTGATTTCATTCATAATATTAAAGCTTGAAAGTGTACAATGTCTCAATGTTTAACGTATTTAATCATTTATTAATGGAAACTGCTCTCACTTTGTTGGAGACGTTGCTGTTTTATTACAGAAATTAAACAACCACAGTAAACATTATGATATCTGATTGTTGTAGATTTGCCGGGGCTGTTTCTCTGTGTTTGACAGTCTCTTGTTTCCTGCTCGCTGACAGGATGGCAGGGGTTTTGGCATCGGTACTCTGGTGTTTGGGAAGCTGCGAGGTTTCTCTTGGTGGCCCGGTCGGATTGTTTCCTGGTGGATGAGCGGCAGAAGTCGAGCAGCAGATGGAACTCGCTGGGTGATGTGGTTTGGAGACGGAAAGTTCTCTGTGGTGAGGAGTTATTTCTGCTCTAGTAGATTCATAGAATTCTTGATCAGATTCAAAAGTATTTTCAGTCTAGCCTAGTCTCTTTGTAGTAGAGATACGTCAGAGGCTTTTCGAGGGGAACCCACGTCTAAAAACAGCTTGACTTCTAGCTGATTCATTTTGGTGTCAATTTTCGTGTGTTTTCATAAGTCATGGTGCTAATCCTGAAATTACCCGCCATCGGTGAAAGGTAGCATGGGGAGTTTTCATGTTCTCTTCACGCCTGCATGGCTTCTCCAGTTTCTCCGGCTTCCTCACACCAATAATATCAAGTAAAGGTGAATTGATGAGTCTAAATTTACTGTAGGCGTGAACGTGAGTGTGACGGTTATTTTTCCCTTCTCTGTGACCCTGGCAACTTCTCAAGGATGAATCCTGCCTCCCTCCTTCCATCCAAAGTCAGCTGCGATGAGCTCTTTCCTAAATGTATATGACATGTGAAATCATTGTAATTTAGGATTTCAAAGCCTTGTTAATGTTTCCCTCTGCTTCATTTTAACCTTGAAAACAGTCATTATGTTGGTTTTGCAGGTCTGTGTGGAGAAGCTGATGCCTCTGAGCTCGTTCTCATCTGCCTTCCATCAGCCCACCTACAACAAGCAGTCCATGTACCGGAAAGCCATCTTTGAGGCGCTGCAGGTACCATTTGAACCCGTCTCACTGTTCAAGATTGTGTTGTGTTCTGTTATTTTTTAAAATTGACTGTATGTCATTGCATTCATTGTATTTTAGCTTGAGAAAAGACAAAAATATTCATTTAAGACCAAAAGTTTTATGTTACATTAATTTCTTTTGTTTTGTGAAAAGCTGTCTTCACATCTTCATATTTATCAGTGACATTTCATTCAAAAATCTTTGTTCTGACTATTTGTTCTTCCTTTTCAAGCCAAAACAAATTATAGTTATCATTCATTTGAACGTCTATAAAGTTATAAACAAACTTAACTTACCGGTATATGTCCTATTTTACACCTTTCAATTGCCTGTGTTTAGGTGGCCAGTGTCCGGGCGGGGAGGCCTGTTCCATCCTGTGATGCGAGCGATGATGCAGATGGAATTGAGATTCAGACCCGACAGATGATCGAGTGGGCCATGACGGGTTTCCTCCCCAATGGGCCGCAGTCACTGGACCCTCCAGAGGGTAAACACACATTAATTAATATTTAACACAGACGCACATTTCACCTTAGAGTCAAACAGAAGCTAAAACTGTAAGTAATGAAGTTTTATTTTTTAAATTTATTTATGTGAGCTGTTGTTACATCATTTATGTTATATTGGAGAGCCGGTAGTGTTTCATGCTAAATGCTTTTGTTCAGCTTAGCTTCGTTCTTTACACAACAATCAATCTTAACCGGTCAATACCAGTGTTTTACTACCTGTACATCAATATGACATTAAATACCACCAAAACAATGTGAGTGATCCCCACAGGTGAGCAGAATTCATATAAGGAAGTGTACCCAGAGATGTGGGCGGAGCCTGAGGCAGCATACACGCCTCCACCGGCCAAGAAGCCACGCAAGAATGCAGCCGAAAAAGCAAAGATCAGAGAGGTGATTGATGAAGGGACCAGAGGTAAGCATCCAATAGGAACTCTTTAGTTAAACAAGAACCTACAACTCCTCTGTATGTTTGTTAAAAGAACCTTCATTTAGAAGTAAAGTGCTTGAAAAATTCTGACTATAATTAAGAAAGAATGTTTGTTGCGGCTGTATTCTGTGTTCCAGAGAGACTCATACTTGAGGTCAAAAAGAAGACCAGAAACATAGAAGGTAATTTTTTTTTTTTAAGTTTTTGACTCATAAAATTAGATTTAAAATAAAAAAGTGATGTATTATTTGTCTGTGAAGAAACTGGACTGGAGAGGAGCTGTTTCAAATGTTACACCTGAACCAAATGAATAAAGTCATAACATAAATTTAGGGCTCACTCAGTGAACTTTGTGTGTATTTTCCACCTGTAGTATTTTTGTAGCTGAAAGAGAATCACCGCTGGAATGTTCTTGTTTACATTTTTGGTAACATTCATCTATTTATTCTGTCTAAACTATAATGATAACTCACTGGTGAACTGGAATGACAAGAAATCAGCACCTTGCCAAGTATTTAATCAATTTTATGACTGATCTTAAACACAGTGTGGAGGTTTATGGGTAACAGGTGGAAAAAGTCCTTTCTGTTATGCCTATAATTCCTATGTAGATGTAATCTATGGTTAAAAATGTGTTGAATATACTCTTCTGAGCATGATTATGTTTATGTCCGTGTTTGTCAGATATCTGTATCTCCTGTGGAAGTCTCAACGTCTCTCTTGAGCATCCGCTCTTTGGAGGAGCAATGTGCCAGGGCTGCAAAGTAAGAAACCTAAAAGCCACGACATTATTTTAATGAATGAATCCTATTTTTATCATTCTCACTACTCACTTCATTCTTAAAATCATTCTTCTTCTCTTTCCTATTGTCACTGATATTATCATTTGTATTCAAATTCTTGTCTTCGTATTCTCTTTCTTAATGTCAGTCTTAATGTTTTCATTCGTATTCTTGATATTAATCTTAAGTGTGATATTTATCTTTTATATTCTCCTGTAATAATGTGATGAGATTTTTCTATCGGTTTATTTTATGTTTGTTGTACACTTGCCTTCAAGCAGCATGCGACAGAATTCTAATGTCAACTGACTAAAACAAGAAAAATCTATTTAATTGTTGTTTTCATTCGAGATTATTTCTTTCTCATAGATTTTTATAGGCCAAAATTGTCAAATACAACTTCCTGAATTGATGAGTTGGTATAGAATCTATACATTTACTCCAAGGAAATTTTTAATTTTTTTTACTTCTGATAAAATGAATCACACCAACAACTCCACTGTATATGGAGGTCAAGTTCCTCAAATTTGATAAATTAAGGAACTCCCCTTCTCATTTGCATTGTGGTCGTTACACAGACCCATGAAAATAAAATATTATGATGGACAACAAAGACGGCCTGCCCTTGATTCTGTTTGTTCCCCGGCAGAACTCGTTCCTGGAGTGTGCCTACCAGTATGACGACGACGGCTACCAGTCCTACTGCACCATCTGCTGTGGAGGCAGGGAAGTGCTCATGTGTGGCAACAACAACTGTTGCAGGTCGGTGCACTTCTGTAATACCATAAGTGGAAAACCGCAGTTACTTGCTTTTGTGGTCAAGATTCGGTTTTTATGTCATATCAGCAGAAACCCACAAACGTCAAACATGATTCATGGTTGTCGTTATTGGCGGTTGAGTCAACCGACTCCTGTAGGAGGAAATTTATATCTGTGGATGTACGGTTTGTTTTGGCGAGAAGACTCTCACCTCATCTCTACAAACATGCCCACAGCTCAACAGTCAAGTCGGTTTGTGTTTGTCTAGTGTCAAATCACAACCAAAGTTATCTCATGACACAAATAAAACAGATATAGACCAGGTAATTATATTTACAGCCATCCAGCACTCACCCATGAGCAAAGACGCCAATCGTACCACATTAACTCCATGTAAAAGTACATTTAAATGTCCTGCATTCCTCCTCTAGGAAACAATTATGTTTGTATGTTGAGGACTACCTGTATACCTCAAATACTAAAACATTATGGAGAAAATCCCATTCACAGTTATATTTCATTGCTTAATGATTTAGTTATTGATTCTTTCAAATATGAGCATCACTAATATTACAGTTTGTTTACTAATTATAACTATTTTCTATTATACTGCTGATTTTTTAAAATTAAGTTAATGCAATCCATACCATAGAACTCATGACCAAATCAAATACAAGTACTTCATTTTTACACTTGATAATATCATTAATTTATTATTTGTGTGTGTGTGCGTGTGTGTGGGTGTGGGTGTGGGTGTGCAGGTGTTTCTGTGTGGAGTGTGTGGATCTGCTGGTGGGGGCCGGCTCGGCGGCGGCAGCCATCAAAGAGGACCCCTGGAACTGCTACATGTGCGGCCCCCGCAGCACCTACGGGTTACTGCGCCGGCGGGACGACTGGCCCAGCAGACTACAGCACTTCTTCGCCAACAATCACGAGCAGGAGTTTGTAAGTGTAATGAGTCTGTTTGATGTAAACACACAGTACACATCCCTTTTAATCTGCATGCTGTACAGGATGGATTCATTCTCGTCTGTCTCCTCTTCCTTTAATTCTTTCTTTCAGGAGCCTGCTAAGCTTTATCCTCCAGTGGCAGCAGAGAAGAGGAAACCAATCAGAGTTCTCTCCCTGTTCGATGGCATTGCCACAGGTGACTGTTTGCATTGTTGGATCGTAACATACAATTAACATGGTAGAAAGAAGTGAAAAAAACCAAACCGGCCTACATCTTTTTACCTACATCCAGTCTCACAAAGCCACAAAACTTCATCTGAATTCCAGTCTTCTTCTTTTGGTTCTTAATTTATTGATATTTGAATATCACGGTCTTCAAGGTGACTTTTTTTTTAGTTAATAGTCTAACATAAAATCCAAAAAGATTCACTTAACAATGATACAAAGCTGAAAAAAGAGATAAGATCAAAACCTTCATTGGTAATCTCGTTCATCTGTCATCCGTCCCCCTCATTGGTAATCACAAATCAATGATTTATCACTCAGGTCTGCTGGTGCTGAAGGATTTGGGCATCCAAGTCGACAAGTACGTGGCGTCCGAGGTGTGCGAAGACTCCATCACCGTCGGCATGGTCCGACATCAGGGTCGCATCATGTATGTAGGCGACGTGCGTAATTTAACACGCAAACATGTGAGTCATACACATTGATGTGTGAATTTGCAGCAGCATTTAAAAGTAAACGTATTGAGCGGTTTGATCACCTGTTGTCCTGACGCTGATGTCAGATCGAGGAGTGGGGACCTTTTGACCTGGTGATTGGAGGAAGCCCCTGTAACGACCTCTCCATCGTCAACCCCGCAAGAAAAGGCCTCTACGGTAAAAGACATTGTTGAGAATCATTCCACCAAAGAAGTCTTTGAATGAGTATGATTAACTGCACTTAAAAAGAAACAAGTGTTCTGACTTTGTGCTGTGGATGCTGAACGTTGTGTCCACCTCCAGAGGGAACCGGACGGTTGTTTTTTGAGTTTTACCGTCTGCTACATGAGGCTCGACCGAAGCCGGGCGATGAGCGGCCGTTCTTCTGGCTGTTTGAGAATGTGGTTGCCATGGGAGTCAGCGACAAACGGGATATCTCACGCTTTCTGGAGGTAGAGTGAACGCATCAGTAACACACAGGCAGAAGATAATACAATTTAAAAGGAAAGGTTCACTACCCTGTCAAAAAAATGCAAACTTTTTTTAGTTTAGCCACAAAATAGTCTCTTCAGATTATTAAGATGCTTCCTATACTCTAGCCATAGCTTTGTTTTAGCTTTTTTTTGACTTTCGGTGATGTTCACTGCTAAAAATCAACTACGAAATGTCAAAGATGTCAGAAATCTTGTGGGTTTTTACATCTTTAGGATGACAATATACACAGATAAAGTGAAAAACGAAGTAACCATAATGCTCTCCTTCAGTGTAACCCAGTGATGATTGATGCTAAGGAGGTCTCTGCTGCCCACCGCGCCCGCTATTTTTGGGGAAACCTGCCAGGAATGTCCAGGTGATGCAATCACACAAACACACCCACTGTTGTTAAATCGGTGTTCCAGTTATTTGAAGATAAGTCTGACTTTATGTTATCATGATATCTGTTAATGTGGCTGCAGCCCTCATTCATTTAAAACTTACTCCTTATACTTTTCCTTGCAGGCCTCTGAGTCCCATGACGAACGACAAGCTGGACCTGCAGGAGTGCCTGGAGCACGGACGTACAGCCAAGGTATCTCCATCAGTACGTTCACATGTGTGTGTGTGTCTCTGTCACCATGTTTTTCACATGAGTAAAGTTAGATTGAAGGTTTCACACAGAATCAGAGAGCAAAGCCAAATATGGATATATTTTAATTTTTCTGTCTATGGCCTGTGATCTGACAAAAATTTAAACAGGATAACTGGGATATGAGGAAATTGATTGACAGGAAATGTAGTCGTAAAGATACATGACACAATACAACAATAAAATGTATTTTAGTCCATTTTTTCCTGTCTTTTGGTCCGTGAAAAAGTTCTTTACTGTTACTGTGGACTGTTCAGATCACAATATACTGTATCATAGAAAGTTGCTGCACAACAGAAAGTTAGCCATAGGATTAAAAAGAGGATTTGTCTGTGTGTGTCTGTCTGCGTTTGTGTGTGTTTGGTTCTGGATCTTAATTCCAGTTTGAGAAGTTGCGTACGATAACGACACGATCCAACTCTGTGAAGCAGGGGAAAGACGAGCATTTCCCCGTCTTCATGGACAACAAGGAGGACATCCTCTGGTGTACCGAGATGGAAAGGTACGGTGGTGTGTGTGTGTGTGTCAGATTTGACTTCATACGGTTATCAGTGTAATTTGTGTGTTCTATTTTTAGTTTTCAAGTGTGTATTTCCTTTTTTTTCTCCAATAAGGGGGACGAGTTCTGTAGTTTAAATACTGATTTTTAAAAAATGATAATAATAATATCCAACAGTTCATCTTAAAACAAACGGTGTGTGTTCCCAGGGTGTTTGGTTTCCCCGTCCACTACACTGACGTGTCCAACATGAGTCGCCTGGCCAGGCAGAGGCTGCTGGGTCGCTCCTGGAGCGTCCCCGTCATCAGGCACCTCTTCGCCCCGCTCAAGGAGTACTTCGCCTGCAACTAGTCACACACACACACCACCAACTCTCTGTCGCACGCACGCACACACACACACGCACATACATACAGATAACTACAAACTGTGTACAGCTAGTACATACATGAAGGTTGGCTGACAGATGACTGGACATGCATACATACTCACACACACGCCCACACACACTGTAAAGGACTGCTTCCCTTGATCCCACATAGACCACTGGCTAACCTTAGTCCCCTGGTGCTACTTTGCTGATATCCACACACACACACACACACACACACACACACACACACACACACACACACACACACACACACACACACACACACACACACACACACACACACACACACCACTGGTGCATGGTCTCTGTACTGTATTTGTTCACACACAAACTTCCTGTCTGACCTTGAAACTGATGTCTTTGGGCTTCGCCACATCACAGCAGCTGGAGTTCAAACCTCCGGCGGTTGCAACACTGATAGATGCCCAACTGTTTAATAACATCTTACTGAATACAACTACACAAGAGTGAACCCCTCTGAGTCATAACACTTCAATATATTCATGCATCTTGACACTGGTACTGGTGTATTACAGAACAATGCATACAGAACACACACACACACACACACACAAGTGAACGCTCGTGGTGCTGACCAGGCAGCGATAGAGTCCAAACGGTGCCACTTTATTATAACACTTTTCATATTTTTGGTGCTCTTGGAGACCGAAACGTCTCCAGTTGTTTCAGTCGCTACACTTTTGTGTCCCTAATCGCGTCAACCAAATGCTTTATAGCAGGTGGGGGCAACACCAGGCAGGTGGGGTGAGTTTTTAAGATCTATTTATTTTTCAGAGTCAGGTCCTTCAAATTAAAAGGAGACAACTGTTCAGACAGATTTACATGAAGACTTTTCTCAATTTTCTGCTTCTAATGAGATTGTGAAAGCTGCTCTGGGGGTACAAATTGTTGTTGGTTGTCGTTGCATCAGTGATGTAATACCACCTTAAATACTGAAACAATAGAGGGATGCCACAAAAGTATGAGGTTCATTTTTGCGGCCCTGTCAAAGGAGGCGTATTGGGTTAGCTTTGTCAGTCAATTTGTATGCTAACAGTTTCTAATTCACTTCTTCTCAATAACTGCTGGACAGAGTTTAATGACATTTCACACATGATCAGTGAGAGGCCTAAAGATGCACATTCATTATTGTTTCATTTGTCTCTTAATTTTTTTTTTACAGTTTTAAAAATATTTTATCTTTTTCTGTCAGTTTTTTAACATTCGCCCATGACTGAGGTGACATCTATTCACATCAGCAGTCCAGTAGCAGTGGCATCTTTTCTTTTGGTTGTTTGTTGTTGTTTTTTTGTTTTGCTTCTTGTAGTTTTTATCATGCTTGCTACCCTTCCTATGCAAAATGCCTGTTTTAAAGTTTATAGAGTAAAAAATGAGCTTCTTTTAATGAATCTGTGGACATTTTTTATATACGCTGAACAGGGGATAAAATGATTCACTGACAGCTCTGAAAAGAAAAAAGTGAGGAATAGGAAAATTAATTGAATTTGTGTGAAAATATGGCTTAACACAAGATTTGTTGGTGCATTATCTGGAAGGAGCTTACAGACAGGACACTGATTTGTACTTTCCTTCAATGAAAGCTTTGTAATTGTAATGAACTCCTTGACGTCGGTCTCCTTCTGCAGTGTTTTGGAGCCCTCTGGTGTGAGAATTGATGTAAAAACTGCCACTGGGGTAAACGAGTTCCCTGATTCACTGGAGTAGGGATGTCCACCATTACCTTCATGCAACTTGTGTGCTTTAAAAAAAATCATGTTTATCTTGTAGTGGATTTTGCAATATTTTTGGCAGCAATTGTACATTAAAGTTAGCTGATGCTTTGGTCAATATACTGTACATTAGAGGCATTTTAAGAATGGCTTTATTTCCTCTTGCTGGTATGCAATACTTAATCAGTAACATTCATATAAATGATCTTGTGTTGCATTAATTATTGTGCTGTTGCTCACATGACCGATGTTCATCTTAATGGTGTAAATTTGAATGATGCTGACTGTCTGTTACTGTGTAATGACACTGTAAGGTAGTCTTTCTTTGTAGCTCGGCTAACTTTGGTTTGGCCCAGTTTGTTTTTATCCATCATGAGAGTGGCTTTCTGTATGAGTTACACTATATGCACTGTTTATAAAGCAGAATGAGTGAGGTAGTTAGCAAACAATGTGAGTTTTTATGATAAATAATGCTAGCCGGTCTGTTGACTATTCAAAAGAATTGAGTTATCTTAAATTTATGTACTGAAATATAAACCCTTTTGTTTTAATTGCCATGTTTCATCATGTCCTTCAAAAACCACTCAAGCATTTCCATGTTTTTCTCTTCACCTCCTGGAGTTTTACCTCATCCAATCAGATCATCTGTACCCTCAGAGTGGCGATGCTAATTGCAAAATCTGAGACACATTACACTAAAAGGCCAGTGGAAACATGGTCTTAGCAGTATTTAGAGTGAATTACAGTCAGACGGGGATCAAATGGCAACCCTTCTATTTACTATACATCTTCTGATAGTCCCAATGTTGTCACTGATAAATAAGAAGGGACTTGTGGTGTAGACGGAGTCCACCAGCCGTCACAAATACGCACCTACATTACATCATATCGATCCAAAATGTCTATTGATTGTAGGAACATCAACAAAACCAGGTATTTATAATAATGATCTTTGTTTGTAGGTCACTTTTCATACACCAGACATAGCTGGTAAATGAAAGAAGCAACACATTAAAAGACAAACGAATATAAGAAATCAAAAATACATGGATAGTTGATGAAAATGAAAGCAAAGAAAACAATAGTAAAATATGGGAGAATGCTACTAATTAAAAGTATAAGTAAAAATATTTTTTCAGCTGTCATTTAAAATTGGGCAGAGAGCCCACATCTCTTCTAGGTCTCAGTTGGTTGTTATAAAAAAGAAATGCAGACCTTAAACATGTACTGGTGGTTTTCTACTTCCTGAAACAGATAGCCATGTATAAAACCCCTCATTCCATCACTAGGACAGCCCTCTGTGGCCGTGTCCTCTGCCTTCTGCTTATTCCTGCTAGGAATAAGCAGCTGCTCTTAGACCCTGAATAGGAATATGCAATTAATGAAATTGGCTCGGCTCAAATGGATTTTTATTCTGAACATCCCCAGGACATTTTATTCAGAGACGACCTCTCACTCAGTCTGGTGCTTTCAGTCATCAGAAGACTGTCTTTTTCCAGAAAGCCTTCCAATCCTGAGACCTTCCTCAGATACCAGCTAACAACTGAACATACACACAACAAACACACAATCACACATACACAAACAGCATCAAAACCAACAATAAACAAGGAGATTCAAAGTTTTTCCATCATGTTTACTTACCGTTTATACAACCAACCTTCAGGTGCTTTTTTAACTCTACTCTTTTTTACAGTGCTCTTGCAGTTTACACAATCAGACACACATGCACATTAACACACTTGCAGGAAACAGTGCAAATGCTCCTATAAACTCCTTTTTCTAACACACACAGCATCGATACACACATGCACACACACTGTGTTTTTTGCCGGCTGCCTGTTGCCATCAGGCTTCTCGCGGCTCCCGCAGGATGTGATGTCATCACCCTGCGTCGCTTGGTGCTCCCAAAACCCAGACCCTGAACCCCATTCATCGTCCCCCAGGTGCTGCATGTCAGTCAATCCGTGTAATCTCTGAATCCATGTTAGATTAGGGAGTAATGATCATAATAATAATGGTAATAATAATTACAATAATAATCTGTTATTGTGTGTGTGTACTGTTCCAGGTTGGTGCTCAGTTCAGTTCAGTCTCAGCCTAGAGGGGAGAGAGAGGCTAGCGTAAGCATATATTACAGTTAGTATAGTGACTTGTTCTATTGTACCCATGGATGCTAGAGGAAGCTGTTAAAACGATACGATAAAGGATGCTGTCAAACAGGAGTGAGTTGAAATAACAGACCAACAACAAATTGGTATAAAAGAGGTGGATGATGCAGGCAGACGTGATATTGTAGAGCACGACTGCATCGGCAAACACCCAGACATAAATGCGTAATAAAAATGGACAAGAATTTCCCCACAAACCCAAAGTGGTTCCCAAAGTTGGGGTCATTTCTCTTTCTTAGGGAAAATATTTTAGTTAGCTTTCATTCATTCATCTTTGGCTAAAAGACTAAAACTTTTAGCCAATTGACCTTCATTATGTCTGCTAGCATCAGTTTTGCGAGTGTTTAATAACTGCATAAATTTGATGTAAAAGTAAAGGTAGTATAATTCCTTGAACATCAGCACAAATATAAAAATAAAAGGTTTAGTTCAGAAATTGTCAGAAAAGCTAGAAAGCATAGCTGTAGTAACTGTCTGGACTAAATTATCCAACAAATATTCTATTAGTCCAATACAGGATATGATCTCCGTCTCCTCGTTGGTTTCTGCAGGCCAAAATGAAAAATGTTAATGTTTTTATTGTCGAGCTTTATTATTTCAACACTCTTCTGTTTGAGAGTTCAGCCAGACAAATGTGAGAGGAATGCAGATGATATTAGTAAATGATGGGTGACAGGGTGATGATGTTTCTGTTCGCCTATCGACAGCTTTTAGGCTGAGTAATGCGTTGCTATCAACACTGATATACATATTAACACATGCACCCAAAACATGATGGATACACAGAGCGAACAACGCTCAGACGCAGAGACACATGCACAACACCTACACACACAATGCTGTGGCGCATTCAGACACTCATCTCATGGACTAAATGAAAGATGAGCTTTTAGGAAAAGGAAGAACCGGTGGTGTTTCAAAAGGTGCTAAAATTTTATCTGAAAATAAGAAAAATATATTGTTAGGAGTATAAATCAAGTTTGTCTTTACAATGACTGTATTTAAGTTTGTCGTAGTAATGAAAAGGCACTATTGCATTATTTTACTCTTGTATGAATATGAACTAATTAAAAAGGCATTTTAACTTTGTACTTGAACAATGTAAGAAATGAAACGTGAATAAAAAAAGACTGTTTCTTGTGATCTAGCCTTAAGGCTCAGTGTTATCTACCTTTGTATCAGTCAAGGGTGTGACTAAAATCAAAGTCAAAAGTCAATTTGGGTTTTATTATTACATAACTGCTTAATTTACTGGATATAATGCCAGTTCAATTGTTTATATGCTTTGCAAAAACCTGATGAAATCAAATTTACTCAAATATTTGAATTTTTCCTGTGTATTGGTTGTGCATGTGGTGAAAATCCTGCAAGTTCAGTTTTATTTTAAAAACTTGTGACATTGCAAGAATCCACTTGTTGCAAAAAAGGTGCAGAAAGGGTACAACTGTGCACATATTAAGGTGTTGACCACAAACACTAACCATGTGCCATAGTTCAAATTGTTCTGGAAACCAATAGAAATGTCCTTACAATATTTATCACATAATTTGGTGCTCATTTAATTTCCAATGGTCCCTAAAAGTGGATACTCTATAAGGGCAGTGAAATTTCAGCTGCAAGCAGTTCAAACAGACAAGTTGTAAATTATTAATCAGTAGACACGTATAACAAACCTCTGTTTGTTCCGACCACAGCACTGCTCAGCCATCCTCCTCAAGAAGACCGCCCTGTCTCCATCCTGTGGTCCTTCAGTCCCATATTGTTGCCTTCAAGTGCTCCTCGTAAAATACTTCAAGGGAAATTACCGCGTTCAAATTCTCTGAATCCGATAAAGCAATAAACTTAAGACAGCTAAGGCTCCAATTTTAACCATTTATCATAAGATGGCTTGAGCACTAAGTGACAAATCTTCATATTTGCTTCAGGTACCTTATGGAGGATTTTGCTGAAAATTTTGTCGGCTCGATAAATAATTACTGAAGCTAAACTTGCACTGCACTAAAGATCTTGATACGAGACACTAAAGCTTAGGAGGATATTGTGCTGTTGTTGAAAAATTAGTACATGTGCTTTTAAGTCTTGCATAGTATAATTATAATCAACAGTTAGATTAGTCTCATAAAATAGAAAAGTTCACATTTTTAAATTTTTATCGTCGGTATTTAAAACGTAAATAACATTTACGATAGCTTTTAAAGGCAGCATATGTCGTCCGAGCAGGAGACACGCCTCTATCTACTGAGAAGAGGAGACCCCGTCGTGTGAACATCTCGTCTTCTATTGGCCATAATCATCTTTGGTAAGGATGGAACGTCTTCTGATTGGCTACTGCTAGACCGTTGGTATTGAAGCATCTGCGGCTCGCGCTGCGCCAGCTGTCCGAGCTCACTCAGCTTGCGCTGGGCAACAGGGGAGATACGGCTACCGAAGAGAATCTGGCAATTCGGCTGAAAAAGGGTAAGAATAAGAAAAAATATGTGAAGAAGCGAAAAATATTTATAGCAAAAATCAAGCTGTCGATATTTGTTTTTTTTAGGAATTACAATGATAAAAGGAATTACGAGGTGATAGACGGATGAAAACCTGTCACATCTCGGAAGGCTGTTACCACGTAATTACCTTTTTTACCCCCATTTGGTAGGCGAATGTTAGCTTAACACCGGAGATGTTTTCCTATTCTGAGGCTCATTTTTTTAAAAAATCATTTCAAATTCCAGTCATATAATGGGAACATTCTTCACTGCACTGGAATGGGGATTAATCAATGAATCAATGATTAATTTATGATCTTTAAATGAATCCGGAGAAAAATAGAAGATTGGTCAAATGCAGCAAGCTAGCGGCGCGTGCGACAAAATATGGGTGAGACGTGTGTGTGCATGTGCACGTGTGTGTGCGCGTGCATGTGTGTGTGTGTGTGTGTGTGTGTGGTTGTCGTGTCAGTGCAATAAGGTTTTGTGTTATGTGTACGTGTTATATAAATCTTTCATTAGCTCATATGTTTTTCTCTGTTTTATCAAATAATCTGAGTCACGGTGATGATGATGATGATGATGATGATGATGATGAATCGTCATGAATACAAACGAATCTTGCGATACGATTATGTTCAGTAGAGAACACGGTGTAAACGGAACAGGTTACCTAATCCACTTCTCTGTTGGATTCTGCTTGGAGATTCTTCCACGCTGTGGTTTCGTGGATCACTGCTGAGGCCTTCATCGTTAGGTTCAAGCATCATCAGTGTCCTCTGAAGGGGCTCAAGTCAAAAGTATATATTCCTAATAGAACTGATTTTTTTGCTTGTGAAACCATGCATTTTAGGAACAGTTTCTTAATGCCATGGAAATAATTTGAGCATTCTGCTATATATCTAAATTGATAGCATCATCAGATTAGAGAAATATCTGTATGTAAGGATTGAGGAAGACGTTACCGTGTTTGCTGTTTCCATTAAAGCATTGTCAGAATGAAATAGGACAACCGGAGAGGGGAGATGATGACTACAATGCAGACTCTCAGCTGTTCCTCATCTGCTTGGGAACAGCTGACAAAGTGTTGCCTTCCTTCAGAACAAAATGCTTTCACTACCAGCACATCCATTTTAGTTTAGATATTATGAGTTGCTTGACAAATGTGTTGTTTTTAGAAGATGGTGATGCAGATGTCTTGATCAGTGTATGTATGCATGCTGTTTCACAGGATAGAGAAGTTGCAGCTTGAAATTATAGACGTGAAACATCAAGACAACTAAAACTGATCTGAGAAAATGAGACATGAATGATCTGGCTTAGAATGTGAGCGTAGCCTTAGAAAGGAAGACATTTGAGGCTTTGTTACCTCCAGACACAATGTCAGTGATTGTGTGAGGTGTGAGGTGATTACTCGTTCACTAGCTTCACAAGTTAGACATATTGTCAGACATAAATTCCTTAGTTCTGACAGATTTGACAGGTAAGGGTTCCACATGGTGTTCGGTCATCCTACATACATTTTCAATGATGGGGATCACCATTTCAGGAGGGGATTACATCCTACTATCTATTCCTTTTAATTTATTATATTATGAGGCATATGTTTGCAAAATTAATGAAGTTATTTTGCAGAATGTCAAAGAAAAAGTATCACTAGATTATTGGAAAGAAGACTTTGATAAATATGATAAAAAGAAGGATTAATGAAAAGTTATAATAATATGATGACACCATAGAGATAGATGCCTCTAATGCTCTGAGTGATGGTCTAGTTATTTATGTGTCTGTTATTATTGTCCATATATCTGTCTATGAATCACTAATGGCTTATTCATCCATGAAGCTCTGGCAGGAACCTTTTCAAATCTGATCATCTTTGTGTGTCTGTGTTCAATGTCTATTTTTATCTCCTACTGGTTGTGAACTTGTCTGATACACGTTTGTTCTGGCTTTTTAAATAGATCTATTGCTCACACACACACACACACACACACACACACACACACACACACACACACACACACACACACACACACACACACACACACACAGTGTATGCCATCCCTCTCTGTGGCTTTTACCCCCTAGATCAAGCAGGGGCCAGCAGCTGTCTTCTCCCTTCCACTCATGTCCAGCATGCATCATTACACACACACACACACACATACAGACACACACATATATTTTCATACCACACATGTTGCCCGCAGTTGCACAGAACATCGGACATCTTCTTACGGCTGCGTCTTAATTCCTGACCCAAAAGTAGGTGGATCTGTTCTGTTCTCAACTAAGGTGTGAGTTTTTTGTACAACTCAATGACGCATGGAGCTCAAGATAATCACAGGTTGGCCAATCACAAATGACAAGGGATGCAAACACTTGGATTACGATTAACTATTAACCCAGAGCTAAGTAACACTTACCTATGTACTTGCTGAATAATCCGGTGTGGAGTGTTTTGAGAGCTGCAGTTCTTATACTGCAGATGATGATAAGCGTTTGAGACCAGGTGCCACACACACAGACACACACACACACACACACACACACACACACACACACACACACACACACACACACACACACACACACACACACGGGAGGAGTGGGATGCAGCGACAGAGTAGGGAGACAAGCAGCCATGTGTGAGTCTTGGTTTTATGGATCATGCATTCACACCGCCGTCATCAGGTGTGGAAACTAATATGAGCATTGACTTGTTTTTATTACATCATAAGTCATGACATCATTATGTTATTAAATCATGTCATCCTACATTGTTGTTTTTTTTGTCATGCAGGCACACACTAGATCACCAGTGAAAAATGCTTTCAGGTGTGGGACTGTTTGTCTCTTACTATGACATAGCAGAAAGTGAATATACACACACACACATACACACACACTCGCACTGAGGACTAGTAGTGATGAAACTTAAAATAGTTTCTCAGCAGGTGGTCTTTGGGGAAGCAATTTTTGGAAGTAGCTAGTGCAGATCCTGCAGACACAAACCATCAGCTGTAACAGTGTTGCTGTGAATGAAAGAGAAATCACCAGGCTCACGTTTCAGACACATTCTGCTTTTTATGGGTCACTAATTTTACAGTCACACATCAACAAACCCACAGAAACACTTGTGAAAAAGTCTAACGGTCAACTTCATGTCACTTCAAGTCCATCCCACCTCGTCTGATGTCCTATTCCATCGCGCCTCAAGTACAAATGGCTTCAAGTTGGCCTACTCTGGAATAGAAATTGGATTTCTAATTGAAAAAGCTTCTTCTGATGAATATTTAATGTGGGATTGGCTAAACAATTGCTGATTTATAAGACTGCACAGCTTGTCAGACACTGTGTCTAATGCAGATTTATCATGCTGGATCGGTGACTGATGCTAGCTGATTAGAGCCAACAGTGTGTGAAACACTGGAACTACAGTCAACCACATACAATAGGCATTTAGAGATTTTCATGGTGCCTTCCAATGAGCAGCTGGAGAGCTTACTGTGTGAGATTGAGAGCATTATTTCAGAGATGTCACCATCCAGAATGTTGATTGTATATGTTGACTTTAACGTCTATAGACATCCCAGTACTCAGATGCACAAAGCTCTCAGTGTCTGGAGCAAAGGTCCGTTTAGTCCGTGTTCCCATTCCCATGCACAGAACCAACCAGAACTCCCTGATAACTGTAGCTTTAACCTTTAATGACCCTAACAAGGATTTTTAAAGTTTTAGTAAGGGCAGGAAAGTTAAGCCAGCAGGTTGAGCTTTAATTTGAAATCCAAACAACAGACTTTTTGAAGCTGTTTTATGCTAGTGCTTTAGTGTGCTTCAGTGTGTGTGTGTGTGTGTGTGTGTGTGTGTGTGTGTGTGTGTGTGTGTGTGTGTGTGTGTGTGTGTGTTGGCGTTTTTGGGCTATTCCAATGAAAGCGCTCCACTTCCCATCTCCAGGGAAACCAATCTTTTATTCAGGCTGCCAGGCCTGTAGGGCACTGCTTTCCATACTGAACCCCCATCCATTGTGTTTACCATCACCACATACTCTTCCATTTCTACACAGTCTTCCCCTCTGCTGGTCTTCTTATCAGTGGGCACGGATCATCCGCACGTTTTTTCGCCACCCCTTCTTTTTCCAAATGCTTTCCTCCACCGGAGGATCTCTCTCAGGCTAACCGTTCTCCATATATCTGGAGCCTTTTGGCCTGAATTGGGTGGGGAGATATTTTTTTCTCTTCTCATTATTCTGTTCACTCATTTCTCATCTGTCACTCACTGCTTTCCTCTCTATACCTTTCTCGGCTCCCCCTCCTCTTTGAGTTGATTCTGTGTGACTGGGAGGCTATTGTGTCTTGCCATCAAACACATTGCATACAGCCACCCATGCAGAATGCACACACACACACACACACACACACACACACACACACACACACACACACACACACACACACACACACACACAAAGACACCGATAAACACCGATAAAAGCCTTGCAGAAATCTACTTTATCTTGTATTCATTTAGAATTTTTTTATTCCACATACAAACTTGGACATGGGGTGGAACGCTAAGTTTTTATGTTGGAGTTGATCACTGTAATTATCAAGTATGTAAACCTTTTTGACATTAAATAGTAGAAAACTGCATTGAATCTGGGTTCATGTTTGAAGGACAATTGTGTAACATGTTAGGCCTAAAATTAGGTTAATTAGATGCATGTTTCTCTGAAGCCCTGCAGGATAATTACAATTCAGCTGGCTTTAGTTTATAACACATATGGCTACAGCTATTTTCATTAATTGGGGGTTTTCTTTAACACAATGATTAATTCAAATTAATCACAGTCAGAGGAATTTTTATTTTAAACTCACAAGTGACAAAAGGTAAATTTCTCATCTCCCGTTTCCAACGGTTTATGTCGTAGTTGAGTGTTACATTTGCACCGGTCCAACAATAGATTTGTAAATTGTAGATCATCATTTTAATATTTCATAGACAGAGTTGATATAACAGCTTGGGGGACAATACGTGTAAAAAAGTCAAGATGAGCAGACTGGTTGTCCCTTACATTTTATCCATTAGAGAAATCACAGTTTTTTGTCTAATTGTTGTGTCTTGGTTATTTCATCTTTATACATCTTTGTGTCGTAAAACTATTGTTTAACATCTTTTTTGCTCCTCTGGTAGGTCTATGTCTGCCAGCATGGGGTCGATGCGTATTCTCATCAAGGGAGGGAAGGTGGTCAACGATGACTTCACCCAGGAGGCAGACGTCTACATCGAAAACGGCATCATTCAGCAGGTGACCGCATTTACACACTTAAGCTGTAAACTGTTAAAGAACTCTGTCATCCACGCATACGCTCACACAAACATTAACCTATATTTTTACTCACCGGTGAATTCCCAGCTGTTAGCTGTTGATGCGGTGCAAACAGAATGAACCACACCGTGAACTCAGTGACTCCACATGATGATAGAGGAAGCAATAACTAGCTCACAGAGCGTTGCCATAGCAATAAGCACTGGTGTATGTGAGGAAGATGTACTGACTCACAATCCTGAAAGGCTCAGGTGTGTTCATACCAAAACGCAGGGACTGCGGCATCACTATGACCTCATTCACTTCATCAGTCTGCATCTGTATGTCAGCTGACATTGAACCATTACTATGCAGGCATGCAGGAGGCTGCATCACCTGTTCGCAGCTGAAATGTGTAGCTTCAATGTTTAAAAGGAACTTCCAGAGGGGATTCATCAAAGCGGTTTAGTCACCTGATATGAGTTAGGAGATGGTGCTAGCTGTGCTTTAGAAACATGATGATGCTAAAGATCCTTCTCACTCATTCACTAAGGCATGCATGGTTTGTGTCTGACATGGATTTTTTTTAGGTGGAAATTTTACACATTAACTGCTCAGAAATTCAAATTATTATGCAAAACTTAACTTGAGGGCATTTGATTGACTCCAGAAACTCTGTATTCCTAGTTTAATGGTCGAGTTCAAAAAGACATCAACCCAAACACAACTTTCATAACCTTTTCTAGTCTACATACAGTGTTAATAAAGTTGTGTGAGCTGTGTGCTTGTGTTGTTCACTGCAGGTTGGAAAGGAGTTGATGATTCCTGGCGGCGCGAAGGTGATCGATGCCTCTGGGAAACTGGTGTTGCCGGGCGGAATAGACACCAGCGTGCATCTGCAGGAGACCTTCATGAATGCGAGCATTCAGGATGACTTCTACAGCGGGACCAAGGTATACACACACACACACACAACACACACTCTCTTTCTATACACAGATCTTCACTCTACTTCATGCGTTCATCCAGACTAATGACCTCATGCTTCTGCTCTCATGCTGGTCCAGCTCACAGCAGACACCTCTCTCCTTACATATCCGCCCATGGTGGACATGTTCACTCATAGTGCGTTAATTAGTTCAGTTCAGCAGCATGTTCCAGTTTGCATGTTCTGCATGCTTTCCGTTGATCCCCTGAGACGCAGAGCAGAGCATAGCATAGCATAGCAGAGATGATTTATAAATAATTCAAAGATTTAAAAAGTCAAAAGCCAGGGTGTAAATATTTCCTGTTCGTTGGAGGCTGTTGTTAGTGATGTTTGATAGATTTCTAACAGCTAGGGGTTGAACTTATGGATGTCAGCCTGGTGCATGAACTAACAATCATGCATTTACTACCGATGATTTGCATCTTTGCATCAGTGACTCATTTGCAATTATGATGAACCCCAGATTATTTCCCTCCTCACCCTTTCCCTTCCCACCCACCGTTTTGTAACAATCTGCTCACCCTCTCCTTCCTTTCTCCATTCGTCCCACCTGACTGTTTCCTCTGTTTAGCCCCCCTCTGCTTTCACCACTCATCCTCAGCCTCTTACTGACTTGCAGCAGGAGGCCCATTATAGAACACTACGAGTGGAAAACAGTTTAAAAAAGATGCAGCGAGGACAAATACTGAAGAAATGAAGGTTGTTTGGCTCCATCTTCCTTTGAGAATGCAGATGTCTTAAACGTGTCTGCAGTGGGGGGTTAGGAGGGGGAGGCTGGGATCAGAGAGGATGAGATGTTCAGCCGTGAGGTGTGAGCGGTGCTGATAGAGCTGTAGTAATAATCTGTCTGACAAGCTGTCCAACAACGGAGATCTTCTCATCCGCTCAGATCTGTCATGTTTCTCTCACGCACATGGCGAATGAAGGTTCTCTGGATGCTTCACGGTTGTTTTGGTGTCTGTATCAGCAGCATATTATAGAAACAAGAGATCTCTATCTATCTCTCTCTCTCTCTCTATCTCTCTCTCTCTCTCTCTCTCTCTCTCCTTCCGCCCTTGTTGAACACAAGTATGCAGATACCTTAAACACTGATTCTGCGAATGATTATGACTGGTTATTTTATGAAAGAGAAACCTGGTAGCTCATTGGCTAGTGTGGTTGACCCCCCTCCCCTCTGGAGGAGTGAGTCTATGTGCTGTTGTTAACTCCTACACATGTCAGGATGGCCGAGCGGTCTAAGGCGCTGCGTTCAGGTCGCAGTCTCCCCTGGAGGCGTGGGTTCGAATCCCACTTCTGACAACACCTTTTGAGAATTTCCCATTTGGGATCAAATAGTATATCTATTTATCTATAGAATGTAGAGAATCGTTGTTTTACTGGTGCACACTTGTTTTTACTGAGACTGTAATGTTTTTATCTTTGAGATCCTTTTCCTAAAGCATCACCACCTCTTTTCTCGTCTCTCATCAGCACCAATAACCTCTTAGGCTGTTAGACAAAACTGCATGGATGACTGCCAGTATGATCAACGGGGAGGGTGTATGTTACAAGCATGGCTGAGCAGTATCGGTTGTCATGGCTACGCAAAAGTGCCTGTACTATTCAACTGACAAAGTCGCTGCACAACAAACCCTTCACTTCATCAGGTTTCCACCACGTTATCTTCTTCTTCCATCTCTCCTCTCACGCTCTGTGTTGTCTTCTTCCTAACTTTCGCTTTTGTTACCTCACATCTTCTCCTTCTCCAACATTATACTTTTTGAGGATGATGTAAAATACTTTTACAAGCCTAAACTCTTATTTTAAGTTTTCAATAACACAAAACCTACAGATGTTTTTTTGGAGGGGTTATGTTGTGTTATTTTTACTGTGAATGGGAGAAGAAAAAAGAGAAATGCTCCTAGTATATGTCTCTGTATATCAACTGGGAAATAGCCAACATAAATATTTTGTAATTGAGTTGTCAGGTTGTTTTTTTCTTCACATCAATCTTTATTTAAGTATTAACAAGCAGACCACTGTGAAAACACTTCATGTTCATTGTCACCAGAACAAACGGTGTCTCTGTGCTGTACAGTGGAATCATTGTTCTCATCTCTAATCATTCTCTCCTTTTCCTCCCCCCTTTTCCCCCTAACTCACCTCTCCTTACCCCCTCCTCACCTCTCCCAGGCAGCTCTGATGGGCGGCACCACAATGGTGATGGCTGTGGTCCTCCCTGAACAACACTGCTCCCTGCTGGACGCTTATGAGAACTACAGAGCTCTGGCGGATGCCAAGACGTGCTGCGACTACGCGTTGCACGTTGGGCTGACCTGGTGGGGGCCAAAGGTGAGTTACAAAGAGGTTTCTGCATGTGAAGTTTTAAAGCTTGTATAAAATATCCTCAATTTTATAACTGCGCTATGTAAAAACTAAAGCTTCAACAGCTTCATTTCTAGGTAAAGTGTGCAGTGACCTGGATTAAATGTGAAAGGAACTAGGTTAATACACGAATGCTCACTGGGCACATGAGGTGGAGATTGTGAGTCAACGTGTCTCATTTAGCCTTTGGCTGTGATATCCAATAATCTGCTGACATTCGCTTTTATTGTATGCAATAAAATATTTAAAGACCCATTGGCCAAAAACCATGAAAAAAAACTTACAAAACCGTGATGTCATAGTAAATAATTAATCAGGTACTTCTTCTTCATTAATTGATCAATCATTTGATCTATAAAATCATGGAAACTGGTTTGAAAATGCTTTTCAGATTCATAAAATGTTTGGTTTTCTCCAACTACTAATCCAGCCTACCACTGTCTGTGATACTCACTGATACTCACTGATGTCTTGTGATCAGGTGCGAAATGAGATGGAGACCCTAGTGAGGGAGCATGGCGTGAACTCGTTCCAGATGTTCATGGCCTACAAAGACCTGATGATGCTGAGGGACTCGGAGCTCTACCAGGCCATGCAGACCTGTAAGGACATCGGGGCTGTTGCTCGCGTCCATGCTGAGAACGGGGAGCTGGTGGCAGAGGTGCACATCCCATAAACACAGCATGTTCGCCCTGTCCATGATTACCTTTTATACAAACATATTCAATCTTTTGACTACTTCATATGTACGGGATTTCTTTTTTGTAAAATAAATATTGGAAGATGTATAAACAACTGTATCTTATGTTTTTTTTTATGCAAATGTCTTGTTAGAGTGCTAAGGAAGCTCTGGATTTGGGCATCAGTGGACCAGAGGGAATTGAGATCAGTCGACCAGAGGAGGTAAATTTACATCTGAAGTTATCAATGTTTGTGGAGTTTTTTGCAATGGTAAGTATTCGTGCCAGAAATCTTTGAATTACTAATTTCTTACTGATTTTTAATTATTTTTTTCCTTTTCTTATCATTGATAATGTCCCCAGCTGGAGTCTGAGGCGACTCACAGAGCTGTCACCATTGCCAACAGGGTAAATAAATACAAAACTTAGTTTTAACATCCCATTTGGTGTCTGTACGGCAGTACTAAATTAGTGATTACTCTTGTGATTTTAGGCTCGCTGTCCAATATACCTGGTGAATGTGTCCAGTATGTCTGCTGGTGATATGATTGCGGCTGCTAAGATGCAAGGTCAGTTGCAATTAACACACTCACATATATATTCTGTTAGTGTTGATGGTGGAAGTAGAGGGACGTCACATTCTTTTTCTCTGTGTGCAGGTAAGGTGGTCCATGCGGAGACCACAGTAGCTCACGCGGTGCTGAATGGGATGCAGTATTACCACCAGGACTGGGCTCACGCTGCTGCCCATGTCATCGTCCCACCTCTCCGCCTCGACCCCAATACGCCCGGTTACCTCATGGGCCTGCTGGGCAAGTATGTGCCCGTCACAGACATAAATATGCAGCGGTTTTCATGAAATACAGCTAAAATATTGTATTTATACCCCTTTTGTTAAAGCGAAGGTCTGTAATTTGTGGGTATTCAGTATAACCTGCAGTTTCTTTTGATCCTTTCCCCAGTGACACTCTGAGTGTTGTGGCGTCAGATCACCGTCCATTTAGCATCAAGCAGAGAGCTTTGGGGAAGGAGGACTTCACAAAGATCCCTCACGGCGTGGCTGGAGTCCAGGACAGGATGAGTGTAATCTGGGAAAGGGGAGTGGTATGTACACACAAACACACACACAAACACATAAATAAGCTTGCGTACAGGTTTTTCCAAGGAATTTCATATTATAGTGACTGTAATAACACAGCCCTCAAGGAAAGAAGTGAAGTCATGATCCAGATGATGCCCCAAGAGATTATGCTGCAATGAATCTTCTGACATGAACTGAAATTCAGAAATGAATGATGTATGTTTTAAAGATATAGAGATATTTGCTGTTATGTGTAGGTTACAGGAAAAATGGACGAGAATCGATTTGTGGCGGTGACGAGCTCTAACGCTGCAAAGATTTACAACTTGTACCCACGCAAAGGTCGCATCATCCCAGGGGCAGACGCCGACATCGTGGTCTGGGACCCAGATGCGACGAAGTATGCAGTCACATGGGCTACAGACCCATACACAAAGACGCAGACACAGACACACACACACACACACACACACACACTGGAGTTACATGGCTGTCTTGTCTGCAGGACCATCTCCGTGAGCACTCAGGTGCAGGGCGGGGACTTCAACCTGTATGAGGGGATGCGCTGCCATGGGGTTCCCCTGGTCACCATCAGCCGAGGCCGTTTGGTGTGTGAGAACGGTGTGTTCATGTGCGCCGAAGGTTCTGGAAAGTTCTACCCACAGCGCACCTTCCCCGACTACCTCTACAAGAAGATGGTGCAGAGAGAAAAAGTTTGTTTTGTGTTTTTGTCTTGCATCGAATTACATACAAAAATATCTAAGATGTCACACAAGGCTTGTCCTGCTGTGGTCTGTCTGTCACGTTCATTCTTTCTTCATTTATTCATTGTTTTTCAGGTTCAGGCCTATAAAGGGGTCATGAGGGATCCTTACTCTGGGGATGTAGCCATGGTGGCCAACTCTATGAAGAAAGAGCTCGGTTTGGGCCCCATAGATGGAGACATGTCCAACAAAGGGCCCCAAGCTCCCCGCGTGCACCAGGGAGTCCGAGACCTTCATGAGTCCTCCTTTAGCCTGTCAGGTAGGATGGGAGAAGATGGAAGATATCTTGGTAGTCTGGTTTAAAACTGTCAAAACTGGGGGTTTTTTTGGTTGAGCGTGAAGGACGATTTGATGTTGTTCCCTTAGGTTCTCAAGTTGATGACCACATCCCCAAGAGGTCCTCAGCCCGGATCCTGGCCCCCCCTGGTGGTCGTTCCAGTGGCATCTGGTAATCCGTGGTGCCAGAGTTCCGTCTATTCCACCCTCTTTGTTTTGTATGAATCTGATCAACCAGGAAAACTGCACTGATTTTCAATCACAGGGCAAAAATAAATTCAAGCATTAGTTTGTGATTTGTAAAGTCCAAAGTGATGTCAGCGATCTGCCAAGACGACTCGACAAATCTGATTTGTGTTTCAATTGGAGTGCCAAACAGAATTTATCACTCGAGAGTGAAGGGCTGTCTGTGAATTTAATCTGTTTTGCCAAATTTAAGGTGACGACGCTAACGTTGAAGTTTGATCATGATCATCCTGTGAAGAAATGCACACTAAACAAGCTGTGAAGATCAAAACCAGTACAGTTTTTGAGGGTTTCAACTGAAGTGATGTTGACTGAAATATTTAAAAATAGAACAACTGGATTCAATGATATATCTATTGTACCCCTGTCACACACACAAACCATACAGTGCACTGTAGATGCTATAGCTTTAGACTCATCTGATGATTCCTGTGAATTCTGTTTGTGATCAAAGACCCACAATGCTCGGCTTCCTGCTGCACTGTGGGTGTCTGTATCAGTGTTTTTGTTTCCAGCGGATGAACTGTGTGGTGGTGAAATCCAACTGCTTCGAACATCGTGTGAGTGTGCTGCTACACCCTCTAAATAGAGTCACGTTACCTTATCCGTTTTTATACGTTCACAGCTTCTGACTGAACCAACAATTACGTCACAGAAACATCCTAGCCTCGCCTGCAAAGCAGCAGGGTCTATAGACGGAGATATAGAAGTGCACAACCTGTTTTTGCACAGTGCAAAAATAAAATGTGTTGGAATATAAAATGCAATTCTTAGGTAATTGTGTCTCCATCGAGCAGAAAGATTGAGCCACACAGGCTGAAGAAACCTACCGACCCTTTCACCTCCTGATTATGTCATTCCTGCCAAACGGTATTCTATTTATACTTGGTCGCATCCTCTCGTCTGTGAAATCTATATATTTAGGATGTTTTGTTTGGGTTGTTTTTTTTCTTGCTGAAAGAGAAAAAGTGCCAATGTGACTCACCTGTGCCACACCCACACCGTGCATAAAGAGCAGCACATGAAGATCAAAAAGTGGAATCTCTTCTGAATGCCACATGTTCACAACAACTGGTGCTGTTTTTTTTACAATCCCCCACAACGGTGTGGTTCTGTTGTCAGAAGGTTTTAATGTTTTGAAGGCACTGTATGGTCAGTGGCTTTGTGTGTTTGTTTCTTGTTGTGCTGGACAGTGAAGCCGTTGAATCTGTTTGTGGCTGCTTGTTTCTTACTACAAGAGTACTGTAATGGAAGAAAAATAAAAACGAGATAAATTATGTTGATTTTGACTCATTTTTCCACCCCCAAATTCAAACATATAATTTACCGAATGAATAACTCGAATTGTTGCAAAAGTAGCAGCACAATAAAATTGACAATTATTGAAAAACACAACTTACAATCATGTTGATCATAAATTAATTCTTATTTATTCTGACCGACTATCAGAAATCACAAATTAACATCAAGGGGTTTAACAGTCTGTTTTCCCCAGAACTCTGGAAATCAATACATGAAAACTGTAAATCTGATATGAATGGATGAATATCTAAAAAACGAGATATTATCAGGTCAGAAATCCTGGAAGACGTGGACCCCCTGGACCTGAAGGTGGTCCTGGTGTCAGTACTGGAAGCTTCTATTGGTCTGCATGTCGTCCAGGATCTGCTGCAGCTCCTCGTCTTCAAAGCGGCCATCTAGACTGGGGATCAGGGCCTTGGCCTCCTCAGCAGCCTGGGGACACAGGTTGGCCAGACTCGCCTGCTCGAACTTGTGGAGCTTCTTCTGCTGCAGGAGATTGCGGACGGCCTTGATGGTCTCTCGGTTCTTGAAGCGGTTGAAGCGGGACGTGTAGTCCAGGGTCTTCATGAAGCCCTTGGACAGCTCCTGCTCGCCCTCGGCGTTCTCGTTCTGCTTCTTCCGCTGCTCCAGCAACACGTGGACCTTGGAGTTCAGCAGCGTCTCGGCGTTCTGGAACTCTTTAAGAAAGAGGAGCTGTGACGGATCCGCGTCCACATCCTCAACATCACCGACCTGGAACTCTTTCAGAAAGAGGAGCTGTGACGGGTCCGCGTCAACATCCTCAACATCACCGACCTGGGCAGCAACCGCTCCGCCTTTAGACGCCATGAAAGCCAACGTTTCGCCAACAGCTGAAAGAAAACACGAAAGAAGCACATTAAAAAAAAAATAAAAAAATCTTTTGTCTTGTTACCACATAATAAACTTACTATTTCCTTTTTTTTAATGTAGAAAGAAAATGCAAAAATGAATTAAAAAAACGAAAAACAATTAGACTTCCGACATGTTCAGTAACTGGTTTCGCTATATAAAATATTCCAACTACAGTAAAACATTCTGATGAATAATACATTAAGCCATTTGATCACGTCAGATTCATCAATAGGCCCAACAGCCATTATTTATGTATAACATTAAAGTGATGCACACATTAATATACCAGTAATTACCATCAACGTTCACCCGGATGCAGAGCTCCGTCGGGATTCGGGCATCAGTGGCGCGCGACCCTAAAAAGTTAAGGAAAGCGCGCGACTGTGTTTTTTTTTAATGCGCATGCGCGTTAACCCGCGGCTTAGGGGGACAGCGGTCTCGCGCAATTTTGGCATCAGTCGGAAACGGAAAAGCCAAACAGCAGCAGACACAACGGGACGATTGTGAGAGGGAGGCTGTCGTATTTCAGTGAGTGTTATTGATTTAACTCAACTTAAATGTTTTCATTAACGTTTAAAATCCCGCGATTTTATCGATCTGTTCAATTTACGTCTCATTTAAATAGTTGTATCGATCCGTAGGTGACACCTACTTTATCATTTGTATTGTGCGTGTGTATTATACAAAAGGCCTACAGAGGGGGTAACGGCAGGCTAAACAAAAGTCTCGTTTTCCGTTAACCTCACACTTAGATGTTTTTGTGAGTTCACTAGTCCCGCTGGAGTGTTGTGAAAGCGGGCGAAAAGTGTTTCAAGTGTTCAACTGCAGCTACGCACTGACAGCGCTAGCGGTGGAAGTAGCTAGCATGGAGCTAGTAGCATCATAACATTGCCACACGGTAGCCGTTATGTCAAAGCACCGTAGCTGTAGAATCAGCTGTCACAACGGGTTAGATGTCATGTAAAGCACTTATAGCGAAACAAATTGACAATTTTGTTCTACCTTTAATTGAGAAAAGCCTACATGAGAACACCTATTGTCGTATTGTATTTTCAGTAACAAAGCTGTTACTTCGTGGGTTTTCTCCCACCATAATCTGGGCTTGCACCAGGAGCTAGTATGACTAAGCCACTGTGGCTCAGTGTAAACGAACTGAGTAAACCACAAAAAGGCACATTCGGTGTCCAAGACAGCGGCTTGCTATAATAGCAAGTAAAAGTTACAAGTAAACATTGAGTAATATTTTGTATGACTGTATCTTTGCATAGTGAATGCAAGTTTTCAATTGTTGGGTGGTGTAAAACACTAAACACTAAAGTCAATAGTTCAAACTTAATTTTCTTTATTTCTATCCTACTTTATGCAGGTAAAAATTTGAGATTCAACAATTGAAAATTTGCATTCACTATGTAAAGATACAGTCATACAAAATATTACTCAATGTTTACTTGTAAGTTTTACTTCCTATTATAGCAAGTGAGGTGAATACACATTTACATGCATCGCTGGTTATTCCTGCCGGTCATAGGGATCAAAAGTCTAAGACAAAAAAAAAGTATTGACAATATCTTTAATTTACCTTCTGATCGGTCTGTAACCACTCCTACCCCCTCTCAGCATTCACCATTTGCTGATTAATTAGTATTTTTACACAAATTCTACTGTATGACACTGGATTCTTAATTTATTTAGATCGATCGTCCTCACCTTGTCGTTCACCAATTCACAGGTTTAGCTTGTAAAAAAGACTGTGGCTACACAGTCTGAAAACCTTGTAGCCAATCTGGAATTTACTTCGCCTATGGTGAAGTGGCGAATGGCTAGCGCAAGCCCAGATAATTCTTTTTAAGCCAGTCTCTGTATTCACGGCTTTGAATGGGGATTTAATAGCTAGCGTGACAACTCTTTCGTAACTGTGGTTCAGTTTTATCTACAGACAAATAAAAATTTCAATAAGGATTGGTGACTCGTTCATCCAGCTTTCCTCAGCCCCGCACAGTCGAGAATAACATGTTTGTGCTTCTTATTCACTCTTTTCCATAAGAGCGTTTGAAGCATATAATTTCACAGTACATTCAGTCTACACAAATTTGTCAAATTAGACTTCTTAGGTGAAAGAATAGGACTAAAGAAGATGGGATGATCAGGTTGCAATTATTATAAATTATATGGCTGTTTTACCCAACATTGAATTCCATTATAGGTACATAGAAATAAACTTTATTACAGACTCAAGGTCAAGAGAATAAAATAAAAATAAAAACAAGACATTACATTACTAAAAAAAAAGCATGATTAAAATTCACAATATATGGAAATAAGAACCATTTTTCATATACATATGTGGATCATTATTTCCAAGCACTTATACATACATCTACACATATACATATACCCATTAAGACCTTATATATAAAACATTACTGTGTACCAATGCCTCCACAGCTGTGATTGGTACGTTGTAGTTCTATATTTAATACCAGACAGTTGCAAAATAATCTCATTCTCAGACTCATTTAACCGACAAATAAAGTTGTACATGAGATTTGTTATCACAGATTGAACCGTGTTTATCTTTGCTGTCACAAATATTTCACTAGCACCAGACCATCTGGGTTTTTTCAGTAATATTCTCATGGCATTATTATATGCAACTTGAAGTCTCTGCAAGTTTGCTTTTTTGTACTGTGACCACAAATGTTCTGTATATATAATACAATATAAACAGTACAATATGTTCTGAATAGGGACACTTTTACCCCATCTGGGGACAAAATTTCCCCTTGTGTCACACTGTGGCTGACCCCAAATGGGGCTGAGACACTGGTGCCCCATTTCACTTGCATAGTCTGCTGAGCATACCAGTAAACCAGGATTTTCACTTTCATGAGATCCGTTGCTACTCTGTCACTCAATTAACAAAACAACTTTCCATGGTTAACCCCATCAAATGCTTTGGAGACATCAATAAAACACACAAAAATAGATGAATTTTGACCTCTGTATTTGTTCACAATTTCCTTTTATGCATAAATACATAGATCAGTGTCATGTCTGGCTTTAAAATCAAACTGGTTGTCTGAGGAGTTAATAAACTCATTCACTCCCTCCAGCAGGATTATTTCAAGGACCTGTGTATAGCGTTATATACTTCATGTGCCTTAATCACCATAGACTCATTACTGTCAATATTATCTGTCATAACTGACTTACTTTTTAACCTTTTCACACAGTTGAATAACCTACTATAATGCTGTTGCCCTAACCTAACAATGTTGTCTGTTCCAGACCTTTCATGTACAGTACACAACAAAGATGTTTTACTATTGTTGAGAGCTCTCACCCTCCCTCGAGTAAGCGACAACATTTTTGGTCAATTGCTTATTAGTCATGTATAAGAACACCACTAATGTTCTTATACATGGGGCAGATATCCCTCCTATGATCCACATTATTACAGTTAACGTCACTACAGAAGATTGCATCGTCAGACAAGTGAGCATTCTCTAAGGATTTATCCATCCCATAATCGAACTCCGGGATGTCCTCCTTTGTAAATGCTGACCAGTCCAGCTTTTCTGTATTGCCTGCATTTGTTCAGTACACGTACAGGTAGATTTTCAACAATTATTTTCATTGAAAACGGTAAATGATCAGCCGTTGCAGTCCCTTACAAAATGCTCATACCTCCTAAAGAAGCATGTGTGTCTGCTGTACTAATACAGTGGTCCAGCCATGATGTAGAACACCAGGCCTCATACATGTAAGTGTAACTGCGAGTGGGTAAAAGTTCTTTGCTTGACAAGATTGACAAGACAAGAATTATTTTCCTGACAGAATGAACCATGTGATTGGCAAATACTTTGTCAGTTTTATATCCATGTTGTGCTTGTGTGTCAAACACAGGGTAACGCATCTAGAAAAGTCCACGGACTAATAACTTAAAAACCTTAAAAAACTTAAAAGCTTAAAAACATAAAAGCCATAAAACAAAAAGCATAAAACAACTTTTTCATCCAAGCACATCCAAAGCTGGGGAAACCCCCCCCCCCATATATATATATAACGTCAGCTTAACTACATCAGCTTTCTCAAATCATTCAACTGTCACATTTGTGTGTGTTTATTTGTGTTAAAGCAGGACGATGGCGGTGAATGTTTACTCCACCTCTATGACCATAGAGAACCTGAGCCGTCATGATATGTTGGCATGGGTTAACGACTATCTACAGCTCACCTACACTAAAATTGAGCAGCTTGGTTCAGGTACACACGTGTTGGTTTTTAATGCACAGATTGTAATAAACTTAAAATATTCATTGGTTGCTAAAACTGAATATTTTTTGCTTCTAGGTGCCGCTTACTGTCAGTTCATGGATGTGCTGTTTCCAGGGTGCATATTGATGAAGAAAGTCAAGTTCAATGCTAAGTTGGAACATGAATACATCCACAATTTCAAGGTTTTACAAGCTTCATTCAAGAGAATGAATGTGGACAAGGTGGGAACACACACACAGACACACTGGGAAAGACATTTTGACTATATTGGTTTTGACGGAGTGAAACAAACAAAAGAGAAAAGGAAATGACGCGCCAGCATGACTAGAATCAGTTTCTCTATAAGTTACTCCTCACGGAAATTCGAGTACGTTTGTGTAAAAATGCTACATTTTGCACCTTTAAGGGCTTTATCCTTCTCCGTACTGAAGTTTGTAGTGTACTGCACAGGTTAGAGTTACAAAAGAAATTATATTGTTTTTAATGGAAACTACAGTACAAATAAATAGTTCCATGTTTCACTTAATTCACGATTAATTTATGTGGGGTTTTTTTGTGTGCTCTGTTGTTTAAGTATTGATATATCGATCACAGCATCTCTTTCAAATCCTTCCTCCACCCTTCTTCTCCTTCTCTCCATCTTCACTTGTGTCTCAGATCATTCCAGTGGAGAGGCTGGTGAAAGGGAAATTTCAAGACAACTTTGAGTTCCTTCAGTGGTTTAAGAAGTTTTTTGATGCCAACTATGACGGAAAAGAATACGACCCAGTGATGACACGGCAGGGCCTTGAGATGGCACAGCCTCCATCCAACCCAGGTACAAAACACGCAGGTTTATGTGTGCCTGATTCCATCAGCTGCACATGAACGTCCTTTCATATTTCTCACCTCGTGCATCCCCACATCTAACCCAGGTGAACCCATCCTCCACAAATCTAAAAGATCCTCTTGCTCAGGTAACATTCCTTGCATTGAGTGTTTGTGTGAGCTTACAGAGTGTCTTTCTTTCAAACTTAAACTTACTTGGATTGGTCGGTTCTGCCTGGATTTGTGAATCTGGAGTTCTGACGCCATCTTTGCAATTGCATGCAGCTACGCCATGTAGATCATGGGTTTTGAGAATTCTGACAAGTCTTCTTGGCAACAGCACATCACAAAATACAGAACTTTCTGTAAAAAAACGGCACACAAGGAAAAGTGTAGCAGGCTTTATACTAAGTGACATTAAGTACATGAGCTGAGTCATTGTGTTCTCTTGTGGTGGAAGGAAACATAAATCTAGAAGTCAAAGGAAGTACATTTGAAAACCTGCAGGAAGATTAGTATTGTTATGAAATCAAAGCGCACTGCAAATACGTCTTATTACATCCCCCTTTAAAGCGGTGATGTATTGTCAGTGGTTGTGTGTTCGTCCGTTCGTCCACCAAATATCTGTGCAACCGTTGCAGATAGAAAGATGAAACAAAAACCACATTACTGGTCGGCAAAGGGAATAAAAATGAGATGATGACCTTGACCTTGAGAAAACTAGGTCAGGGTCAAATTTCAACTTTTGTACACTCAGGAACCGGATAGGATAGAAAAACGAGGGAGAAAGCCAATGTAAGTAAGACCATGGATCAAAGCACTAACTTTGACCATAGATCAAAGCTAGTGCTTTCGTCAATCAAAGCTGTTGCTTTGATATATGAAAGTAGGTCAGAGCACTACCTTTGATCTTTGATCTATGCAGGTAGGTCAGGGTAAAATTTTTAATTCAGGGGTGTCGCGGGATGTTGCAGTCTCTGACTGCCTTGTTAGTGATGAATCTATGTTTGAGGTTTTGTGTGTTGTTTGTTCCTCTATTTATGTCAAGAACATTTCCAGCTTTGAAAGTCTGGAGAAAGACAATTTTTGAAAAATGAGGACATTCTGGCCACTTCTCATCGCTTCAAGTGACTTGTTGACATTCAGGACTAGGTTTTGGAGTTTTAACGCTTAATGTTAGTTTAGCTTAGGGTGATCAGTCCTGCTGTTAGAATGGTGGTTTCACCTAATGGCGTGCAGAGAAGAACACATCCTGCATGCAGCCATCCAAATATATGTAATGTGTGTTTTTTCTATCTTCCAGGCCCCATGAGAACATCTCCTACAGTACTAAAGACTGTCCCCACCCCCCAGAGACAAAGCAACATAGCAGCAGCCCGGAGGAACACTCCTATAGCTCGCAATGGAGGAGACGCTGAGCTCGTTGAGCTCAACCAGCAGGTACCGCTGACGTGTCTGTTCAACCATCCCTTAAAAAAGCCTCAGCTTGATGAGGCCTTGTGATTGTTTTATGTATTAATTAAAATTACATTTGTATAGATTTTCCCGCGTATTAAATTACATGAAAAAGTTATATACATCTATGTTTAAAAATCTGGAAGCAGCAGAGGTTAGAATGAATGGTGTCATGCTACATACTGTATATCTGTACCCTACTTGTTACTAGTATGTCTACAGTCTTCATTGCTGTGTTTGGTCACAGCTGCTCGATATGAAGCTGGTAATAGAGGGTCTGGAGAAGGAGAGGGACTTCTACTTTGGGAAGCTGAGGGACATCGAGCTCATCTGCCAGGAACACGAAAACGATAACAACCCAGTCCTCAGAAGAATCATTGATACACTGTACGCAACAGAGGTAAGCACAAGTCAGTCCTGGGGCACACGTGTGAATAGAAAATCACTGTTATGTTAACATAATTTCTGTGTGTGTATGTAGACTGAAAGTGGACTCAGGAAACATTTTATTTTAGCATCTTCCATGGTTGGATAAGTGGAAAAAGTTATTGCTTCCAAGCCTTTTACCCTATTCTTTTTTCTGAAATGCGAAATTCAGAATTTTTAAGAAGAAATCAACCAAACAAGCACAAGTCTTCACATCAAATCCTGCAAAACAATTCTGTCACCTATTAGAGAGTTGTAATGGACCAAGTCCAGACGTGCCCAATCAAAGTAGTTTGGAGGACAGTGTGGCAGGGTTTTAGACTGGTACTTGCACAACAGTAGACAAACGTCTTTACACAAACAAAACCTTAGTTTTGGTTGTTTTCAGTGTTTTTGCTATAAAGGCAATAAAAGTTGCACACGTCATGGAAATTTTCAAAATACTCGTGTTGCTGAAAATTTATGGAAAACAAAACAAGTAGAGGTAGCTCATGTAACTTCTCCTTTAGAGAAAGATATTTAACAAGGATAAAAATGCCAGCTAGAAAAGATTTGCTCAGAATTGTCTTTGTCTTTCTCTTTGCAGGAGGGATTTGCACCACCAGACGATGAAGATGTTGAAGAAGTGGCACAGGGAGACCAGGATGAGTTCTGAACTGTTCGTCATCTTCATTAATCCCTCCCCCTTTATCCTATTTGATCATTATTGTCATAATTCCCCTGTTTTCCTCCCTTTATTTTATTTCGTACAACTCCCATTACGTCTCATTTTACCTGCGGTTCTCCATATCCATTATGATTTTTGTAGCGCAGCCTAGCTCTCCAAACTTCTAATAGTAAAGGACACTAAACCAAGATCTGCCTGACCAGCAGCCTGACGTGGTATACTTACTCTAACCTGTTTCCAGAGGGACAGTCACACTTGCAGGGCCACTTTAGTCTGCTAGTCTGTGAAAGTTTTAAGCTTAAAAGAAATGAGATTACAGGGATCGAGCAATGACGGCCTGGAGCCAACGGTGTTATCCATGTCTTAAGAGGCAGGTCACATTCTCATTGTGCACTTGGGTTCGTCATGGCACACTTTTAACGGGATTCATGCAGTTTATATATGAAACTCAACGTTTTACACAGTGTGGTTTCACAAAATGATATTGTCAATGATGTTAAGGTCCACAAAAGATAAACATGCATATACACTAAGTTTTGAATGTTAAGAGATAACATTTTGCTCGCAGACATATCACAGACTTTGAATGCTCATGTATACAGTACGTGCATAAAGAAGTCCTTATTCCATGTGTATTCTTAATCGTCCCACCACAGAGGGTTTGCTCATAAAACTGTTTTAACAGCTTGTTAATGAGATGGCATTGTGTATTTATGTATTTATTTATTACCTTTTTTATCTGCTCTATACAGTTTACGGTAAAAAAATGTCCAGTTTGATAAAAATTGAAGGTCTTGCACTAAATGTAGCAAAAAGAGAAAAAAAATGAAATGATCTGAAATGCTCAGATGCATTGACTGGTTTCATCCATTAGGATACAGAAAGATGCTATTTTATATTTTGTAGATTTATTTTGAAGAGATCTGTTTTTTATTTGCATGGACTTTCTCAATGCCTAAGTTAGAGGCAAGGTGTTTATCAAGCTTAAAATTAACACTGCAGACAGACACTACAAAACCTTGTTTGACTGTTCATTGAGTTCAACATCATCGCTGCTATTGTTATTTCTCTGTTGCTATTTAATTGGGTTTTGTTGCACGGCGGCTGGCGAAGCATTATGGGTGTGGGTTAAGATTGATAGGCAGGCTAATTAGAATTGTTAGTAACTGGACCAGTCGGAGAGAACAAAACACAAAACCCTCTCTCACCTTTTGTTACCATAGCAGCCATGTGATAAACTTGCATCATTTAGAGTTGAAATAAAGCTCTGAGGTTCGAGAACATTTATAAAACCTATTGTTGTGTGCGCTTTTTTTTTGGTCATATTGCTGTTGTATTTGTCATTCAAATGTGATGTAGGATTGAATATGTGTGTGTTTGTTTGTTTTTAAAATATATTTAAAAAATATATTAAAAAAAAAAAAAATATATATATATATATATTATATATATACGCAGTATATTTGTTTTTTAAATATATATTTCAAAAACAGGTCGGATTTATCATCTCCCGTGTAAATACAAAGTTTACTTTTATTTTTTGTGCCCAACAAGGACTTTAAAAATTACGTCACAAAGTTGTAAGAGAACCATTTAATAAAAACAGTTAAAACGAAAAAAAACAAAACATTACAGGAGATAAATGGTTAAATTTGAAAGTAACGGTCAAACGCAACCCGTGACGTCAAGACGTCGAGGAGACGTGGCACGCGGACGGTTAAAGCGTCTGAAACACGGCGAGCTTCCCTTCGCTTCATTCAGCTGTGAGGAAGTAGGCAGGAAGTCACGGCACCCCGAGCAAAAATCCTCATCTGAAACATCATGGCTTCAAATAATGGCTCCGTCGGGAAATGGGAGGTGGTGAAGAAAGGGAAGAAGAGCAACAGCCCGGGAGGAGGGAAGAGCCCGACTGTCAAGAAAGCCGGCGGCGGCGGAAGGAAAGCTCTGGGCGAATCGAACCAGCCATCCAGACGTACGTGTACATGGCCCTTAAGTTGCTAGCTGTTCTGTTATCAGTTCAGTTAAAATAAATAAAAATGGTGGTGCTACCTGTGTAGCTCCAAATATGAATGAAATATTTTCATTTAACGCGTTTTATTTATTTTTTAAAATAACGTTAATGACTAGTGGAAATGGCTCGTACCTGTCATCTGACTCCACAAGCTAGCGTAGCATCGCGTAGTAACGCCACTTCCTTTATTATTTTACTGTCGTCCCGTCTGGGTTTTACTTTTACTCATTTTGTCGACACCTTCATTTAAGAATTCTGTAAACAGCCGTTTGACCTTTCTGGACTATTTGCTTCCGCCACATTATCCCAATACGAAGTTCTGTAGCAGTTAGCTTGCCAGCAGTGTGTCAACACAGTCTACGTCATCAGTAGAGCCGCATCTGAAGCATGTGTTAGCTGCTTCTGTGACCTTTTGTCTCAGTTTTGCTGCTTTGTTTGTCACTGAATCCTATGCTGAAATATAATTTAATTCAAAACTGTTCCAAGCTGTGTTATAAATGTCTAATTTTATAATTGCCACGCAAAATACTAACCATCCTAGAATCTTCTACAAATGTGCCAATTCCGTATTTAATTTCCAAATCAACTTCAATTTGTATTTAAATTCTGTACTGTTGCATTGTGGGATAGATGCTAGGAAAGACTGAACTTGCAATTATATACAGAGCTCAGTTAAACCACAAAAATCATATATTTCTCAAGAATATCGTTTTAACCAGCTCTGTAAAATCAAATGTTCTATAGTCTTATTATATGGGGGGCCTGAACGTGTCAGATTGGTGCTAAAATGTTGTTGTCATCTTCATCCAGTGACTAAAGCTTTATGAGTCACTTTTCATTAGCTACTACTTGTCTTTCTGTTCCCACCCTCATGCCAGAGTGATCTGATGAGGCAAGTGAAAAGTAAAAACATGAAAAATACATGTTAGGGTTTATTAATTGCGACCCCCGGTTTTAAATTCAGTGAACCTCAAAAATATGTTTGTGATGTGCTGCCAGAGAATGTTGTTGCTTGTTCTGCCACCGCTATTTGTCTATGCATTTTTCTTATCAATGAATCAGTAATTCCAAAGTCTTTCGGTCAAGCCGACTCTATGAGAAATGACGTGGTGGAAAGGTTCTGTTTAAAATAAATGCTCCTCTTTTTTCAGTTTGTAAAGTCTCCAACCACCATAGTATTACTGTTAAGATATTAAATTATAACAGACAGCATAACCATTACCATATTTGTATTGAATGGCTCTTCTCAGTTTTTTCCCCCTGCGGGCTGCCGTACTCCTACTCATGCGTCTGTTGCAGCTGACACTCTGGTTGTGTGTATTCAATAAGGTGACATCAGAAAAAAATTCATCAACTAAATCCAGTAAACCAGTTTATTAAATACCTTTGAGACTTAAGTTGATTTAAACATGCTATTCATTTGGTTTAAATGACTTATGCTACTTTGATACTGCAATTTAAGGAATGTCATTCCACTTCTTGTCTGTGTAAGTTCTCCACTTCTTATTGCTACATATTTCTTTATTATTTAGCTATAAAAATAAAAGCTGTTAAATACTACTTCCTTCTTTTCCACCTAATGTGTAATCTGGTAATAATTTCCACTTTTTAAATGTGTTTTCACACAAGCAAACTGCTCGCACATTGCTTGTAAAATAATTCTTGTCTTTTTTCTTTTAATTGCATTTCCCAGTTTACCTAAGCACGCATAAAAAACACCATTTCCCCTACTCCTTTCTGTCCCTTAGATGCTTCAGCATGCTCCAATTGTTACCTCACATTCTGCACATGAGGTAAAGTGTGTACAGTATCCAGTACACACCAATTTTAACATAACAATACACATCAAGACAGGATGAAATGAAACCAGTGTCTGTTGGGGTGTTCCTCCAGGACAATGTTTCTTGGCAACTCTCCAAAACAGCTCACAAGTGTATTCCACAGAAAGAAAATGTATTTAAAAGAGCATTGACACAGTGCATTATGTATGGCTAATGTTTCATTCATGATGAATGACTCACGTGCATGTTCGTGTCAGGTCGTTGCATCACTGCTACTGGCTTAGCTGCAGAACACCAGCTACTACTGTTAGCATCTGATGAGGGAAATTTCCTTCAAAACCAACTGACAGAATCAAAATGACAATTTTTTAATGCCTCAAACTGAATTTTCTCTCGAGTTTTGGAACTGGTTCTGATATTTGAAAGGGAAGACCATGTTAATGAGGGGTAGATGAAGAAGACTCTGGTGTGATACTGTCATGTCTATATTCATCTGATGGACTTGCGTTGGAAAGAAGAAGTTGTGATGGTGGAGTCAGCATTGAACTCCAACCCTATGATGAAATCAATGCCCAGCTTGCGTCACAGCCCAACGTTGCGCCAACACACACAGACCAGATTTAAATATAGGGTTGTCAGCAACATGTGGAGCTGAATGATTAGTGAACAACTGGTGATGTGTGTTAACGCGGTCTGGAGTGTGTGCTGTGTGATTTGGGATCGGTCTAACATAGACCCCACACAGGAAGGAACGTCTTGTAGTTTTTGGTCTATACATAGGATCTCTTGACAATAAATGAAACATGGAATGATGCCCTTCAACTAACATATCTATTATTTACTACCTTCCTCAGTACACATAGTATATTTGTAATGACCTTAAAACACAAAGCTGCTTGATTTACTTCCTTGGATGCCAATATGAATCTGAAGTGAACACAGTTAGGGGTTTTAATGAGTTGCACCCAAGGCAGTGCTTAGAATGCTCCAGGTGATTAAATGTTATCCTTGAGAAATTGCAATGGAAGTTTCAGGCACCTCGACTGGGTTGAGAACAGCTTGTTATGTAAGCCATGGCGGGAGGGTGGAACTGAATGTGGGAGGAGGGGATTGCTACAGTTTCATGGATTAACTTCATTTTTTTGGGACACTGGGTGAATATAGCGCATTGCAGATGATCAGAAGGAAGCAGGCGTCCTTCTCTGGACTTTCTCTAAGCTCTGATTTGTTTCCTTTAGCACCCCTGAAGATGTCAGAGACTCTGTTTGATGCCTTTGAGAAGATGGGAAAGAAACAGAATAAGGAGCAAGTTCCACCTCCGGCTGAGCCTGAACATAAGAAGCCCTCAAATAAACCATCCAAGAAATCCCCACCTAGCAATACATCAACCCACCCAACACACAAGACCCTGGAAGAAGCCTTCAAAGCTGTGAGTGTCTTCATTTATGGACTTCATGTTTGGTTCAGAAGTCAGGGCGGGTTTTTTTTGGTTGTTTTTTTCTTACAGAAGCCTGAAGAAACTTGTTTCTTGCAGTTTAATAAGAAAAGAAATGACTTGAAGGCCAGTCAGATAACCTTTCATTTAAGATGAAATTCCTTTTGAAGATATAGAAAACAAAGTTTACAGTCTTTATAAAACTATTAAAAGCTATAACTAAGATTGCCTGTGGGGTATTTAAAGCCAACTATCACATGCTAAATTGTGGCTTCCTCCCTTGATAATGGCGGTGTTGTTTCCCCTGTTTGTGTCTGTCTTATTCTCATCTAGTTGAACGTCAGCGACTTGAAGCAGCAGATGGCTCACAGTCAGACCCTCTTTCCAGAAAACCCGTCGGTGTGGCTCAAAGACCTGGCCGGATACCTTAATTTCCATCTGACCGCTCCAGACACGGAGCCCACTCTCAGCAGCTACGCTCACGGTCGGTAGTCGACATCGGTGGTAATCACGTCTGCAGGGGCTTTTTCGTTTATTCTATGTCCTCTATCTCTGCCTTGGGGTCACAGATTACCCATACTGCCTCACGGGGAAAGAACTGAAGGGCGTCATCAAAGGCCTCATCGACCGCTGCAGCGACCTCCTGCCGGATCTATTCGACCACTGTGTTTATACGATGCTCAGGGAGCTGGACAGACAGTCAGGTAAATGTTTTACCGTTTGTTTGCTCAGGGTCTTAAGTTTATTGACAAAAGACAACCCCAAACATGTTCTTTTCTGTCCTCAGGAGAACCTCTTCATGGCTACAGAGTTTGCATCCAGGCCATCCTAAAGGACAAACCCAGAATAGCCACCCAGAGCCTTCCAGAGGTGAGTCTGTCCCGGACTCCTGCAAGGTTACAAGCAGATGGAGATATTGTCTGTTATTTACAATTCTAGCTCTATTTAATCTGCTGGAAATCTTTCCTCTATAAACCTCCTGATATGTCCTCTTCTTCCTCGACAGTATTTGGAGTTGTTGCGGTCGGTTCAGAATCGTCCGGTGAAGTGTCTGACCATCATGTGGGCTCTTGGACAAGCTGGCTTTTACGATCTCAGTCAGGGACTAAGAGGTAATGTAGACGCTTGCTGATCTGTAGAGATCCTGAGTTGAGGGTTAATGAAGCAACAGTCAGTTTGAGGCTGTAACACGCGCTAACATCTAACAATAACGTGCTGTCGTGGATGAGAGATGGGCATGAAGTATTCTTGGAAGTTAACATAACAGCATGCATTTGTAAAAAAGACTTACTGAGTTCTGATAGTTGCCCAAGGCAAGGAAACACAGTTTGTTTGTTTGCAGCTGGAAGAAGGTTCAGCATGTTGTTAAACAACCGTCCTATCTACATGTTTATTTCCTGTAAAGTTCCCGTGAGGTGAATGTTCTTCCTCTTCTTGGTTCCAGTGTGGCTGGGAATCATGCTCCCTGTGCTGGGAGTGAAGTCATTGTCGTCTTATGCCATCGCCTACCTGGAGAGACTTCTCCTGTAAGACGCCCTTAGAAACATTTCATGGGTGACACGGACGTGTAAACCAAACTCTGCCTTGACTTTTTAATATGTGTCAAATGTTCTCCTCATCAGACTTCATGCTAACCTGACAAAGGGATTTGGTATCATGGGTCCGAAGGAGTTCTTTCCTTTACTGGACTTTGCCTTCATGCCAAAGAACGCCCTTTCACCAAGGTAAATCCCACCTAATCCATTCAGGAGTACAACAGTTTTGCTGCTTTATACATTTACATGTGTTCAGTGTATTTGGTTGCAGTCGAAATTAAATCAAATGATAATAATTTTAAAAAAAAATCCTTTGTCTGTGTGTAGCCTGCAGGAGCAGCTGAGGCGGCTCTACCCTCGACTGAAGGTCCTGGCGTTCGGAGCCAAACCTGAGAACACGTTACACACATACCTGCCGTCGTTTCTGTCCAGAGCCACACCTCACTGTCCGGATGACATGAAGAGAGAGGTGATACACACACCCCACACACACACAGCTCCTATCTTCCGTAGGGTTGATGATGATTAGGGTTCACTGGTTTGCTGTAAATTTGAAATCATTTTGTCCCGTTTGTGTTTTTGCAGTTACTCAACAGCATGACTGAGTGTTTGTGTGTGGATGTCCAGAGTTTAGGAGTGTGGAGGCAGCTCTATACCAAACACTTACCCCAGTCCAGGTGAGCGCTTCATTCTTACACCTCTGTGCCTGAGACGGTCGTGTCTGTCCTCAATTCTTGTGAATGAGAGCTCAGATTTGAAATAAGTTCTCTGACATGACACCGATTGATTTTCTGTTCCATTCTTTTCCAGCCTGCTGTTGAATCATTTACTGAAGTCCTGGAATAAACTGCCACCAAAGGTGCGACTAACTCCTTCCATCAGGGGGGTCTGAATGGTTCAGAAACCAAACTCGCCTCTTGTGATGCTCATTTAATGGGAAGATTAGGTCACATAATTCCATCTATACACAGAGAAACATGGTTTATTTATTGTAAATCCTCTTTGTTTGATCTTTTCCCATCAGCTCCGGAAGAACCTTGAAGAAACAATCCAGTCCTTCAAAGTGACCAATGAGGAGATGCGAGACACTGCTGAATGTCGGGACCTTCAGGAGTGCAATGACCTGTGCCAGGTGTGATTGCTGACCAGATTTTAAAGACTCCAAAAGGCCCTTGCATTCAGATCATCAGAAAGAAATCAGAAAGAAAGAAATCTTGATTTTTTTACCACAGGAAGATCATAGCTCAGTGTTTCTTCTTGTGTTTCCAGAACCTGCAGGTGAAGATGCGTGGCCGTGGGTTCCCCTGGTCCAAACTGCTCATGGTTCTGCTTGTGTTTGCCGCCGGCTTTGTCATTCACGACGTCAGATCCCACGGCTCCTTCAAAGGTGCGTCCCGTTGGTTCGCTGTCATTCCTCCTGTCGGTTCCTGAAGTCTTATTAATGAACATTTCTGCGTTTCAGATTCCACCACAGCGAAGCATCTCCGCAGCTCGGGGGTCACGGCTGTTTCTCAGCAAGCATGGACTAAAATAACCATCTACACCAAACAGGGCTTCAGGTGCGGTTGTGAATGCATCATAACTGCCCAACCGTCACTGATGACATCACAGCATCACAGTTTATTCTGTCCTCCACAGCTGGCTGGAGACAAACACTCCCTACTATTACTCAGAGTGTGTACGAGTTGTGGGGCCGCTGGTGGAACAAGGTCGTGAGAAGACAAAGACTGCAGCCATATTCCTCTTTGAGAAGGGCTCCCAGTTCATTTTGTGGGTCAGAGAGAAGACTCCTCAGGCCGTGGAATGGGTGAGGCCCGACAGACGGGGACGTAAAGCTGGTTCAACCTCAGGTTCCATGAGTTTTTGCTTGATTCAGTCGTATCTTCTGTCTCTTCCCAGGTGAACAACAACACTCCTGACAGCGTTTTCCAGCTGTTGGCTTATTTGAAGGAGCTTCTCCTGTTGCTGCATCAGAACTACATCCTTCCCGCGCTGGCGTACATGTCTGAGCTGCTCCAGCGAGCGTGGACGAGCCTGCAGGACTCCTGCAAGTCAGTACCTTCATCTGATTTTAACCTTCGTTTTAAGGTTATTTACTTATTTCTCTGTAGATTCTAGATTAGGAAGCATGTCTTAAGTTTTAAATCAGTTTGAAACCAAACAAAATCTGACACCAGCCCTCGAATTCAAATGTAAAAATTGTCTTTTTGTGATTTTGGTGGTTTTTGTGTTTTCCCTGCAGCGGAGAAGTGTCCGTGTCGTGTCTCCAGGGCCACGCCGTGTCCTTCACAAACTCAACCTGGCAGCTACTCCAACACACGACGTCAGCCATCAAGTCGTGGGCTCAGGATCTGCTGACGCCGGCGTGATGACCTCCAAGATGCTGACACACACACACAGACACACACGCTACACGTATGAGGTTATACACACACCGACACAATCTGTGGCTGCCTTTAAGTGCATTGGCTCCCCTCTCAAGCCATGATTGGATACTCTGGGGTCAGAAAAACAGATTCTCCAAAAAGGACTCTTCTGTCTGTTGTTTCGGTGACATTTTTAAATCATTTTGCTGTTGTATAATTATTATTTTTTTTAACCAATCTATTTGTCACTGCTGGATGCAGGAGTTCCAGGTAGTTTTCTACTGCAAATTTCTCCCGTTCCTTTAACCTTTGGATTAAAGAAATTGTATAATTTATAGAGAAACGGCTTTGTAGATGATTTATAAACAGTTTTATTTAAAAAGTCTTTTGTGAAAACTTTGTCAAAGGCGGGGAGAAGACAGAAAAACACGTCCAATCTCTCAATGATGTCCCATCGGAGACACTAGCTTTTATCGAACGTTTCGGGGAGGGATCCACATCCTTAACTGGGACGAGAGTCTCAAATAAGTTTGCAAGAAGAAATCAACCTTTCGTACGTCTTCGATGCTTCATCATTTTTCTTCATCGGCCATCAGTGACTTAAAACCTGAGATGAAAGCAGCTGTGCAGCCATGTTGTCATACTTACAGGCTGATGTCATTTCTGTGTGTTTATGTGTATCCTTCATTGATCACGAATCTTAACCTCAGTATTGAGCTCATGCTTAACCTCGTGCAGACATCCTCCTGCACCCTGAAGTTTGACTAAAAAACACCCCCACCCCCTTTACAAACATGTCTGATGGATTTGCCCCTGACTTATGTCTTACTTTGTAATGTAAATGGTTTATAATAAAGACTTCGACATCACTCACTGCTTTGGATGTGAAAATTCCCACATGGCCGTTAGTCTTATGTAAAGTCACTGGGTGAATGGAAACATTAGGGAATTTATCCCACTGAAATGTCAAGTGAGCTTATTTTGAGGCAAAGCAGGGGGGGCACAGATGATGTGGGAGAATTTTTTTATCACCATGATTCCATGAGACTTATAATGGGAGGATTTGGCTTTATGTATATTTAATGTTTTGTTTGATAGTTTTAACAAAGATCCTGAGCACCAAAATATCCAGAAAGCCTTTCATGTGAAATGGAACCAAGAAAACGACTCGCCTCCCCGTCGGGGAATCGAACCCCGGTCTTCCGCGGGACAGGCGGAGATACTGAGTAGTTCTGTGAGGTGGAGACCACAAGCGTCTTTTCGTGATCCCAGGTTAAGACTCTCTGTTTTCAGAACCCTGCAAAGGCCGAGTCAGCTATGTGTCGCTTGATATCCGAGGTGTGCGGCGTTTTTGCTCAATCTACCCCGAGAAGCAAATGAAGCTCAGCCAGAACAAGGTGCATCTTCTCAAGGTAGGCAAATAATAGAATTTGACTGAATAGGTTTATTTGTATTTATCCATTTACCAACTACATTTTCTATTGTGTTTTATTTTCAGCTGTTAACCTGTGGGATAATTTTTTTTATTTTTTCATTTTTATTTTTTTAAGAATAAACTGAGTGTTGGTCGGGACACAGGCTCCAACAACACCACAGCATGCCGGCTTCTCTCCGCTGTAGGTTACTCCCAGTGATTGTATAATGCTTTGTGTTTAATTACAATAACATACGCACACAATAATCACATTTAACATTCACATTCAGTCAAATGTATTATTGGTAAGTCACAGCCAGCTCAAACTAACTCCATACTGTGGTGCTCTGCTGCCAGACAATAACTTGTTTGTAGAAATTGTCCGTATCTTCATTCAGTTTGTAATATGTAATCCTCCATTTGAATAGGCGAGCGGGGGAAAAAAATAATGCTGCACTTGACTTAATGTAGATCGTAGCCTGCAGTCACTTAATCTTCGGATGAGGAGTTCCAAGAAGAACCCCTGGGATCACCAGCGCCCCCTACAGATGAGGCCGGGTATTTCACCGCAGGTGTCTTCTCAGTATTTCAGCGGTAAATGTTAAAATTCACCGATTTTTAATAAAACTAACCTAAATTTATAATACACATCGCTGGATAAATATTAGCATTTGATTTATTTATTGCATTTTCCGTTTTTTTCTTTCATGACGGCAGGTGCGGTCATGCCTCACCTGCCGCACCTGACCGCGCGTCACTGCTGTCCACCATACTAACGAGGATGTCGTTTATCGATCCCACCCATAACTATGTCATGACGTAAGTGGTAGTTTGGAGAGGAGATGTTATCCGAACATTTTATGAAGATTATTATTAACGACATTCTACACATTCTTTGAGATATCCTCGTCGAAACTTCTCACAGAAAATGTTTCATCAAACTCCAAGATAATTTCATTTTCACTCTCATATTTTACATAATTGCTAAAGGGCTCCCCTAAAAAAAAACAACAACTCAAACTCATATTTGTTGTCTCCTCAGCACCCAGTTTCTTAAGAGCTCTTTGTGGAAAAAAATCCCATTTCCCCTTCGGGGAATCGAAAAGAGAACAATTTCAGGAACAATTTCAATGGAATTTGAAGTGTGAGACATCCTCGTTAGTATAGTGGACAGTATCTCCGCCTGTCACGCGGAAGACCGGGGTTCGATTCCCCGACGGGGAGTTACCATGTGTTTTTCCACGTGATTGTCTAAATCTTATACACGTTGAGGTCTTAATGAAGTATTAACTCTACTCACGCTAGTCAACATCAATTACAATAACATTATTTGCACACAATAATCACATTCACATTCAGTCACGTACTGTATTAGTAAATCACATCCTAACTCCATACTGCAATGCTCTGCTGCCACCCTGTGGCGGTCATCAAACATACGCACCTTCGAACACATATATTTAGCCAAAAAATTCCATTCCCAGTTTCATATTTTTCAAAAGTGCTCCCCTTAGTCAATCAATCAAACCCCAAATTCATCTTTTATGTCTCCTGAGGCCCCAAATTTCCTGAGAGCTCCCTGAGTGAAAATGTTGAAATAAACCTCTCTCCCCGTCGGGGAATCGAACCCCGGTCTTCCGCGTGACAGGCGGAGATACTGTCCACTATACTAACGAGGATTTTTCACACGAAAAAAGTCATCAGTAATGGACTGATGTAGCTTGCAGCATCTCCGTCTGTCACTCGAAAGACGGGGGTTCGATTCCCCGACGGGGAGTTAACAAAGGTTTTAAACGTGATTGTCTCATACTGACGTACAATGACCTCTTGAACTGAAGTATTAACTCATGACACACCAGTCAAATATTGAATAACAATGACCGGAGGCTCCAATCTCATAGATTCACTAGATGGTGACAGAAGATGAAGCACCAACCTGTCCTGGATCCTCTCAGAGACTTTAGTATTACTGATTACAGTGAGAGACCATTTAAATATCATCAGACAGTAAACGGCTTCTCTGTGAATGTGATCAAGGGAAACTTCTTTTTGGTCAAAATATATGTGGAACATTTAAAAAAAATCTGATCTCAGTCTGATTACAAAAATTTTTTTTGGCTAAATCTTCTCCAGTCCCATCCTCGTTAGTATAGTGGACAGTATCTCCGCCTGTCACGCGGAAGACCGGGGTTCGATTCCCCGACGGGGAGATAAGATGCCTCTTTATGTTTTCACTCTAAGCTCTCAGAAAATTTGGGGTCTCGGAGACAACAAAGATAAGTTTTCTTCCTTTTGAGGGGAGCACCATTATGGAATTGAAAATGGATTTTTCCTTCTTTTTCCATAAAAGTTGTCCCCTCAAAAGAAAGAAAAGAAAACATATCTTTGTTTTTTCCGAACCCCCAACTTTCCTAAGAGCTTGGTGTGAAAATATGAAAAAGCATCTTGTCTCCCCGTCGGGGAATCGAACCCCAGTCTAACGAGGATGTCTCACACCAAAAAAGTCATTACAAATGAACCCATATAGCTCCTCGTTAGTATAGTGGACAGTATCTCCGCCTGTCACTCGGAAGACAGGGGTTCGATTCCCCGACGGGGAGTCACCGACAGTTTTCAAACACAATTGTCTAACACTAACACACGATTGGGTCTTAAACTGAAATATTTACCCGTCTCACACCGTCCATCCCATCCATTTTTTTAACCCCTACACCCCCCCCCCCCCACAAGCTCCGGCTCCCCCCCCAGCCTGATGACATCTGTCTACATTGTCTAATCTAACAAATCTACTGCCTAATATACCAGCAAGGATACGTTATTATACGTAAATGTTGTCTTATGTGTTTCTTTAAAAACATTTTTTAGTAGGAGCATTTCAACTGTGGGTTTAGTTCTGTTCGTTTGTCTTTTTACGGAGTGAAATTAAAATTAAAAAATTTCAACCACACACAAAATAACTGACTTTAGAAACTTTTACCAGAAATGTTGAACCAAAATCCAAGATAATTCCATTTTCAGTTTCATATTGTACATAACTACTAAATTAAAAAAAAAACCAACAACCCCAAACTCATCTTAGTTGTCTCCTGAGCCCCAAAATTTCCTGAGATGCATTTGTGTGAAAAATGCTAAAAACTATCTTGTGGTAGTTTAGTGGACAGTATCTCCGTCTGTCCCAATCGTGTGTTAGTTTTAGACAATCGTGTTTGAAAACTGTCGGTGTCGGGAATCGAACCCCTGTCTTCCGAGTGACAGGCGGAGATACTGTCCACTATACTGAGGAAAAAATTTTCAATTCGATTCAGCAGGTGAGACATCCTCGTTAGTATAGTGGACAGTATCTCCGCCTGTCACTCGAAAGACAGGGGTTCGATTCCCCGACGGGGAGTTAACAAAGGTTTTAAACGTGATTGTCTCATACTGACGTACAATGACCTCTTGAACTGAAGTATTTACTCATGACACTCAAACATTGACAAAGAATGACCGGAGTCTCCAATCTCATAGATTCACTAGATGGTGACAGAAGATGAAGCACCAACCTGTCCTGGATCCTCTCAGAGACTTTAGTATTACTGATTACAGTGAGAGACCATTTAAATATCATCAGACAGTAAACGGCTTCTCTGTGAATGTGATCAGGGGAAACTTTTTTTTGGTCAAAATTTATGTGGAACATTTAAAAAAAATCTAGTTCTAGCGAGTTCGGAAAGACAAAGATATGTTTTCTTTTCTTTCTTTTGAGGGGACAACTTTTATGGAACTGAAAATGGTCGCGTAACATCTCGTCCCATGACTACCGCTGACGTCATCACAACCATACCGGCTAGTCACGTGTGTCCCATCCTCGTTAGTATAGTGGACAGTATCTCCGCCTGTCACGCGGAAGACCGGGGTTCGATTCCCCGACGGGGAGACAAGATGCTTTTTCATATTTTCACACCAAGCTCTCAGAAAAATTGGGGGCTCGGAGACAACAAAGATAAGTTTTCTTCCGTTTGAGGGGAGCACAATTATTGAATAAAAAATGTATTTTTCTTGGGTTTTGGTTAAACACTTGTGTTATGTACAGTTTAAAGTGTTTTAATTTGAATTTGTTCTACTTTGGAACAAGAGAAATGGACAGAACAAAACCCACAGGTTTTTCACCTGTGGGTTCAAAGTAAAAAATAAATAAATAAAGAAACAGATGTGACAACATTGACGTATAATTGTCTTCTTTCATGAATCATAGCAGTCTCACCTGTCACACGTCATCATTACGTAGGTGTTCAGACTGTACATCACTTCCTGGTTGGAATAGTGGACAGAAATTTCTGAAGAGAAAAATAAGAAAAACCACAAAATAACTCTGACTTTGAAACTTTTAACAGAGAGCCACGGAAATTCCATTTTCAGTTCCATAAAAGTTGTCCCCTCAAAAGAAAGAAAAGAAAACATATCTTTGTCTTTCCGAACTCGCAAGTTTCCTAAGAGCTTGGTGTGAAAATATGAAATGGTTCCTTGTCTCCCCGTCGGGGAATCGAACCCCGGTCTTCCGCGTGACAGGCGGAGATACTGTCCACTATACTAACGAGGACGTCTCACACCAAAAAACTCATCACAAATGGACCCATATAGTTCCTCGTTAGTATAGTGGACAGTATCTCCTCCTGTCACGCGGAAGACCGGGGTTCGATTCCCCGACGGGGAGTCAGCAAATGTTTTTACACCTCATTGTCTGAAATTTACACACAATGGGGTCTTAAAACTAAGTATTAACTCAACTCACACTAATCAAGAGTAAATATAAATGACGGACTTCTCCACTCTTCTCATAGATTCACTAGATGGTGACAGAAGATGAAGCACCAACCTGTCCTGGATCCTCTCAGAGACTTTAGTATTACTGATTACAGTGAGAGACCATTTAAATATCATCAGACAGTAAACGGCTTCTCTGTGAATGTGATCAAGGGAAACTTCTTTTGGGTCAAATTTTATGTGGAACATTAAAAAAAAAACTAATCTAAATCTGATTAGAAAAATTTTCTTTTGGCTAAATCTTCTCCAGTCACATCCTCGTTAGTATAGTGGACAGTATCTCCGCCTGTCACGCGGAAGACCGGGGTTCGATTCCCCGACGGGGAGAAAAGATGTTTTTTCATATTTTCACACCAAGATCTCAGGAAATTTGGGGGCTCGGAAAAAACAAAGATATGTTTTCTTTTCTTTCTTTTGAGGGGACAACTTTTATGGAACTGAAAATGGAATTTCCGTGGCTCTCTGTTAAAAGTTTCAAAGTCAGAGTTATTTTGTGGTTTTTCTTATTTTTCTCTTCAGAAATTTCTGTCCACTATTCCAACCAGGAAGTGATGTACAGTCTGAACACCTACGTAATGATGACGTGTGACAGGTGAGACTGCTATGATTCATGATTTATTTATTTTTTACTTTGAACCCACAGGTGAAAAACCTGTGGGTTTTGTTCTGTCCATTTCTCTTGTTCCAAAGTAGAACAAATTCAAATTAAAACACTTTAAACTGTACATAACACAAGTGTTTAACCAAAACCCAAGAAAAATACATTTTTTATTCAATAATTGTGCTCCCCTCAAACGGAAGAAAACTTATCTTTGTTGTCTCCGAGCCCCCAACTTTCCTAAGAGCTTGGTGTGAAAATATGAAAAAGCGTCTTGTCTCCCCGTCGGGGAATCGAACCCCGGTCTTCCGCGTGACAGGCGGAGATACTGTCCACTATACTAACGAGGATGTGACTGGAGAAGATTTAGCCAAAAGAAAATTTTTCTAATCAGATTTAGATTACATCTTTTTTTTAATGTTCCACATAAAATTTGACCAAAAAGAAGTTTCCCTTGATCACATTCACAGAGAAGCCGTTTACTGTCTGATGATATTTAAATGGTCTCTCACTGTAATCAGTAATACTAAAGTCTCTGAGAGGATCCAGGACAGGTTGGTGGTTCATCTTCTGTCACCATCTAGTGAATCTATGAGATTAGAGACTCCGGTCATTCTTTGTCAATGTTTGAGTGTCATGAGTAAATACTTCAGTTCAAGAGGTCATTGTACGTCAGTATGAGACAATCCCGTTTAAAACCTTTGTTAACTCCCCGTCGGGGAATCGAACCCCCGTCTTTCGAGTGACAGGCGGAGATACTGTCCACTATACTAACGAGGATGTCTCACCTGCTGAATCCCATTGAAAATTTTTTCCTCAGTATAGTGGACAGTATCTCCGCCTGTCACTCGGAAGACAGGGGTTCGATTCCCGACACCGACAGTTTTCAAACACGATTGTCTAAAACTAACACACGATTGGGACAGACGGAGATACTGTCCACTAAACTACCACAAGATAGTTTTTAGCATTTTTCACACAAAAGCATCTCAGGAAATTTTGGGGCTCAGGAGACAACTAAGATGAGTTTGGGGTTGTTGTTTTTTTAATTTAGTAGTTATGTACAATATGAAACTGAAAATGGAATTATCTTGGATTTTGGTTCAACATTTCTGGTAAAAGTTTCTAAAGTCAGTTATTTTGTGTGTGGTTGAAATTTTTTAATTTTAATTTCACTCCGTAAAAAGACAAACGAACAGAACTGAACCCACAGTTGAAATGCTCCTACTAAAAAATGTTTTTAAAGAAACACATAAGACAACATTTACGTATAATTACGTATCCTTGCTGGTATATTAGGCAGTAGATTTGTTAGATTAGACAATGTAGACAGATGTCATCAGGCTGGGGGGGGGAGCCGGAGCTTGTGGGGGGGGGTGATGGGTGTCGAGGTGGGATGGGATGGACGGTGTGAGACGGGTAAATATTTCAGTTTAAGACCCAATCGTGTGTTAGTTTTAGACAATCGTGTTTGAAAACTGTCGGTGACTCCCCGTCGGGGAATCGAACCCCTGTCTTCCGAGTGACAGGCGGAGGTACTGTCCACTATACCGAGGAAAAATTTTTCAATGGGATTCAGCAGGTGAGACATCCTCGTTAGTATAGTGGACAGGATCTCCGCCTGTCACGCGGAAGACCGGGGTTCGATTCCCCGACGGGGAGTTGTCAAATGTTTTTACACCTCATTGTCTGAAATTTACACACGGTGTGGTCTTAAAATTACGTATTAACTCATCTCACACTAATCAAGAGTAAATATAAATGACCGACTTCTCCAATCTTCTCATAGATTCACTAGATGGCGACAGAATCCGTATTTTCAGATAAATATCAACCACCAACCTGTCCTGGATCCTCTCAGAGACTTTAGTATTACTGATTACAGTGAGAGACCATTTAAATATCATCAGACAGTAAACGGCTTCTCTGTGAATGTGATCAAGGGAAACTTTTTTTTTTTTTTTTTTCATTCCGCGGTGCACTGGCGTCGTGCCCGGAGTGTCCCCCGCCTCACGCCCTGAGACTGCCGGGATAGGCGCCGGCTCCCCCGCGACCTGCGTTTGCGGATTAAGCGGGTTAGAAAATGAATGAATGAATGAATGATCTAAATGTGATTACAAAATTTTTTTCTTTTGGCTAAATCTTCTCCAGTCCCATCCTCGTTAGTATAGTGGACAGTATCTCCGCCTGTCACGCGGAAGACCGGGGTTCGATTCCCCGACGGGGAGAAAAGGAACTATTTCATATTTTCACACCAAGCTCTTAGGAAACTTGCGAGTTCGGAAAAGACAAAGATATGTTTTCTTTTCTTTCTTTTGAGGGGACAACTTTTATGGAACTGAAAATGGAATTTCCGTGGCTCTCTGTTAAAAGTTTCAAAGTCAGAGTTATTTTGTGGTTTTTCTTATTTTTCTCTTCAGAAATTTCTGTCCACTATTCCAACAAGGAAGTGATGTACAGTCTGAACACCTACGTAATGATGACGTGTGACAGGTGAGACTGCTATGATTCATGAAAGAAGACAATTATACGTCAATGTTGTCACATCTGTTTCTTAATTTATTTATTTTTTTACTATGAACCCACAGGTGAAAAACCTGTGGGTTTTGTTCTGTCCATTTCTCTTTTTCCCAAGAAGAACAAATTCAAATTAAAACACTTTAAACTGTACATAACACAAGTGTTTAACCAAAACCCAAGAAAAATCCATTTTCAATTCCATAATGGTGCTCCCCTCAAAAGAAAGAAAACATATATTTGTTGTCTCCGAGCCCCCAAATTTTCTGAGAGCTTAGTGTGAAAATATAAAGAGGAAACTTGTCTCCCCGTCGGGGAATCGAACCCCCGTCTTTCGAGTGACAGGCGGAGATACTGTCCACTATACTAACGAGGATGTGACTGGAGAAGATTTAGCCAAAAGAAAATTTTGTAATCAGACTGAGATTAGATTTTTTTTAAATGTTCCACATAAATTTTGACCAAAAAAAAGTTTCCCTTGATCACATTCACAGAGAAGCCGTTTACTGTCTGATGATATTTAAATGGTCTCTCACTGTAATCAGTAATACTAAAGTCTCTGAGAGGATCCAGGACAGGTTGGTGGTTGATATTTATCTGAAAATACGGATTCTGTCGCCATCTAGTGAATCTATGAGAAGATTGGAGAAGTCGGTCATTTTATATTTACTCTTGATTAGTGTGAGATGAGTTAATACGTAATTTTAAGACCACACCGTGTGTAAATTTCAGATAATGAGGTGTAAAAACATTTGACAACTCCCCGTCGGGGAATCGAACCCCGGTCTTCCGCGTGACAGGCGGAGATACTGTCCACTATACTAACGAGGATGTCTCACCTGCTGAATCCCATTGAAAATTTTTCTTCAGTATAGTGGACAGTACCTCCGTCTGTCACTCGGAAGACAGGGGTTCGATTCCCCGACGGGGAGTCACCGACAGTTTTCAAACACGATTGTCTAAAACTAACACACGATTGGGTCTTAAACTGAAATATTTACCCGTCTCACACCGTCCATCCCATCCATTTTTTTAACCCCTACACCCCCCCCCCCCCCCCCCCCCACAAGCTCCGGCTCCCCCCCCAGCCTGATGACATCTGTCTACATTGTCTAATCTAACAAATCTACTGCCTAATATACCAGCAAGGATACGTTATTATACGTAAATGTTGTCTTATGTGTTTCTTTAAAAACATTTTTTAGTAGGAGCATTTCAACTGTGGGTTCAGTTCTGTTCGTTTGTCTTTTTACGGAGTGAAATTAAAATTAAAAAATTTCAACCACACACAAAATAACTGACTTTAGAAACTTTTACCAGAAATGTTGAACCAAAATCCAAGATAATTCCATTTTCAGTTTCATATTGTACATAACTACTAAATTAAAAAAAACCAACAACCCCAAACTCATGTTAGTTGTCTCCTGAGCCCCAAAATTTCCTGAGATGCATTTGTGTGAAAAATGCTAGAAACTATCTTGTGGTAGTTTAGTGGACAGTATCTCCGTCTGTCACACGGAAGACGGGGGTTCGATTCCCCGACGGGGAAGTTTAAAGTGTTCTAATTTGAATTTGTTCTACTTTGGAACAAGAGAAACGGACAGAACAAAACCCACAGGTTTTTCACCTGTGGGTTCATAGTAAAAAATAAATAAATTAAGAAACAGATGTGACAACATTGACGTATAATTGTCTTCTTTCATGAATCATAGCAGTCTCACCTGTCACACGTCATCATTACGTAGGTGTTCAGACTGTACATCACTTCCTGGTTGGAATAGTGGACAGAAATTTCTGAAGAGAAAAATAAGAAAAACCACAAAATAACTCTGACTTTGAAACTTTAACAGAGAGCCACGGAAATTCCATTTTCAGTTCCATAAAAGTTGTCCCCTCAAAAGAAAGAAAAGAAAACATATCTTTGTTTTTTCCGAACTCGCAAGTTTCCTAAGAGCTTGGTGTGAAAATATGAAATGGTTCCTTGTCTCCCCGTCGGGGAATCGAACCCCGGTCTTCCGCGTGACAGGCGGAGATACTGTCCACTATACTAACGAGGATATCTCACACCAAAAAACTCATCACAAATGGACCCATATAGTTCCTCGTTAGTATAGTGGACAGTATCTCCGCCTGTCACGCGGAAGACCGGGGTTCGATTCCCCGACGGGGAGTCAGCAAATGTTTTTACACCTCATTGTCTGAAATTTACACACAATGGGGTCTTAAAACTAAGTATTAACTCAACTCACACTAATCAAGAGTAAATATAAATGACGGACTTCTCCACTCTTCTCATAGATTCACTAGATGGTGACAGAAGATGAAGCACCAACCTGTCCTGGATCCTCTCAGAGACTTTAGTATTACTGATTACAGTGAGAGACCATTTAAATATCATCAGACAGTAAACGGCTTCTCTGTGAATGTGATCAAGGGAAACTTCTTTTGGGTCAAAATTTATGTGGAACATTAAAAAAAAAAATCTAATCTAAATCTGATTAGAAAAATTTTCTTTTGGCTAAATCTTCTCCAGTCACATCCTCGTTAGTATAGTGGACAGTATCTCCGCCTGTCACGCGGAAGACCGGGGTTCGATTCCCCGACGGGGAGACAAGATGCTTTTTCATATTTTCACACCAAGCTATCAGAAAAATTGGGGGCTCGAAGACAACAAAGATAAGTTTTCTTCCGTTTGAGGGGAGCACAATTATTGAATAAAAAATGTATTTTTCTTGGGTTTTGGTCAAACACTTGTGTTATGTACAGTTTAAAGTGTTCTAATTTGAATTTGTTCTACTTTGGAACAAGAGAAATGGACAGAACAAAACCCACAGGTTTTCACCTGTGGGTTCATAGTAAAAAATAAATAAATTAAGAAACAGATGTGACAACATTGACGTATAATTGTCTTCTTTCATGAATCATAGCAGTCTCACCTGTCACACGTCATCATTACGTAGGTGTTCAGACTGTACATCACTTCCTTGTTGGAATAGTGGACAGAAATTTCTGAAGAGAAAAATAAGAAAAACCACAAAATAACTCTGACTTTGAAACTTTAACAGAGAGCCACGGAAATTCCATTTTCAGTTCCATAAAAGTTGTCCCCTCAAAAGAAAGAAAAGAAAACATATCTTTGTTTTTTCCGAACTCGCATGTTTCCTAAGAGTTTGGTGTGAAAATATGAAAAAACATCTTGTCTCCCCGTCGGGGAATCGAACCCCGGTCTTCCGCGTGACAGGCGGAGATACTGTCCACTATACTAACGAGGATGTGACTGGAGAAGATTTAGCCAAAAGAAAATTTTTTTTGTAATCACATTTAGATCATTCATTCATTTTCTAACGCGCTTAATCCGCAAACGCAGGTCGCGGGGGAGCCGGCGCCTATCCCGGCAGTCTCAGGGCGTGAGGCGGGGGACACTCCGGGCACGACGCCAGTGCACCGCGGAATGAAAAAAAAAGAAGTTTCCCTTGATCACATTTACAGAGAAGCCGTTTACTGTCTGATGATATTTAAATGGTCTCTCACTGTAATCAGTAATACTAAAGTCTCTGAGAGGATCCAGGACAGGTTGGTGGTTGATATTTATCTGAAAATACGGATTCTGTCGCCATCTAGTGAATCTATGAGAAGATTGGAGAAGTCGGTCATTTATATTTACTCTTGATTAGTGTGAGATGAGTTAATACTTAAGTTTAAGACCACATCGTGTATAAATTTCAGACAATGAGGTGTAAAAACATTTGACAACTCCCCGTCGGGGAATCGAATCCCGGTCTTCCACGTGACAGGCGGAGATCCTGTCCACTATACTAACGAGGATGTCTCACCTGCTGAATCCCATTGAAAATTTTTTCCTCAGTATAGTGGACAGTACCTCCGCCTGTCACTCGGAAGATAGGGGTTCGATTCCCCGACGGGGAGTCACCGACAGTTTTCAAACACGATTGTCTAAAACTAACACACGATTGGGTCTTAAACTGAAATATTTACCCGTCTCACATCGTCCATCCCATCAATTTTTTTTAAACCTCTACACCCCCCCCCCACTAGCTCCCCCCCCAGCCTGATGACATCTGTCTACATTGTCTAATCTAACAAATCTACTGCCTAATATACCAGCAAGGATACGTAATTATACGTAAATGTTGTCTTATGTGTTTCTTTAAAAACATTTTTTAGTAGGAGCATTTCAACTGTGGGTTCAGTTCTGTTCGTTTGTCTTTTTACGGAGTGAAATTAAAATTAAAAAATTTCATCCACACACAAAATAACTGACTTTAGAAACTTTTACCAGAAATGTTGAACCAAAATCCAAGATAATTCCATTTTCAGTTTCATATTGTACATAACTACTAAATTAAAAAAACAACAACCCCAAACTCATCTTAGTTGTCTCCTGAGCCCCAAAATTTCCTGACATGCTTTTGTGTGAAAAATGCTAAAAACTATCTTGTGGTAGTTTAGTGGACAGTATCTCCGTCTGTCCCAATCGTGTGTTAGTTTTAGACAATCGTGTTTGAAAACTGTCGGTGACTCCCCGTCGGGGAATCGAACCCCTGTCTTCCGAGTGACAGGCGGAGATACTGTCCACTATACTGAGGAAAAAATTTTCAATGGGATTCAGCAGGTGAGACATCCTCGTTAGTATAGTGGACAGGATCTCCGCCTGTCACTCGAAAGACGGGGGTTCGATTCCCCGACGGGGAGTTACCAAAGGTTTTAAACGTGATTGTCTCATACTGACGTACAATGACCTCTTGAACTGAAGTATTAACTCATGACACGCCAGTCAAATATTGAATAAGAATGACCGGAGTCTCCAATCTCATAGATTCACTAGATGGTGACAGAAGATGAAGCACCAACCTGTCCTGGATCCTCTCAGAGACTTTAGTATTACTGATTACAGTGAGAGACCATTTAAATATCATCAGACAGTAAACGGCTTCTCTGTAAATGTGATCAAGGGAAACTTTTTTTTGGTCAAAATTTATGTGGAACATTTAAAAAAAATCTAATCTCAGTCTGATTACAAAATTTTCTTTTGGCTAAATCTTTTCCAGTCACATCCTCGTTAGTATAGTGGACAGTATCTCCGCCTGTCACGCGGAAGACCGGGGTTCGATTCCCCGACGGGGAGACAAGATGTTTTCAACATTTTCACACAAACACTTCTTACGTTTCTCTTCTTAGTTGTAACTATTTCAAAGAGATCATTCCGGGGAAAAAAGAACATTTTAATTTAAAAGACAACATTTATTGGTTTGGTAAACCTTAACATCGTTACCTGCAGGAAGGGTCGCGTAACATCTCGTCCCATGACTACCGCTGACGTCATCACAACCATACCGGCTAGTCACGTGTGAGACATCCTCGTTAGTATAGTGGACAGTATCTCCGCCTGTCACGCGGAAGACCGGGGTTCGATTCCCCGACGGGGAGACAAGACGCTTTTTCATATTTTCACACCAAGCTCTCAGAAAAATTGGGGGCTCGGAGACAACAAAGATAAGTTTTCTTCCGTTTGAGGGGAGCACAATTATTGAATAAAAAATGGATTTTTCTTGGGTTTTGGTCAAACACTTGTGTTATGTACAGTTTAAAGTGTTTTAATTTGAATTTGTTCTACTTTGGAACAAGAGAAATGGACAGAACAAAACCCACAGGTTTTCACCTGTGGGTTCATAGTAAAAAATAAATAAATTAAGAAACAGATGTGACAACATTGACGTATAATTGTCTTCTTTCATGAATCATAGCAGTCTCACCTGTCACACGTCATCATTACGTAGGTGTTCAGACTGTACATCACTTCCTTGTTGGAATAGTGGACAGAAATTTCTGAAGAGAAAAATAAGAAAAACCACAAAATAACTCTGACTTTGAAACTTTAACAGAGAGCCACGGAAATTCCATTTTCAGTTCCATAAAAGTTGTCCCCTCAAAAGAAAGAAAAGAAAACATATCTTTGTTTTTTCCGAACTCGCAAGTTTCCTAAGAGCTTGGTGTGAAAATATGAAATGGTTCCTTGTCTCCCCGTCGGGGAATCGAACCCCGGTCTTCCGCGTGACAGGCGGAGATACTGTCCACTATACTAACGAGGATGTCTCACACCAAAAAACTCATCACAAATGGACCCATATAGTTCCTCGTTAGTATAGTGGACAGTATCTCCGCCTGTCACGCGGAAGACCGGGGTTCGATTCCCCGACGGGGAGTCAGCAAATGTTTTTACACCTCATTGTCTGAAATTTACACACAATGGGGTCTTAAAACTAAGTATTAACTCAACTCACACTAATCAAGAGTAAATATAAATGACGGACTTCTCCACTCTTCTCATAGATTCACTAGATGGTGACAGAAGATGAAGCACCAACCTGTCCTGGATCCTCTCAGAGACTTTAGTATTACTGATTACAGTGAGAGACCATTTAAATATCATCAGACAGTAAACGGCTTCTCTGTGAATGTGATCAAGGGAAACTTCTTTTGGGTCAAAATTTATGTGGAACATTAAAAAAAAAATCTAATCTAAATCTGATTAGAAAAATTTTCTTTTGGCTAAATCTTCTCCAGTCACATCCTCGTTAGTATAGTGGACAGTATCTCCGCCTGTCACGCGGAAGACCGGGGTTCGATTCCCCGACGGGGAGACAAGATGTTTTTTCATATTTTCACACCAAACTCTTAGGAAACATGCGAGTTCGGAAAAAACAAAGATATGTTTTCTTTTCTTTCTTTTGAGGGGACAACTTTTATGGAACTGAAAATGGAATTTCCGTGGCTCTCTGTTAAAAGTTTCAAAGTCAGAGTTATTTTGTGGTTTTTCTTATTTTTCTCTTCAGAAATTTCTGTCCACTATTCCAACCAGGAAGTGATGTACAGTCTGAACACCTACGTAATGATGACGTGTGACAGGTGAGACTGCTATGATTCATGAAAGAAGACAATTATACGTCAATGTTGTCACATCTGTTTCTTAATTTATTTATTTTTTACTATGAACCCACAGGTGAAAAACCTGTGGGTTTTGTTCTGTCCGTTTCTCTTGTTCCAAAGTAGAACAAATTCAAATTAGAACACTTTAAACTTCCCCGTCGGGGAATCGAACCCCGCTCTTCCGTGTGACAGACGGAGATACTGTCCACTAAACTACCACAAGATAGTTTTTAGCATTTTTCACACAAATGCATCTCAGGAAATTTTGGGGCTCAGGAGACAACTAAGATGAGTTTGGGGTTGTTGTTTTTTTAAATTTAGTAGTTATGTACAATATGAAACTGAAAATGGAATTATCTTGGATTTTGGTTCAACATTTCTGGTAAAAGTTTCTAAAGTCAGTTATTTTGTGTGTGGTTGAAATTTTTTAATTTTAATTTCACTCCGTAAAAAGACAAACGAACAGAACTGAACCCACAGTTGAAATGCTCCTACTAAAAAATGTTTTTAAAGAAACACATAAGACAACATTTACGTATAATTACGTATCCTTGCTGGTATATTAGGCAGTAGATTTGTTAGATTAGACAATGTAGACAGATGTCATCAGGCTGGGGGGGGGAGCTTGTGGGGGGGGGGGTGTAGAGGTTTAAAAAAAATGGATGGGATGGACGGTGTGAGACGGGTAAATATTTCAGTTTAAGACCCAATCGTGTGTTAGTTTTAGACAATCGTGTTTGAAAACTGTCGGTGACTCCCCGTCGGGGAATCGAACCCCTGTCTTCCGAGTGACAGGCGGAGGTACTGTCCACTATACTGAGGAAAAATTTTTCAATGGGATTCAGCAGGTGAGACATCCTCGTTAGTATAGTGGACAGGATCTCCGCCTGTCACGTGGAAGACCGGGGTTCGATTCCCCGACGGGGAGACAAGATGCTTTTTCATATTTTCACACCAAGCTATCAGAAAAATTGGGGGCTCGGAGACAACAAAGATAAGTTTTCTTCCGTTTGAGGGGAGCACAATTATTGAATAAAAAATGTATTTTTCTTGGGTTTTGGTTAAACACTTGTGTTATGTACAGTTTAAAGTGTTTTAATTTGAATTTGTTCTACTTTGGAACAAGAGAAACGGACAGAACAAAACCCACAGGTTTTTCACCTGTGGGTTCATAGTAAAAAATAAATAAATAAAGAAACAGATGTGACAACATTGACGTATAATTGTCTTCTTTCATGAATCATAGCAGTCTCACCTGTCACACGTCATCATTACGTAGGTGTTCAGACTGTACATCACTTCCTGGTTGGAATAGTGGACAGAAATTTCTGAAGAGAAAAATAAGAAAAACCACAAAATAACTCTGACTTTGAAACTTTTAACAGAGAGCCACGGAAATTCCATTTTCAGTTCCATAAAAGTTGTCCCCTCAAAAGAAAGAAAAGAAAACATATCTTTGTCTTTTCCGAACTCGCATGTTTCCTAAGAGCTTGGTGTGAAAATATGAAATAGTTCCTTGTCTCCCCGTCGGGGAATCGAACCCCGGTCTTCCGCGTGACAGGCGGAGATACTGTCCACTATACTAACGAGGAACTATATGGGTCCATTTGTGATGACTTTTTTGGTGTGAGACATCCTCGTTAGTATAGTGGACAGTATCTCCGCCTGTCACGCGGAAGACCGGGGTTCGATTCCCCGACGGGGAGACAAGTTCCCTCTTTATATTTTCACACTAAGCTCTAAGAAAATTTGGGGGCTCGGAGACAACAAAGTTTTCTTCCTTTTGAGGGGAGCACCATTATGGAATTGAAAATGTATTTTTCTCGGGTTTTGGTCAAACACTTGTGTTATGTACAGTTTAAAGTGTTTTAATTTGAATTTGTTCTTCTTTGGAACAAGAGAAATGGACAGAACAAAACCCACAGGATTTTCACCTGTGGGTTCATAGTAAAAAATAAATTAATTAAGAAACAGATGTGACAACATTGACGTATAATTGTCTTCTTTCATGAATCATAGCAGTCTCACCTGTCACACGTCATCATTACGTAGGTGTTCAGACTGTACATCACTTCCTTGTTGGAATAGTGGACAGAAATTTCTGAAGAGAAAAATAAGAAAAACCACAAAATAACTCTGACTTTGAAACTTTTAACAGAGAGCCACGGAAATTCCATTTGCATTAAAGTTCTCCCCTCAAAAGAAAGAAAAGGAAACATATCTTTGTTTTCTCCGAACTCGCATGTTTCCTAAGAGCTTGGTGTGAAAATATGAAAAAGTTCCTTGTCTCCCCGTCGGGGAATCGAACCCCGGTCTTCCGAGTGACAGGCGGAGATACTGTCCACTATACTAACGAGGATGGGACTGGAGAAGATTTAGCCAAAAGAAATTTTTTTAATCATATTTAGATTAGATTTTTTTTTTAATGTTCCACATAAATTTTGACCAAAAAGAAGTTTCCCTTGATCACATTCACAGAGAAGCCGTTTACTGTCTGATGATATTTAAATGGTCTCTCACTGTAATCAGTAATACTAAAGTCTCTGAGAGGATCCAGGACAGGTTGGTGGTTGATATTTATCTGAAAATACGGATTCTGTCGCCATCTAGTGAATCTATGAGAAGATTGGAGAAGTCGGTCATTTTTTATTTACTCTTGATTAGTGTGAGATGAGTTAATACTTAATTTTAAGACCACATCGTGTGTAAATTTCAGATAATGAGGTGTAAAAACATTTGACGACTCCCCGTCGGGGAATCGAACCCCGGTCTTCCGCGTGACAGGCGGAGATCCTGTCCACTATACTAACGAGGATGTCTCACCTGCTGAATCCCATTGAAAATTTTTTCCTCAGTATAGTGGACAGTATCTCCGCCTGTCACTCGATAGACAGTGGTTCGATTCCCCGACGGGGAGTCACCGACAGTTTTCAAACACGATTGTCTAAAACTAACACACGATTGGGTCTTAAACTGAAATATTTACCCGTCTCACACCGTCCATCCCATCCATTTTTTTTAAACCTCTACACCCCCCCCCCCCACAAGCTCCCCCCCCCAGCCTGATGACATCTGTCTACATTGTCTAATCTAACAAATCTACTGCCTAATATACCAGCAAGGATACGTAATTATACGTAAATGTTGTCTTATGTGTTTCTTTAAAAACATTTTTTAGTAGGAGCATTTCAACTGTGGGTTTAGTTCTGTTCGTTTGTCTTTTTACGGAGTGAAATTAAAATTAAAAAATTTCAACCACACACAAAATAACTGACTTTTGAAACTTTTACCAGAAATGTTGAACCAAAATCCAAGATAATTCCATTTTCAGTTTCATATTGTACATAACTACTAAATTAAAAAAACAACAAGAGAGCCACGGAAATTCCATTTTCGGTTCCATAAAAGTTGTCCCCTCAAAAGAAAGAAAAGAAAACATATTTTTGTTTTTTCCGAACTCGCAAATTTCCTAAGATCTTGGTGTGAAAATATGAAGAAGCATCTTGTCTCCCCGTCGGGGAATCGAACCCCGGTCTTCCGCGTGACAGGCGGAGATACTGTCCACTATACTAACGAGGATGTCTCACATTGTGAATTCCATTGAAGATTTCTTCCTTAAACAACCTCTTTCCTGAAACCAATTTAAGATTAAAATTAGATTTGACTTTTTTTCTTGTCACCATGCTGTTTTTTCCTCACACACATTTTGACGAAAAAGGAGTTCCACTTGATCACATTTGCAGAGAAGCCGTTTATTTTCTGATATTTAAATCGTCCATCAGTTCAATCAGCAATTCAAGTCTCCATGTGAGGATCCAGGACAGGTTGGTGCTTCATCTTCTGTCACCATCTAGTGAATCTATGAGATTGGAGACTCCGGTCATTGTTATTCAATATTTGACTGGCGTGTCATGAGTAAATACTTCAGTTCAAGAGGTCATTGTACGTCAGTATGAGACAATCACGTTTAAAACCTTTGGTAACTCCCCGTCGGGGAATCGAACCCCCGTCTTCCGAGTGACAGGCGGAGATACTGTCCACTATACTAACGAGGAACTATATGGGTCCATTTGTGATGACTTTTTTGGTGTGAGACATCCTCGTTAGTATAGTGGACAGTATCTCCGCCTGTCACGCGGAAGACCGGGGTTCGATTCCCCGACGGGGAGACAAGGAACTATTTCATATTTTCACACTAAGCTCTCAGAAAATTTGGGGTCTCGGAGACAACAAAGTTTTTTTCCTTTTGAGGGGAGCACAATTATGGAATTGAAAATGTATTTTTCTTGGGTTTTGGTTAAACACTTGTGTTATGTACAGTTTAAAGTGTTTTAATTTGAATTTGTTCTACTTTGGAACAAGAGAAATGGACAGAACAAAACCCACAGGTTTTTCACCTGTGGGTTCATAGTAAAAAAATAAATAAATTAAGAAACAGATGTGACAACATTGACGTATAATTGTCTTCTTTCATGAATCATAGCAGTCTCACCTGTCACACGTCATCATTACGTAGGTGTTCAGACTGTACATCACTTCCTGGTTGGAATAGTGGACAGAAATTTCTGAAGAGAAAAATAAGAAGAACCACAAAATAACTCTGACTTTGAAACTTTTAACAGAGAGCCACGGAAATTCCATTTTCAGTTCCATAAAAGTTGTCCCCTCAAAAGAAAGAAAAGAAAACATATCTTTGTTTTTTCTGAACTCGCATGTTTCCTAAGAGCTTGTTGTGAAAATATGAAAAAGTTCCTTGTCTCCCCGTCGGGGAATCGAACCCCGGTCTTCCGCGTGACAGGCGGAGATACTGTCCACTATACTAACGAGGATATGATGGGAGAAGATTTAGCCAAAACAAAATTTTCTTATCAGATTTAGATTAGATTTTTATTTTTACTGTTCCACATATATTTTGACCAAAAAGAAGTTTCCCTTGATCACATTTACAGAGAAGCCGTTTACTGTCTGATGATATTTAAATGGTCTCTCACTGTAATCAGTAATACTAAAGTCTCTGAGAGGATCCAGGACAGGTTGGTGCTTCATCTTCTGTCACCATCTAGTGAATCTATGAGAAGAGTGGAGAAGTCGGTCATTTATATTTACTCTTGATTAGTGTGAGTTGAGTTAATACTTAGTTTTAAGACCCCATTGTGTGTAAATTTCAGACAATGAGGTGTAAAAACATTTGACAACTCCCCGTCGGGGAATCGAACCCCGGTCTTCCGCGTGACAGGCGGAGATACTGTCCACTATACTAACGAGGATGTCTCACCTGCTGAATCCCATTGAAAATTTTTTCCTCAGTATAGTGGACAGTACCTCCGCCTGTCACTCGATAGACAGTGGTTCGATTCCCCGACGGGGAGTCACCGACAGTTTTCAAACACGATTGTCTAAAACTAACACACGATTGGGTCTTAAACTGAAATATTTACCCGTCTCACACCGTCCATCCCATCCCACCTCTACACCCCCCCCCACAAGCTCCCCCCCCCAGCCTGATGACATCTGTCTACATTGTCTAATCTAACAAATCTACTGCCTAATATACCAGCAAGGATACGTAATTATACGTAAATGTTGTCTTATGTGTTTCTTTAAAAACATTTTTTAGTAGGAGCATTTCAACTGTGGGTTCAGTTCTGTTCGTTTGTCTTTTTACGGAGTGAAATTAAAATTAAAAAATTTCAACCACACACAAAATAACTGACTTTTGAAACTTTTACCAGAAATGTTGAACCAAAATCCAAGATAATTCCATTTTCAGTTTCATATTGTACATAACTACTACATTAAAAAAAAAACCAACAACCCCAAACTCATCTTAGTTGTCTCCTGAGCCCCAAAATTTCCTGAGATGCATTTGTGTGAAAAATGTTAAAAACTATCTTGTGGTAGTTTAGTGGACAGTATCTCCGTCTGTCACACGGAAGACCGGGGTTCGATTCCCCGACGGGGAAGTTTAAAGTGTTCTAATTAGAATTTGTTCTACTTTGGAACAAGAGAAATGGACAGAACAAAACCCACAGGTTTTTCACCTGTGGGTTCATAGTAAAAAATAAATAAATTAAGAAACAGATGTGACAACATTGACGTATAATTGTCTTCTTTCATGAATCATAGCAGTCTCACCTGTCACACGTCATCATTACGTAGGTGTTCAGACTGTACATCACTTCCTTGTTGGAATAGTGGACAGAAATTTCTGAAGAGAAAATAAGAAAAACCACAAAATAACTCTGACTTTGAAACTTTTAACAGAGAGCCACGGAAATTCCATTTGCATTAAAGTTGTCCCCTCAAAAGAAAGAAAAGGAAACTTATCTTTGTTTTCTCCGAACTCGCATGTTTCCTAAGAGCTTGGTGTGAAAATATGAAAAAGTTCCTTGTCTCCCCGTCGGGGAATCGAACCCCTGTCTTCCGCGTGACAGGCGGAGATACTAACGAGGATGTGACTGGAGAAGATTTAGCCAAAAGAAATTTTTTTAATCATATTTAGATTAGATTTTTTTTTAATGTTCCACATAAATTTTGACCAAAAAGAAGTTTCCCTTGATCACATTTACAGAGAAGCCGTTTACTGTCTGATGATATTTAAATGGTCTCTCACTGTAATCAGTAATACTAAAGTCTCTGAGAGGATCCAGGACAGGTTGGTGGTTGATATTTATCTGAAAATACGGATTCTGTCGCCATCTAGTGAATCTATGAGAAGATTGGAGAAGTCGGTCATTTTTTATTTACTCTTGATTAGTGTGAGATGAGTTAATACTTAAGTTTAAGACCCCATCGTGTGTAAATTTCAGACAATGAGGTGTAAAAACATTTGACGACTCCCCGTCGGGGAATCGAACCCCGGTCTTCCACGTGACAGGCGGAGATCCTGTCCACTATACTAACGAGGAGATGACGTAACGTGCGCATATATAATTTTTAAAATTTCATTCCTATACTGACAAGTCTGTGATAGCGATGATGCATTTAAGCAGTGCCGCATGAACTGATGTGACTGGATTCTACAAATCACATCCTAAATGTAAACAAACAAATAAACAAATTAAATGAAATAACATTCCGGGAAAACAAGCTGCATTTCAAATGGTGCTTTTATTGCAATGTGTTGCATTCCCACATTCATAGATGTTATAGATTTGTTAGTCAAAGCATCATTTCCTCAAGGTTGGCATCCTCACCTTGGAAGAAAGCAGAGGGATCAAACGCACGAGGTGTTTGTGTTTTTGAGTGTAGTAGAGAAGTGTGTGTGTGTAAACTTGAGCAGCCACGAACATATGAATGAACAAACCTCCAAAATTTAGACTTCCAGTAGATGCAAAGAAAGTTTTTTTTTTGTTTTTTTTTTAAATTGTCAAACAAAATGAGTTTTGTTTGTCCATCAGCCTACAGGGCTCTCATTCCCTACGGGGACTGGACCCGGCCTGAGACTGATTGTCTACAACATTCCAAAGAAAAGGTAGATTTCTTTATATTCACGTTACACACCTGATGGGGGAGGAGGAGGGGGAGAGGGTGGGTTAAGGGGTAATAAAAGAGACAGAGAGATAAAGAGAAAATATAACATGCATAAAATTCTCCCAGATGAACATTGTCACTCATATTGTCTTGTAATAGCTGCTCCGATGCCTCTTTAAAAACAAACTTTACATGAGTGTAATATACAAAACTGGACAAAAATGAGTAAAATGTATAATATATATTTATATATAAATTTATTTATATTAATTTGTACAAGGGAGAAAGTGGAACCTTGGTCATTTTCTCAAATTCTCCAGAGAAAGCATTACCGCACCCCAAAAAACAAGACAATGTGGTGAGTTAATAAAAAGCCTTCTTTTCAAATCTCTCAAACCATTTTCAACATCAAAACGGCAAGTCAGAATATTTCGACTGACGCTGCAGAAACTTTCACACAAAATTAGTTTTGAACACCTGCGTTAGGAATGAGTAGGAGTCCGATTTGGAGGACGATGGAGGGTCTCAGCGGTCCACAAACACCAAAACCGTTTTTGGACCAATGACAAGTGAGAACACTTCAGATTATTTTCATTGAAATTTAAGCAGTAAATTCATTAAATTTATACATATTTGATGCATCTTTTTTTTTTTTTTTTTTACATCAGATATTTGCCCCATCCTGGCATCAGCACACTGAGACACATTCTACGAAGGGCAGCGCTAAAGTGTGACAAGACAAGCAAAGAGAAGACGAGCAACACGGTTGACGTGCCGCCATTCATGTCAGTGCACAGTAACTGTTGCTAGGTAGCAGAAGGTTCAGTCTCACACAACCAGAATTTTTTTGCTGATGAAAACAAGTGTCCACCTTGGTTTAAGGAAAAACATGTTCTAAGCTGCGAGGAGGCGAAGGCCGAGCGCCGGAGAGGAGAGGAGCGTCGACGTTTGCTTGGAACCGTGAGGTTGAGCAGGAATGTTCAGGGCGGCGGTGTGTTTTAATAACGCTGGTGTCAGCTGACAGCGCAGAGAGGGGGGGGGGGGGTCGGGGTGGGACATCACCTGAAGAAGACTGGCATAGTATATATACTGAGGATTGATAGGTGTAGAAAGACAGAGACGTATATTACAAGGAGGGTAAAATTTCTAGTCGTCTTTTGGATCATGGGTATCCACTAAAGTTCTTCGTGAAGAACCTGAGCAATTCTAGAATTTCAGATTAAACATTTTCGCGATACATTCAGGGGGACTTTTTTTTTCCTCAATCTGTCTCCAAATACGGATCCGATTGAGACAGCTTCCGATGGCCTTTTTTTCACTCCGAGCAATATCCGATATAAAGTGCAAAATTAGATTGTATTTGCAAATTCCTGGAATAAATTGATTAATCTACGTGTGTAAAAAAGTCATTTAAAATACATTTTTTATAAAGGTGAAAAAATGTTTTTAAAAAAACCCTGGCTAACAAGGTTATTGTTAAACAGCAAAGAAGCACACTTCACTGCAGAAAGTATATACACGAGGCACCTCAAGTTTGGTTTTCAGTCGATGGAAAATAAAACTTTTTTTTTTTTTTTGCTCCAAGAATGAGACAAAAATCTGAGAAAGATCGGATACTGACTAAACAAAGGGTTTCTATGTGAAGTAACTAGAATGCCTTGAAACTCAAGGCTAAGTGCTGCTCCAGTGTTAATTCTACACGCCCGGGTCGATGTGAGGAAATGCTTGTATCAGTAAGGTGCATAGCTATTGGTTGCAAATGTTTTCTTTCTTCCTGTAAACGAGCGATAACACTTCAGGCACAGAAGATCTCATTGGCAAAGCGGAGACGTCTCTGAACGGATGTGACTCTGGAGACGTCGCACGGAAACGGTTACTAAGAGGCGTCCGGGGACGAGCGGCGAGGAGGAGACGGACATGCAAGAACGAAGGTCGCTGCGCGTAAAGAGGGCGGCTACATTATGTCCAGTGATGGCGAGGTTTGCATATGATACCCATCAAAAATGTTGAAGCTTTGGTCATTTACTATCGACAAATACATCAGTCAGACAATTAGAAAATTAAAAAATAAAAGCCTACTAATATACACAACAACCAGGCAATGCTTCTCCATAAAACCAAGGCTCCACTCTCCCAGATCTGCTTAAACTTTTGACAACAGAGAAAATTAAATAATATGGCCTTTTTTTTTTTTTAAATTAACCCGTACAAAAAGCCAGTCCACACTGCTTCTCTCTCTCAGTAAAATCACATTCAGCAGTCGCTAAAAAAAAAAAGAAAATAAAAAAAAAAGAAAGAAAAAGAAACAAAAAAATAACCATTCTCTGGCATAGTTTTCTGAAACACCCACAGGTACTGTGCAGGGTCTAAAGAGTAAAAGAAGAAAAGAAATCAAACCAGGACATCTTCCACTTTTCCATCTTAGAGGACACCAGATATACAGTATTAATCACTTACACACATACGTACGCACTCACCGATAGTCATATACATACATACATCAGAAAAATAAAAAAGTAGAAAAACAAAACATGAAATAAAAACAACAGAGGCGAGTAGTTTTTGTTTTTTTTTACCACAAACTCGGAGCACTAGTTTTTTTTTCTTGATTCTGAACAAATACATATTCACATTTCTGTTATATACATCATGTTAAAACCGTGAAACCAATGTTACAAAAGAAACTTGTACCTGTTAAAATGTACTGAGGAAGGAGAGACTGTCGGTTCCATTGAATGGCTATTGTATATATAAAAAAAAAGTAAAAGATGACATATGCACTGGTTGTATTTGGCATGTTTCTGATTTTCAGATTGCAGGAGAAGTCGGGGGAGGTTCTGCTGAAACCAGGGGGGATTATGGGTAACCGTGTCCAGAGGAATGCCTGTTCCACACAGAAGAGCGAGGGTGGGGGAGGAGGTAATCGATACTGTACGTATGACATCAGAGCAGATGAGCAAGAGGAGGCAGAATCCTTCTGTAAATACATTCTTCCACTTTGTGCAGCTTCTGGAGTATTTTTATGTGAACCAATCAGAGGCGCAGGAGAGTCTGACTGTTTTTCATACTGAGATCAATTTACAGGAAAATGACGACTGAGAAGCTCCTCGTCGACTTCCAGCTTGAGATGTTTTCAGTTTGTACCGCTTGAGACGGGCAAAACGAGTCTGATTTTACTTTGATCAGTACAGAAAAGACAGAATCTTGAAATGACTTTGGAATTAAAAAAAAAAAGTCTAAAAATGGAAAATCTGGGATGGAAGAGGAACAAAATTTTGTTCTGAAGTACATCAGTGATGCTTCTTCTGGCTATCAATCAAACTGTGAAGATTGTGATGACAAATCAAACAAAAAAATGACCAAAAGGACATGTTAAAGAAATAAAAATTAAAAGCTTCCAACTTAAAGTTTGGATTCAGGAAGATTCTAACATCCCGGGCCTCTGATTGGACGCTCGGTACATAAACACACAGAGCAGGTCAGCTGAGCACAAACTGGTTCTCACATCGTACGACACTGAAGCAGTTGGCGGGTGGAATGTTGACCTTGCATATTATGCCTCTACGTCTGGGTAACATTGCATATGGTGAAGTATCACTGTCATAACAGTTAAACAGGAAAGCCCTATTCCTCTGAAGCGGCGTCCGACCAGATGTCACCCAACGACGTCTAACGCTTCCTGATGCGAGCGTCAGGTCCACGCCGAACGCTGAACCCTCTCCACAGACTCCACTGCTGTCTACAAACGTTCCACGACAGGAGGAAGATACCAAAAAACAAACCAGGGAGGAGGATCCGCGCGGTATGAATTCAATCGATTCAATCTCACGTCGAGCTGGAGGGGCTAATTCGAAGGCGTCGATGTCCCGTCTCGGCAGGGTTTTCCTGTCATTCCCTAAATTCCCGGTGAAGTGAGAACAGTCAGGAGCGCAGATTCTCTTGTTTTGTTAACAGGTTTGTTATCGCTGAGAGAGACAGTGTCTGACTGAGCAACAGTGGTAGACAGAAAACTGTGTGTTGCCAGTGGAGTGAAGTCTTCATCAGGGAACCAGAGGTGGAGGGAGAGGAGGTTTAAAACCCGCCCTAAAACAACACTGATGAACCAGGTCTGCAGGAGGTGAGGAAATTAAAATTTCAGAAGATATTAGGATTCAAACCGCCCTGTTTTGATTTGATTTCATGACAGCTTTAAATTAATTACCCATCACATCTTTGTTAGGAACTTCTATGACTAAAGCTTCTATTTAAATGTCATTATATAGGAACAATATCCTAAAAACGTGTCGTTAGCTGGGACAAGGAGCGTCGCGCCGGACGCCACGTGATCGCAGCAGAACGACACGCTTCAGGCGTGTTTTTTTGTACAATGGTTACAAACACAATTACTGTTTGAACAGTTTTGCTTGAAAGTATTGTACATACATAAGAATAAAAAAAAGAGGAGAAAGCGAGAGAGAGGACGGCAAACTCGCTCCCCGGTTGCCACGAAGAGAAAGCGAAGCAATTAAACACTTAATTTTTTCCTTCTATTTTTAAAAATGTATTTATATATATATCTTTTTTTAAACAAACTGTGGCAGCGAATCGGACGCTGCAGGGGAGCGAGATCTAGCCGGGTTTTTAAAAATCAGACGCTTCAAAATTTCTTTTCACATTTCAGGAGGTGGAACAAAACTTTTCCGATATTGCAACGCCGAAAGTGATCTCAAAATCCTTGAGTTGACGTTGTTAGAATTACAAAAAGAAAGGGAAAATTAGAAAGAGACTGGATCGAATCACCTTATATAACTTTTTTCTTCTACAGGAAAACAAGAGAAGAGTGAGCTCATCCCCAAGTCTTTGTCCTTCTGTACTGTACAATACTACCCGCCTGCATTGGTGCACATGGCAAACAACACTGATAGGCCGAGAGATAGAAAAAGAGAGATAGAGAGAGAGAGAGAGAACCCGACAGGGCTCTGTATTCACAGCTGCTGAGGTGAAGGGTAAAATGTGATGGACAGACAGTTAAATAATCATAACAGTCTTTTCTTTATACTTGAAAAATAAAAATAATAAACCTCCTCCCGGGGGGAGAAAGACATGTTCCAAACTGAGCAGCATCCCATCTGTCTCCCATCCATCCATCCATCCAACCATCCATCCATTTTCTGGCTGTTGTCAACGCTTGTTCTGATGATCGTTTAGGTGACGACCACGATGATGATGATGATGATGATGACGGTGAGAGCAGATTTTTAAAACAAAACAACCAAAATACAAACAAACAAACAAAGAAATAAAAACAGAGTATGTCATAGAATAATATGTAGAGGAAGAAGAAGCAGAGTTTGGGAAAAACTCAAACTTCCACCAGGCACTGTAGCTGATAGAGAGAGACAGTCACAGAACCAGCTGATACTGAGCTTCTATCCCACAATGCCACAGAGGTCTGAAACCTTAACATTCCCACATCGCTGAGAGACAGGTAGAGGAAAACAAAATTAAAAGCCAGAGGTGCCACTGTGTGGGATACTCCCACACTTAAAAACAAAAACACCAAATACGCTGAGCCCAGCTGTATGCTGAAACTCATGCTCCCAAAATGCAATGCTGCTGCTGCTCCTGCGATGGCCCGACAGGAAAAATAATTAAAAAGAAAAAAGGGAGGCTGGCCCTGATTTGACAGTGACGACAACTTGGCAAATCTACAATGATGTTGCAGTTGTTTTCTTGGGTCAGGAAGTAGGTCACCAAGGAATGAGCAGCAAGACAACACTGCCGATAATAGGCTGAGGCAGACAGACAGGTTGTCAGACAGATTAGACAGGCATGTTTAAATACACTGCTGCTCCTTCTGACTTCAGTCTTTCCTAAAAGTACTGGGCGGTTCAACAACCAGCCCTGAATCCCCCCACCCCACCCCCAAATCTCCCTCCCCCGTTCCCATCCCGCGCAGAAGTGGTTCCACCGACAGCCAAACCTCTCCCATCATTCTGTGGCCATCCGAACATCCATCCTTCCATCCAGAAAGGTGAGACAGAGACAGCAATGGGTCTGGTGCAGAGACCTCTGAGGAGGAGGCGTAGAAGTGAAGAAGTAGAGGAAGTAAAAAGAGCTGAGGGGGGGTGGGTGTCACTCGGTGAGCAGCTGCTGGAGGAGGCTCTTCTGCTGGGCCTGGTTGTTCTGGGCACCCTGGGGTCCGGGACCTTTCTGGGAGGCCGCGGCTCCGATGGAGCCTTGGTTTAGGTAAGAGTCGCTGCCAACCAGGTTGACCGTACACTGGACGTCTGCAAACACTTGAACCTGCTGCACCTGCAGGCACAAAAGAAACACATCTATAGATCTGAGGGTTTCAAAAGCCTGCAGGAAAAATATTCAAGTGCATGTTTGAGGCTGGCCTCATAAAGAAACCCTTAAACATAGCTGTGATCCAAGTGTTGAATGAGAGCCTGGCGCCCTCTAGTGTGCAGATGATGTAACAACACCAGAAATTATCTCAAAGCAAAAACTTCTTTTACATCCATTTCTAATCCTAATATATTTTTTACAGGGAGGACACAATCGGTCATGTGTTCCTGATGAAGGGTTTACCAATGCTATTAAATGTGAAATTGGGCTTTAATTGCTTTTCAAGACAAACCTATGGAAAAAGAAAATAAATCTTGTCGCGTAATAAACAAAATCCTGCATTGAAATAAACAGTTCAGTCATTTGACTTAAAGCAAAACTCGTGACTCCCATCATCCAGTCGTGACAATGAACGCCCGGCATCACAAACCTGCTGGTCGCTGCACACGGAGCCCACATTGCTGAGGTTACTGTTGGTCATGCTAGCTGGCTGCCCCATGGGAGGTAATGAGCCAACGCCACCTGAGCCTCCGGCCATAGAGACGGTGATGCTCATGTTGTTGTACACCCCCTGCTGGCCGAAGGCCTGCCCTGCACTCTGTCCCGGCTGACTGAACAGGCTGCACAGAAACAACAGAGAGAGCGTGATGTCGATATGGTAAATGTACTCAAAGCAGACGCGCTGGTGATGGAATCTAACGCTGCCTAGTGTCCTGACCTGTTGCTGCTCACGCCTGTTTGTTGCCAGCTCTTCATGTCTGGTGACTGGTAGCCAGGAGGCGGAGCTTGCTGCAGCAGGGGACTCTGGGGGGTGGTGTTTTGAGGTGACAACAATGGGCTGGTTGGGCTCATCTCAGGAGGGAAAGATGTCTCTTGCTGGACCATAGCTTTGAAAATGGAACCAAAAAACAATTTACATATAACAAATAGCATGATAACAGAGGAACGTGGGACCTGCTAATTTTTGGTTGTTTCTAGTAAAACTTCTATGCATCTGTAGTTTGTCTTCAATAGAATTGTTATCTTCAGCTGTAACTGGGGTGAATCTGGTTCCCCTGAACTCACCAGAACCTCCAAACTGCTGGAACAGGCCCTGCTGCAACGAGGAGTTGACGGTGCTGCTGAACTGGGCCGGAACGCCGCTCATCAGCGTCTGGTTATTCAGGGGAACTCTGACGGACAGTTTGTTGTCCAGAGGGCTCCCGCTCATGGGGCTGAAGTGACTTGGTGAGGTAGGGGGTTTCCCGGTCATCGGATTGAACCCTGACGGGAAGCTGAACTGCTGCTGCTGCTGAGGTGTTGTCGGGGGACCTTTAGGGACCCTGGCGGTTCCAACGGGTCCAGATGGAGTACCTGCCATGTTTTGTCTCATCAGCATGACCTTCTGTTGGAAAAGTTGGCGCTGGCGGTGCTGGATGCTGTAGATTTCTCTCTGACGCTGGGCTAACATCTGGGCATTCAGTGGAGGCTGCTGAACAGAAACATGACACATAGCATAAACATCAGCTTTTATTAGATCAGTCATCATTTCTGATAACCCTTCTTCTCACTATTAACTCCATTTTAGTCACAAACAGTTGCTGAATATGCTCCCAAACTAAGTTTATATTTTTGCAGCTAGAAACTGATAGTATCAGCATCAAAACTGAATCCTGTGAAGTTAAAAAGAAGCTGGAATCATCAGATGTAAAGACGCTGACAGCAAAGAGCTGATAATTATCTCTGGGTTCAACACCCGGAGCAGCTCCAGACGGAGCTACTGAATGCACTTAGTGCAAAAATATTGATTACAGCTGCTGGTAAAAGTGTGTATTTAGACAAAGAAGTTGAATCTGTGCAAAAAGATTATTTGGTCGTCTATCAGCCCACGTCGAAAACAGCAGTGGGTGGTCAGGGTCAGCCCCGCATCATTTGCTGCTAGCATGACTCACTTGTGAGGGCATCTGAGGTTGTTGAACCCCCTGACGAATACCGACGTTCACATGCTGCGCTCCTCCTGGAAAGGGGGGATTCATGCCTGTCATCCTGTTCTGGAGCTGAGCCTGGCAGAGGGTTGGAAAAAAACAAAAATGAAGTCTAGCAGGTACAGGAGGAGAAGAAGAGTTTATATGAGAGCATTTCAACCACAGGTAATCAGCTGATTCATGGCGATAAAGCAGGATTAACAGTCATTGCTTAGCATTACACCATCTGATTAAAATGTGATTAGTAAACACGGCAGCATGGAGGGAACAGGAAGTGTGAGAGGAACTCAAAAGGTGTTTCCATCTTGTAGAATTAGCATTTTTTTCCCACTTCAGATGCAACAGTGTGAGTGACTTGAGTACACACTTGTGATACGTGTGACAAAGTGTTTATAAAATCATCACCGGTTGGAACATCTCCCACCCAAAGTGTAGGTGAAACCCTGTGTGTCCTCACCTGCTGTGGGCCCTGCAACCTCTGCTGCAGCTGCAGGCGCAGCTGATTGGGCGACAGCCTGAGCTGAGTGGCCATTCCCTGTGGTCGCGTCATGCCCGGCCTCAGACCCACACCCGTCGTCCCACCGGGATACGCCCCCCGGGGGGCTCCGAAACCCAGACCCTGTTGTCCCACCGTTGCCAGCTCTTGAGGGAACTGGGTTTGGGAAACGGGTGTAAATTGGGATGGGTAGGTAGGAGGTTTAGGGTCCAGGGAAGCTGGGGTGGAAGTGGGTTGTTGAGACGGGAAGGTTTGGGCCAAAGGGTCAAAACAGCCACCCTGGAAAAAGGAAGACAAAAAATATAAACACCCCAAAAAATGCAAGGTTGAATTTTGTATTTGGTATTAAAAAAAAAACAAAAAACAAAACAATTTGCACATTTATAATTTCACAGATACCCACTGACAGATCTGACGTGAACCAAAATTGTCCACAGTAACAAAACGAAGGAAAAGAGAGAGCCACTTTGATCAGGCAGCATTCTCGAGATAAAACATTATGGGAAAAATGTGGAATTCGAATGGAGTCATAAATTACAGGTAAAACAAAAACCTCCTCCTGAACTTGTAAGGAGTTTGGGCTCAAATCAGTTCACACACTTTTACACATACCTGAACCAGTTTGTCTATCCCCAGGGCTTTATCCAGCTCTGCCAACTCGCTCTCGTCGGTCCCGCTGAGGAAGGAGACTAGCTGCTCCAGGAGAGCCTTCTCGTCGTTTCGGCCTTCGGGAGTGGTCGGAGGGCCGAGCACCTCGTCCAGGGTGCAGGGCACACACTGCCTGCTCATAGCAACACAGGTTCATACACACATTAATGTTAGAGGCTCGAATCAACATCAGAATAGATTACCATAGCCAAAACTTCTCTTTCAGTCTAAAATGAGCTTTTTCTTCCTATTTCAACAGTTGGATGATTTTGGAATGATTTATTAGCTGTTGGACACGCACCAGGCTGCTGTGACCTTTAGTGCTTTGAGTGTGAAATTTCTCTGTGCTCACTGGTGATTTGATTAAAATTAGTAGGCCCACAAACGAGATTTATGGCATCAGAAATTGGTGATACCACTTCTGGTTTTACATTCAACTTCTAAAAATTTGATGGTGAAACACGAAGGCTGCATTACGTATATATAGCTAATACTCTGTCCAGAAGTCCTATATAATACTTGTATTCTGGAATTATTAAGATAGGAGAACAAATAGGTGTCATCTTAAGTCTTATGATACGGTTTTCATCTTTTGTGTTCAGATAAAATCATGTCAGACACAGAGGAGAGATTTTAATATCTGCCTTAATACATATTTGTAGAGGATCTGTAAGTGTCAGTCGTAGTACTAACTCTTGAGGCGATGCCAAGGGAGCTTGTAAAGGAGTTCCAAGACCATCAAAGGACAAGGTGTCAGACAGCGCCAGAGGCTGGAACTGGGAGTCTCCAACATCCATCTTGGTTAAGCCTGAAACAGATTATGAAACCATTTTCAACGATATTTCTAACACATTTTTCAATGTTTATCTGCGACATGCATTCCAGTTCTCATGTACCAGTGCTTGAACTGAACAGGTTGATAACTTCTTCCTCTGGAAAGGGACTGTCTTCTTTGGAGGACTGGAACGGGTCTCCCTGTCCTTGTGTCTGCGTCTGGCTTGGAGTGGGGGGACTGCAGAAGTCAAACGATGACTGACTCTGGAGGCTGCAACCAGCGGGTGGACCGACGTCGTTGAGGCCTGGGAAACCAACACAGGCAGGAAAAAATGAGGCAAAAAGTCTGAAACATAGTCTTGATTAGACTGTTCTATAAATATTACATTTAAAAAATGTTTGAATTCCAAGTCTGGTTTGCTGGTTCTGCAATACCTCTTATTGCCACGAGGGGGATACAGAATAATATTCTGAATACTACTACTACTGTCCCCTTACTATTCTTTTGTCTAGTTTCTCCACATGCGAAGCTGAACTGACCTCTGTTTGGGGTGCCAGGAGGTTCTCTCTTCACATTTACATTGCGGGGAATGCTGGACTCGCTGGGCTGCAGCTGAGGAGGTGACTGCAATTTTAGCTGGGGGGCAGGGGAGTGGAGCTGGGGTGATGGTGATGGCAAATGGGGAAGGGATTGGGGTTGGGACAGGGGGGACTGGATCTGAGGAACGGGGGATTGGAGCTGAGCTGGGGGTTGGGGGCCTGGAGACTGGAGCTGGAGGCCTCCGCCAGGGGTTGTTGAATCCTCACTGCCCTGTTTGGCTCCACTCGGGCCTCTCAGGCCAGGCAGCAGCTGAGTGAGAGGGTCCATGTCAACAGGACCCCCGGACATCTGAGGACGAGAAAAGGAAAGAGCATAAATAAATTAAAAGGAGGGTGAAGATGAAGACGATGCGGGTGCCAGGACAGGAAGGCAGAACAAATGTCGCAACAATGGCATGAAAGGATGAAGAATTAAAGAATAATAGGTGAAGGGGGAGGCTAGGGGGGGTATCAGAGTATCAGTGAGAGAGAGATGGGGAAAGACAAAAGGTGAAAGGCCAGTGAGCTTCAAAGGCTGCAGCTGGTAGCTGAACGTACGGAGGAGACAAAGTCCAAGAAAATAAACTTTCACCGTGATTTATGACTGGCATGCCAATAGGAGAGCAAAGTTCTATGGAAGAAAATAGCAATTAATAGTGACATAATGTTTCCAACAGGCTCTGTGAGCACAACAGCAGCGTGTCGACTGCTCCTAAAAGAGGAGGAACGGTCGACGATCAGGTCGTCACTGGTGTGGCCGGTCTAGTTTAAGCCCATCGCTGCTGCTTCAGATCTCCCTGATTTCTGCAGCAGCCTCAGGAAAAGCAGAGCCTCTGTGCATCCATCAGGGTTCACCAGGGATAAGGAGGGTCTTTGAATGCATACTGTGAGTTATGTATTGGGTTGTGACGACAACTGTACCGTGGAGTCTTGGCTGTCCCTGCGGCTGTCTCGGCGGTTCTCTCTGATAGGACTCGATTTGGGGCTGATGCAGGTGGAGCTGCTGGAGACACCTGTAGGTTTGGATGCACCTCTAGTGGTAGCAGTGGACCCCGTGCAGGCCACCCCCTCCGTGCTGGCTCTCTTCTCCACCTTTATCCTAACCGTCTGCAGGCTGAGAGCAGATGGAGGAGGTAGGTCCCCCAAGTCCTGCAAACCCCCCAAAACATTTTAATTAATAGCCATAAAACAAAATACCATCAATGACCAATCCTGCACCTTTTACAGGTTGTTTGATCGTTTGATAATTACTACCACCGTTAACTTTCTAGTTCAAATACACAAATATGTACACATGCAGATCGAAAACAAACCTTCCAACCTTGGGGAAATATTTGCAGTAGCACAACAGTTCGGATGCCAAACACAAGGCTGTTGACCAACTAACCCGCATTTCAAGTTATTCAACTTGAAGAAAATGTCTCAATATGAAACAATCATGCATTCATGAGAAGAACGTTCGATAATAAGATTAATATTTGAGAACAGAATGATGTCTGTGAAGCACGTGTGAACAGCCTGATGCCAGTGCAGCATTCTGTCCTGTTTCTAGTCACCTTTTCATCGGTGTCCAGGAGGAATCGGAGGAGCTGGTGGTCCTGTGGCTCTCTGGACTTGGGAGCTGCTGTGGTCAGTGCCGGGCTGGCAGGCGGCTCCTTCTTAATCTCCACTTGGTTTTTGTTGATCGCTTCCTCGACGGTGGTGGAGGAGTCATTGGGACTGGTGTCCTGAAGCAATCGGTGGAGGATCTTGTGTCGTTCTGTCAGAGTACTGTGGGATGCAGGGCACTGAGGAACAGGGGGAGGGTTGGGAGGATGAGGTGACGGGGTGCAGTGGATGCTGATACTGCTGTTGTTGTTGTTGTTGTTAGGTTCCGCTCCGGTGCCATTGCTATCCAGGAGCTGATTGGGTCTGGTGTTACTCATCTGAGAGGCAGAAGGAAGGGGGACGTTAACAGAGTCCTCCGCCGTTCCTTCTCCTCCATCCGTTGGTTTTGCTGATGCGGGACGAGTAGAGGAGCTGGTGGGTGTACTGGCTTGTCTCTGTGGGACAGGAGAGGACAAGGAGAACGACGCTGCTGACCCACCAGTGGTACCACTGCTGCTATCGCCGCCTGATGGCTGCCTGCTGAGGGTGCCTCCACCGCTTGGTGCTCCGGTTGGGGAATGGAGGCCCGTTGCAGACGGAGAGAAGGGATTCCCCGGTACCCGAGGGCTTCCCCCTAATCCAGGACTGGCCTGTGGCATTCTGGGTGACATAAAAGAGGTAGTGGTGGCTGTGAGTGGGCTGCTCAAAGGAGAAGGGCTGGTGACCTGCGGGGAACAGGTCCGGTTGGACTTCAGGTAGCCTGCGGGTGTGGCTGAGTTATTTCCGTGGGACGAGGCGTTGCTGTTGTTTGGGTGGAGGCCCGAGGAGGCCAGGCCTGAGCCTTGGGTCCAGTTGCTGCCGGGAGGAAGGGAAAGAGAGAGGGAGGGAGTCTGGGCAAGGCTGCCAAGGTTCGATGGAAGGCTGGGGTGAGTGTTTTCCTGAGAGCTAGCAGTGTTGTGTTCCCTGTGAAAGGCGGAAAACATAAGATAGATGTAGCCCCAGGAGAACACACGATATACATTCTGCCAGATATAAAGGGCTCACTGTGTGCATACATACAGTACTGAGACCAAGCTTCTGGTTTCTTTGTTTTTGTGTCTCTCATACAAAACTATGTTGAATTTTTGAACAAGTTTAACAACTATTAACCCGAGTAAACGTAAAAGAAAAAACAAGTTTTACAGGATCTCTTTTATTTAACTTGAAAAAAACTTTTAACCTGTACCTGAAACATTAGAGTAACGAGGTTCTGATCCTCCTGTACTTAGTGGCAAGTTCTTTAACTACAGCAACTAGTCACTGGAGATCAGTCTCTGATGTCACAGAGGTGGACTTTTCACTCACTCTCTGCTGTAAAACTGCTTTAATGTGGTCACAACACAGCTCCGGAACCCTCCTTCTAGTTCCCACCACAGGTCTAGACATTGTCTAGGCCACTCCTAAACCTTTATTGTCTTCTCCTTTTCAGAGGAGGACTTACTCTTGTGTTTGGGATCACTGGGACATTCTTAGAATTTTCTGGTAGAGAGCAGATTTAAAGTTTACGTCTGGACGTGCTGGCCCCCGAAGCAGCAAAGCATCGCCACCTCAATGCTTGTCGGGAGCTGTCATGTGAAGTACTTACCACTCTTAAACTTCTCCTTCTTATCAACAGAGGACCACTGCAGCAATAACATTAACTACCTGCTCCTGCACCATTATTTCAAGATGAAATCTTGATTTCATTCAATGGAAAAGAAAGCAAGTGTTTTTGAGTAAGTCCCTCATTGAGTCTTGGAAAACACAGGACACATCTGCCGTTATCTTTCCACCGCGACGCTGCAGCGACATTGAAGTAAATGTTTTTCAAAAAGGAACCGACTGCAATGTTATTAATAAGCAGCATCTTGATGCAACACCTTTCTGTAGCGCTTAACTAAGTTTGTATTTTTTACTATATTTGCTGCGCCGATAACTGTTTACCAACAGAATGCATCACAGACTACCTGTCAATAGTGTGGATGCCCATAATGAAGGGCTGTACGTCAGGGTTGGGGGGGCAGCAGAACTTGCAGCGGGTCTGAGCACTGAGCGTGGTGCCATCACTTAATGTGAAATGGTACAGTGGGCTGATAGCGCTGCCGTGGGTCATCACTGCTGGGACACATACACACACACACACACATACACATAAACACACACACACACACACACACCCGAGAGCAGAAACAAAAACAGGGTTTAAACTTTGAGATCATTTTGTGTTTGTTTTGCGTTTCTGTATTCTGGTTTCAACAGCGCCAACTTTCCCAAAAGTCCTAGTAACACTTTTGCATAAAGCATGTTAACTATTTATTTGGCTACTGACCCTCATGTAGCAGCTTCTTGGCGTGGGAGGGCTCTTTGCCCTGCGGCTGAAAGAAAGCATAAATGCACTTCCTGACCAGGTCCTCCCAGCCAGGCCGGCCCGTTGCTCGCAAAGCACTCGTTTCTATGGAGATGATCTTCCCTGGAGGAGAGCGTGCACACAAACAACATCGGTTTACATACATTTCAATATTTCCAGTAGTTTTCACAAATTCAAGGGTCACAATGTGACCCCCCAAATTCTGAGAGAAAAAAAATCTGATTATATTTTCTAACAATTTCTAAAATGCCATGTAATTCCTTACTAATTGGTTATTTTTTTGTGGTTACAGTCCGGAACTAAAATATTTCATTTTTAACATAAAATTAATGGTGTGATAAAAGTATACGTTCCTGTCATAAAACCCAACCGCTCAGGAATATGATCAGTTTTTCTGCCTGTAATGATGCACAGCGCACCTTCAAAAATAGCATCCTGTTCTAGGAATTCGGTTACTTTTGGGAGCCCCTGACTATGATATTACACTCGTGTGCGTGTATGTGTGTGTGTGTGCATGTGTGTGTATGTGTGCACGCTCGCTACCTGTTGGGTCCTGTCTCGTGATGAAGGACTCAGTGCTGAAAGGCTGGGTACGAGGTATCCGACAGGCAATACAAATCAGGCAGCTCTGCAGGTCTGAGGAGGGAAAGTGGTCAGATTTAAAAGACGTGTATGTGTGTGTGTGTGTGTATGGTTCTGTAAACCAAAGATAACAAATGCACCTTATGATAAATATATCATGGAGGAATTTCCTTCCTTTTCAACCTTCATTGTGACTCCTCTGAAATTTAACGGTTTTAGTACCACAAACATCTTTCGGTATCTGACTAAAATACAGTGATCAGTTCAGCGACACCAGAGACTGAATGTAACTATGCAGCAAGTACTGATGGCAGAGCCTGGCCCGTACAGAGTTCAGCACCACCCACACATCCTTTACACAGTTTGATGACGGAGAGAACAATGTATTTCTGACAGGGGAGGCCACTCCTCCTTGTGTCTTTGTTCATACCCTCTCCTTCCTCCTGCACGCTCCGTGGTTGGGACACGGTGAAACACTGCATGATCTCATACTGTTGTCGGGCCTCTGGATTTTCTGAGTCCAACTCATCTGGTGGCCTCTTCAGCATACGGCAGTTAAAGGTGTGGCTGTTCCGTCGGCCAGGTTCCTGCGGCCATGGCACACCGTTCACTAGGCCGAGGGAAAAGAAACAAGTTTCAGTATTGACAAGTAACACCACAATCAATATATCCTGTCTCTACGAAGCTGTAGCCAAAGCAAAAAAGTAAATGCTTCACTCATGCTCTGCTCTCTAGTTTAAAATATTCATTTAAATTTCCACCCAGCTGATCAGTTTCCCCCCCCATTTAAAAGTCCCTCCTCACTTACCCAAGCTTTTGGGCAGCAGATTGCGAACAAATTCATTGTGGTCTCCCACATGCAGGATGCTGTAGACACTTGAGGTCATCAGCTCCTCCTGCTTGTATCCAAGGTAACTCGTCACGTTCTCGGAAATGAAGACGATGCGGCCCTCCCGGTTTACGACGAAGAAAAACCCGTCGAGGGCCTGGAGAGGCAGGAGGAGGCGGAGGAAACATTAAATCAGATTGTGTGTGAGATGAGCTGCAGTAAAACCCAACAATGTGGCGGATGCTTTATGTGAAGAACTGTGTCAGTTGCTCACCTCTAGCAGCATGGGCCCCAGGGCCTCTTTTTCCATCAGCCCCTGGCTACTGGAGGAGATGTCACTCTTCTGCACCTCATCATCCGGAGACAGAAGATCTGCTTTCTCTATTCGGAGAATGCAAAATAAAACAGAATGAGGAGTTTCCAACTCAGCCCACACACCTCATGGTGACATACTAGGAAGGTGTGACCTGACAGATAGGTTATTGATTTCATGCTGGGTCTGTTTTGAAGATCAATACAAACGTTTCCTAAAAGCAATACTAAAACTAATACTTCAAAAATAAATGCGTCTTAATGTGGATTTTTATGACTGATTTCTCTCACCCTGTTCACGCCGTTTCATTTGCTGGATTTGGTCCACAGTGCTCTTGAGAATGTGGCACTTGTCGGGCTTCACATTGAGACTGGCAATGTCCCCCATGTTGGACGACAGCAGCTCAGCCAGCTCCTCGATGTAACGGCACTCCAGCTCACGTCTCCGCTTGTCCAGACTGCAGGAAAAAAATGTAAAAATTCAAAATGTTATGGATACAAAAAAAAAAGTTCCCCTAATTTTGACTGATCTGGTTTTAATTTTTTAAAACTTTATTTTTACTGCATCTGGCAAATTACATTGTAATATCAGATAATAAGATAATGGATGATTTAAAATGTAAGATGGAAAGAATTCTTCACAGTTGAGTAGCTGGAAAAATTAAACAGACAATTAAATGGCAATTAGAATAACTGATGAATAATTTTGTCTGAATCTTTTTCTGCCCTTAAAACATCACAACAAATTGATCACAATAAATACAAGTTACATTGCTGTGTACAACTAGCGCTTTCTCAGATGTTAATGTGTAATACTGGTTATTATCTGGAATGGATTAGCAAGAAGACATTTTAGAGGCTGCATGAAAAACATTTAATTAACCACAACATCACAAAATGCAAAGATCCCAGTTTATTTAATGTAAATGAAAACAAGTACGTACTTTATAATTTAATAGCTTTTCCAATTAATTCAGGTAAACGTAATGCATAACATAAATGCATTTTCTTTGGAAAATATGCAACAGGGAAAGCCCCCCCCCCCCAAAAAAAAGGAATTAGCTTTTATAAAAGTTTGGCTTTTTCTGTATGAATCCATCAGAGGAAATAGAGTTATAACAAACTTAACTGCAGCTTGAAACAAGAATCTCATTTACTTTGTAATTTATGATTGCTTATCTGTAATTAGATTTGTTTTAATACAAATAATAGAATTTTAATTGCCTTTGATAACAATGGAAATGCTGGCTCTGGCATTGGGTACATTCACCAAACCGATACCACAAAACTTATTTACCTTGAAAACCTCACGTAACCTAAAAAGATTTATTTTCCATGCAAATAATCATTACAAATAGGAGGATGACTGTTTAACCTAAAGCAAATTGGAAGTAAGTTTTGCCCTTTACAGATAAATTTAATGAAAAATCAATCGCCAGTTGTGAGCGCACACTAAATGTCAGATTTTTGACATTGTGTTTTAGATCAATCAGTGGTTTCATAAAATACTAAAAAAAAAAGCTAAATTAAGTTTTTATCAAAAACAGACGGTTTAAAGGTTTCCACAGTAATATAATCCTTTACTTTTCAATACGTAAAAATGAACTTTGCCATACATTAGAATGTTGAATGCTGATCAAAAAACATACTTCAAGAACAACTGAAATCCGTCTTTAACGCCTGTCTCAAAACACAGTCTCAATATTATTCTCCTGCTTCAACCGAGTGAGTTACAGTAAGGTATGTGGTAAACAAGGAAAAGGCAGTGAGTGTATATGTAGGTATGTGTGTGTGAAACGACAACAGCAAAAGTAGGTCAGCGCATTGGCCAGCCAGAACACACAGGCGTGGTGACCGAGGGAGGGGTGAGGAGGGGAGGAAGCACGCTGCTGTGTGAATGTGCAGGTCAGTGCCTCCGCCGAGCTGCTATAGAAATGCTATAGCTGGGCTGTTACATCAGCTTACATCAGCCATTGTGCCTTATAGACGCACACACAGTATTCACACAATATTTGTCCCTTCTCCCTTACATGACCTACCCCACCCTGACCTAAAGCTACCTCTGAGCTTAAACTTAAACAGAGTCTAAACTGCTTTTCAAGTCTCTTTTTCTGCTTCTGTGACCAACAGATAAACAAGATTTCACACTCAAGATGTATTCAAAGACCTCCCAGCATCTCCACTCTGCTCCAAGTACAAGTGAGCGATTTGCCTTTGTAAGAGAGTTCCGCAACCACACATCTCTGCCGCGTTGTTATGTAACCCTTGTATTGTGATGAGGATGTGAGGCCCCGTCCACACGATGACGGATTTTTTTAAAACGCAACTTTTTTGTTGCGTTTACACCTTCCGTCCACATGACAACGCAGATATCCGGAACGAAAACGCAACTTTTCAAAACGCTGGCCTAGGTGGATTTTTTTAAAAACGCCGGGTCTGCGTTGTCGTGTGGACGGTGTATCCGCAACTTTTTAAAAACACTGATGTCTTGCCTGCGACGAAAACCTCTGACGTCATATTTATGGGCATGTGTGTTGTGACAACAAAACACGAAGGATTCCTATTGGATAAAATTTGACTCAATACTGCCACCACATGGTTTGGCATGCTTATAGCTGTCGTCGAAAACGCACTGGTGCGAGACTTTTAAAAAACGCTGTCGTGTGGACGCAAATCATTTTTGATGCGTTTTTAAAAAGTTGTGTTTTCAAAAAAATCCGTCATCATGTGGACGGGGGCCTAAGTGGTGATTTTTGAGGCCATGTGATTGTGAAGAATAAAAGAAATGAGAAGCAATGTGACAAACTGGGAATATATAAAGAAGAAGTCTAAAAATCAAGTTTATTGATATATACAGTAGTTTTAAACCATTTTTAAAATTAATTTAATGTCTGCTGAACTTTTAGCGCCGATTAATTTGTTGAAATGTATCATTGATTTGTTCTCTAACAGGTCAAAAACATTTTTAACTAGAACCAATGCAGTCAGACTGCAATATCCCGCGACACCCCTGATTTAAAATTTTTACCCTGACCTCCTTGTATAGGTCAAAGATCAAAGCTAGTGCTCTGACCTACTGTCATTGACCAAAGCACTAGCTTTGATCTATGGTCTTACTCACAGTGGACTTTTCCTTCGTCTTTCTATCTTATCCTGTTCCTGAGTGTAAAAAAGTTGAAGTTTGACTTTGACCTTGTTTTCTCAAGGTCATCATCTAATTTTCATCCCCTTTGCTGCCCAAGTAATGTGCTTTTTGTTTCATATTTCCATCTGCAATGGGTGGGAAGATATTTGGTAAACTAACAGATGGACGGACGAACGAACATGTGAACACTGACAATTACAATACATCACTGCTTTGAAGCGGGATGTAAAAAACATCCATAGCGACGCTAACCAGTAATACTCAATATATGTGAATCAAGGATGACATAAAAAAGAATAAAGAAACATTTCTTCATATCTGGGAAACAAGTGAATGTTTGCTCTTTTTCAAGTAAGGATGATTTTTTTAATCATTAAAGCATTTGTTTGTTTTGTTTTTTCAGATCTGTTTCACGGCTAACAACAAATAATCTGATAAATAACAGCCAACATTATGATCATCTGCACACTTTAATTTTTTTACACTGCATTATTGATCCAAAATACCATGACATACTCTGGGTGGATCAATATAAATGGATTTCTTCACCTTTCCACCAACTTAACATAAATCATTGAGGACTCTTATAATCTGACCTTGTAGTATAATGCCTGTGATGTCAATAACACAATATAACTGGGCGTTTACCTTTGCCCTGATGTGTCGCATGGCGAGCCCTTCCTCTTGCGTGACTCTTGCGCGGCAGGGTCCAGGGGGTTTTCCCCGACTGCACTCATTTTCAGCTTCAACTGACCTGCAGAGGGGAAACACACGGGAAAGCAAAGGGAAGCTTTAACGTATGGCCGGGATACAGCGGTGCCAGGAACATTCACTCTCAGATGGTTTGAACCCAGTGCTAACCTGACAGCACCATAGCAGCAACAGCAGACTGCTGTAGATTCTATGTCTTGTGTTATTCATGACTGACATTGAAAATCACACAAAAAGATTTGTCCACAACTACAGACACATGCGTTTATTGGTAAACCACATCTCTGTGTTTCTGTTTCTGCTGTCTTTCCCACACGAACACAGGGATAACAAAGCATTTTAAGGCCAACCATCATCAGCTTAATAGAACTGAAAGGACATACAAATATTTTAATTCTACTTTGAATGCAGATGAAAGCAGCAACACCCATCAAATTCTGGCACAAGGACAACACCACCAGTGGTGGCAAGGCTTCACATAACATCTCTAAAAACACTTGAATCTGTGATAACACTACTGTTGATTGCATTACACTGGAAAACCTCGGCTAATAATTTCTCTTGTGCGTTTCTAACATTCCTTTTCAGTCTCCCTTAATAGGCTTGAGCCCGTTCTCCATCTGCAGAACGTACAGCTTGCATCCCTTGTGCTGCATCAGTGGGGTAACCATAGCAACAGGAAACGCTGCAACGTTTGATGAAGCACATCGTGTATAGAGGTTCCTGAACAAGCTGTTAAGCCAAATCATCAAGTTAATTCCCTGTCAGCGGTATCAGGAATTTAATTTAAGTAGAGACTCAAAGCTACATAAATATGAGCAAGAAATTAATTTCTGTTGTGTTTAGCGAAGTTGAGAGACAGATGGGTTTTTATTAAAGCTTTACTAACCTGGATGTTTTGTAGACAAATCAACAAATTCTGAAAATAACCCCAGAAACTCTACTTTATAACCAGGATGTGACAAGTCCATTTGACTTTCAATGTGTTTACACTTAAACTACCGACATAAAATCTTTTAAATTCATGAAAACTCCAGTTTAAAAAAAACATAACAACCCAGCATTGTCACAATCCAGAGTGCAGCCACATGGCCTTGCAGCTCACATGATGCTAATTCTTTCTGACAAACCTTGTTTATGTTTCACCTCAAAACACCCCTCTCCTCCTTGGCCCTCCGTGTGCTGCTGAAACGCAGCATCTAAAAAAGATCCATCAGCCTCAGTGAGAAATGAGACCACTGCAGCACATGAGCACTCAACGGAAATACAAATTAGCCTGGTTTCTAAAAGCTTGGGAGAAGCAGGTGCTGTACAGCTGAAATGTTTAAATAAGTCAATTTACTATGCAAGAAGCGACGGGTGGAAACGAGCTCTCTCTGACAAATAACATGCATCACAAATTATGAGACTAGATCAGGGTTTATCAGTGTGTGTGTGCGTGTGTGTGTGTGTGTGTGTGTGTGTGTGTGTGTGTGTGTGTGTGTGTGTGTGTGTGTGTGTGTGTATCAAGGCCATGTACAATACAATGTCAACTACAAGGATGAGTTCATTACTGTCACCTCATCTTTTTCTGTGTGACTTTCATATTAGGAAAATCACACTTCTTCAGGTCTCTACATATACATAGTGGGGTCCTCCCTAACCAGACCAACTCCTAGAATCTGGTAAACAAACACTTCCTGCATCAATAGATATTTGGAGTTTTAGGAATTCATGGAATCAAAACGATTGGAATTTGATAGAATACTGTTTGTGACGTAATATTCATTTTGTGACGTAATTTACGTAACAGACTGCACTCTGTGATTGACAATATTGATTGGTTGACATGACCAAGGGCGTGGCAATCCCCGAAGGGGTAGTTCGTTCAGGCTACGGTAGCATTATGTGGTAATGTCCTTGCTCAGAGCTACACACTAACAAGCTGTTGGACTCAGTTAGCATTTGGCTAACTAGTTAGAGGTCCACTTCAGTGACGTGTGCGAGCATGTGCGCGCGCACGCGCGTGTAGTTCGTGATCAGGCTATGGTAGCGGTGTGTGGTAACAATCTGGATCAGAGCTACACACTGAAAGTTCCTCATAAGCTGTTGAAGTAAGCTAGCATTTGGCTAACTAGTTAGCAGTTGGTGTGTATGTGTGTCGGCCTGAAGCTATCCCTAACATCACAGCGAACACATAAACAGTTGGACATTAATTACTAATTCAGAACTATTGTCTGTTTTTTGGTGAATGAAAGCAGCTTTAGCTGTTGTAAGCGATCGGAGAGCTGCGTGTATCCACACATACACACACACACATAGCCATGCGAGCGCACGAGAATACAAGAGAAAAACTTGGTCCTACCGGTAAAATACCATGTTTCATTAGTTTGCAGTAGCTTAGCTCCCTTGTTATCCACAAGCTCTCGTTGTCCATAACGATTTTCAGAAAACACAGTGTAATTATCTCACTGGCCAGTCTGATCATGTTTACACAATGAGCAACACGTCTTTGTTCAGCAAAGACTGAGGAAGTAGGTCCTCGCTTAGCGCCGAAAAAACAACTGTTGTATCGTGAAAAACAACAGTGCAAAACACGAGAAGAATCGGTGAAATTAGTGAAAATTAAAAAAGTTGCAGACAATGGCAATCGATCGATCTGTAATGCAGGCGCATTCCAGTGGCCAAGTAAACAAACGCACGTGAACGCACTGGGGAGGGCAGTGTTGATTGGTCAGCTCAGAGGGGGGGAGGGAGATAGGGAAGGCTCTAAGGGGGTAGGGAGGAGGAGAGACGGAGATGAGAGCTACGCCCCATTAAAACAGACCTTCACAAAGCGGAGGAGGATCTATCAATATTCAATGAAAGATATTGAGAACCACGGATCACTTTGAGGCAAGACATTTCAAATACAGTGTAGTTGGACTTTGGCAGCAGAATGACATCAATTTAAAAAAGCATAATATGGGACCTTTAACATAAAAACACAACATTAAAACAAACACAAATTTCATGCAGGTCCTAAACAGCCTCTGTCCCATTTAGGTATGAACTACACAAACCTAAAGGTTTGCGGTAGATCTTCACTTAAACTGCTGGAAGTTACAAGGTGGAGATTCCATGGATCTGAACTGTTTGATCACTACATCCCACAGAAACCTGACAGTGCTACCATTGGACAGAGATCTGTGGGATGTGGAGGCCAAGCCAGCACCTTGAACTTGTTGTTGTTGTGTGACACCGCCCACGACCTGCACTTTGTCCAGCTGAAGTGATGTTGTCACTCAACCAAGTGACAACAGCGCTGCATTCACTAATCAGCAGCTAAAGTACAGTGAAATCCCCCACACTCGCTCAGCTTAGTTTACACTCCCTTAGATAGGAGAAATTATCTTTAATGATGTTTAGAATTCTGGATTCAGATAATATGGATACCACCACACTCAAATAGATTGCTAAATCAACCTATTTATGTCCTTTTAAGTTAATTCTGCTGAACTGTAATAGATATTAGCTTTTGTAAAAATACACCAAATCTTTACCATCAGTCACGAAGACTCGTGGTCTTTGCATGGTGAAGTTCACAAAGTGTCAGACTGATCTTGGATCTTAATGGGAGTGAACAGGTTAGCAAACACCAACTTGATGCTATTGTTGTACTGTATATAAACTGTGATGGTCCGCACATCTCCCTCCGGACTGGATGAGATCCAAAAAATATAAAATGAAAACCGATCAGTGACAACGGTAAACTCACTGGCATATGATCATCTCTTCTACTTGAACGCTCCCCTGAGAAAACCCGGGTCTTGCCACTTGAGTGGACGCTACTTTGAGCACCCAAATCTCCCCCATGGCAAAAACATTCCCTGATGTCAGGTAGGGGAGTAATGGATGAGAATTACAGCGAGAGAGGTAGAGGAGGGAGGATTTCAGAGTAGATGAGAGAGGAGATGGAAAGAGCCAGAGTGACACAAACACACATTCATTATCCTTATTAGTCCACCTAATGTATATACAAGCTTCCACTCCATTTTCATTATTTAGGCTTCTTTGAGAACACAAATCATTTTGGATACGAACAAAAAGCAGAGAGTGGTTTCCTAAAGGATTACTGGAGCCCCACTTAGAGCTCCACCAGTTCACATCCTGAACCTAATGTACATTAAATTATACAAATTGTTTAGTAAAATGTAAAAAGAAAGAACCCAAAAAAACCCTTGACATTGCCATAGATTTTATACGTTTCCATTTAGATGTGAAACTCAAAATTTCATATTATTCCGGGGATGTTATGACCGCTAGGATCACTAAGGTACGGAGTATTTTCTGTGTAAATAAGGATAATAGAAAAAAAACTACAATAACAGGTGACATCAGAATCTCTGACAGCAGGTGTTATCCTAGTGGAATGAGCAATTTAAGCATCTACATTTTATGTCTGACTGTACTATTATGCATACAGATGCATGCCCACACCCCCTACTGCAACGACTTGGTTCATCCCATGAGAAGCTGCTCAGTCACTTTTGCTCAGGCCCACCCTCTGGAATATAGGACATGAGAATGTACACCCCCTCAGTTGATGGCGGCCGCTGTGCACCTCCTGACTAGTGGATTATATTTCGTACGCACAGCCTTATGGACAGGTGGAACTCTGTAAACCATCACTACTGTGGAGCGTAGTTTGAACAGCTTGAAATGAGCAGCGGCCCCTCTAGTCAGAACTGGGCTGCATGTGGCCTCCACATGAGCTCCGATTGATTGATGAGTTCAGGCTGTTATTGATAAATTACTACAGACACGTGTCCAAACACACTGCTGTGTTCCAACACGAATTTCAAGTAAGTCAGTCAGCGTACCTGTTAGTACAGTTTTTTTTATTGAAATATTGTATTGATTCAAACATATTATACATGTTTGCACATTTATACCACAACTTCAAATCTGACATTTCAGTTTACAGTGATTTTATTTGAGATACCATTGTAATGTTAGGTTTACAAACATGAGTCTGCTTGCAAAATCAATGTCAATGTCTAAGACTTAATTTATGCGTTTTTGTTTTTTTTTAAAAAGATCTAGACTAACACATTTATTAATTTCTGACTCTGGGAAAGTTCCAACGTTAACATAGATTTTTAGAGAAATTAGGACAGCGCTGCTAGAGTTACATTCCCTCTCCGTATTTCGCCAAAGGTAAAATAAAGGACAGCTGCACTACTAGAACATACTTGTGCAGCAATGTGCTTATGGTATGTTTGAGGCACCTTTCCAATGCCTTCTCTCAATCTGTAACAACATGTAAGGACGGCGCTGCTCATGGTTTAATGCTAACATTTCAAAAAGCCATTTAAATCATTAAGTCAGAGAACCCCAAATAACCTGGATTAAAACTGAAAAAAAGCTTTCAAGGAGCAAACACCTGACCTGTCAGCTCCACTGTGCCCTCAACCAATCAGAAGCCCCCTCTTCAGCTTTACTAAAATCACAGTGATTAACTAAAGGTCCAGAAAACAACAGAAAGAAAAAGATCAAAACAAAGCAGTCGAGGGAGATGTGTGAGGTAGGTGTTCATTCAAATACAGTATATTTGACCGGGATAAAAGCTAGCGGGCAACGTTAACACACATTCCAGAATGTCACGGCGACACGCAGGTGAGGTGCTAGTTTTCCTCTAGGGCTGAGGTGCATTTTTACCCCACAGATAACACCACTCATTTTTCCAGCAGTTGAGCAAACAGCAGATGTGACGTCTCTTAGTTTTGAAAAGCCGCAGCACTTACTAAAAGACATGCCGTAGTTTATAAAGTACACCGCACTGCTGCCAGATCAGAAGTTTCACATTTAATCAACTGTGCCTCTTTTAAGCAAAGGCATATTCTTCCACACAGGGACAGACGTTAGCTCGTGGAATATCATGTCAATATGGTTCTGACTGTATCAATTTTTCTCTCACTTGAAGAGAAGAAGAATGAACTTTAATGTTTCCCTTGGGTAAATGTTCTTTTCACTCTGTTTACTATATATAATGAACATACATAGAAGTGTGTGTGTGTAGGCCCCTGAAACAAACAAACAAACACACACACACACACACACACACACACACACACACGGGGCAGTAGGCATGCAATGTATACACAGCGGGAGGCAGAGTGACGGGCAGCTCCATCTGATGGGTGTGGGGGGTGCGTTGCTTGGGGGCACCTTGGCAGTGCTCAGGGGGTGGGCTGACGCCTCCCACTACCGCCCCATTATTCCTAGACTCATCTTCAGACTTCATGCTACAGAAAAATCCAACCATGCAATGCGCAAATATTTGCAGAAAGAGCTTAAGACTAAAGATATGGTCATGATCAGTAGTTCTGCAAACCAATTTGTAAAAAAAATTAGCCAACATTGAATAACCACAGCTAAGCCACTTTCAATCACTTTATTTGTTCTACTTTTGAAAATTAAATTTATGAATCAATATATCTGTCATTTATGTTATTGATCAATGCACTTGTCTTTGTGGTTTTATTATATTTTGAGAAAATGACAATCCTTCCGACTGAAAAATGGTTAGGTGAAATGTTTGCGTGATGTCATTATGCGTTTTTAACAGACAAAAACTCCATGGTGGGGTCCTTGAAGGGGCTTTCCTTCTCTAACACATACCCTATTAAGTTCCAGTCCATTGTTTCTGATCATCTGTTTACACCCTGACACAGGATGTTTACCAAAAGTAAGAAATAACTCCACAAAACTACGACATTTAACTAGATTCCTCGCGCCATAGGATACATACTGTGGTGCCAATAGAGGAACGCACTTTCTGCTGAAAATTAGCAGGTGTTTGAATTTAAATTATTATGAGACACAAGTTCAGCAATCACATTCTACAGGAAAAGAACTGTCAGTGGTGGATGACCTATAGCGGAATGTGTTGCTGGACAACAGACCAATGGCAGCCTAGTTCCCATGGCATCAGCCTTTGTTTTGTCACCTCCTCCAATTCACATGAGGCCCAGGAATCAGAACCCTAATATAACACATAATGTTTACAGATTTAAGGGCTTCAAAGAAGCCATTACAAAATTGTCAGATTTAATGAACAATATGAAGTGGTGAGTTGCAGTCAATAGTTGGCTGTTCTTAGGAACTTTTCCCATCGATGTTGAAATAGGAGCAGAAGAGTCAGAACTAAGTGTAAGATTACATACAAATACTGTCAAACGTGAAACACGAGCACGTATATTAGTACACAGAATGAGGACTATCCCATTGTCCTGGTCAGACAGAGGATAACTCCCATTCTACTGTATATAATAAAAATAGTGCCGAAACACATCTGAAAAACTATGAGCATTTTCTGAATACCATAATGACATCATCCTTTTCTACATCCAAATCTGCCTTGCCCACCGCCTACATGTCATTGCTCACCTAATTTGGAATCTCACACACGTTGGCAGCCAGACAGCTAATTCTAGATGAATATTTATCGTTTATTGAACTCGACTGTGTGGAATTGGAGTGTGAATATGAGTGTGTGTGTGTCCTCGTTTCAACCCGGGAAATGCTAAGGGAGGCCTAGTGAGACATGCTGCGATGTTGAGAGTGGGTGGGCCACAAATCTCAGATACAACATACGGCTCAGGGAAATAATGCAGGGAGGCCAAAAACAGAGTGGGGGCATTATCTTTCTTCTCCCTTGCTCGACTATTAATTTAGCTTAAACTCACTGATCTTCTAAAATATGATGAATGACAGACTATGAAGTCTGTGTGGACACAATAATGCCTGGAGTCACCTTGCTGTTGATTATGTTTTGCAGACTGACAGGGTCTTTATTATAGTTTTTATATCATTAAAATTGGTAGCATATATTTCCCATCTTTCATCAGAGAGATAAAGTATTTATAAACACATTACAGGAAAAAAAAATCAATATTAAAACACAAATTGTCCAAATGAAAATTAGTGTAAACGGACATAGATGGAGAAACATGATGCAAACTTCACTTACTTGATCTAGGGCTTCAGTGGGTGAGTCATGTGGTGGCTGTGGTGGCCTTGTTCAGGGCTCCGGGCAAATAAAAAGGGGCGAAAGGGAGACTCTGGGCGATATCAGTGGCAGGCAGGCAGCTTGGAGTCGAGATGATGGAACAGTGGTGGTAGCGTTATGGCTCCACGACCCCTCTGTCACGCAGCACCATCCCAGGTGCAGGGAGAAGCCGATTGGCCTAGGATTGAGTGAAGAAATGAGAAATGGATGTTAGCATGCTTTTTAGGGGATGTTACTGATATGACTGTTATTAATCAAGGACACTGACAGTTGTATCTGGAGATAAATACTGTAATTCAGTAAATATTCTTTTTTATTGCATTAAGAGACCACATCTACATAACTCTTACTAGGCGTCAAGAGACGGCAGAAATGTGCCTAAATGTTCTTTAATTTTTAAAAAAAATTTGTGTAAGACTAAGAAAAGCAGTCATTAAAATCCTGTAAACCTTTAAAGTGTCAACATGAGTGTCTGTCTGATGATAATCAGAATTTTTTATGCACAGTCAAGTAGAAATCTATTAATTGAATGAGTCGACATCATCTGTCATAGCGATCAAGATACAGTCACGAGGTTCAGTCTCAGGATATATAATGCCACGATAAATCAAAGTCCAAATCTGCAGAATTGATTACTTGTGGATTGATGAGTTATCATAGCATTTGGCCAAGATTGACCCTACAGATGACAAGCATTAAGGAGAAATCAAATTTCTTTGTCCTGAACACATACCCACAGCATTTTTTTCAAACGTGCCACATTTGCAAAATAAAAATGCAGAAAAAAATAGACACTTAAGAACCTAAAAAGAATAGATAGATAGATAGATAGATAGATAGATAGATAGATAGATAGATAGATAGATAGATAGATAGATAGATAGATAGATAGATAGATAGATAGATAGATAGATAGATAGATAGATAGATAGATAGATAGATAGATAGATAGATAGATAGATACTTTATTAATCCCGGAGGAAATTGCATATATCCACTGCTCAGGCATTACATAACAAATAATACTGGATAAACACCAGGAGAAAAGGAAGTATAAAATAAAATTTAAACAGTATAAAATTGAGTTAAAATATAAAACAGTATAAAAAATAAATAAATAAATTATATATATATATATATATATACAACAGTATAAAATTAAATTTAAATTAAATTAAATTAAATCCATATTCAACCCCGTGCTGACCTCGCCACCTCCCCCCCGCTCCTCCTGAGAGAGTCATTGTACCCCCTGATGGCACGGGGCACGAAGGAGGACCTCAGCCTCTCTGTGGAGGCGCTGTGTGACAGCAGTCTGCCGCTGAAGGTGCTTCTCTGCTGGGAGAAGGTGGTTTGTAGGGGGTGCCTGGTGTTGTTCATGATGGCCTTAATTTTAGACATGGTCCTGCTCTCCAGAAGCATATCCACAGAGTCCAGGCTCAGCCCGACCACTGAGCCCGCTCTGCGGATGAGTCTGTTCAGACGGTCCATATCTCTTTTCCTGGCCCCCCCACCCCAACACACAATGGCGTGTGACAGCACACTGGAGACTACGGACTGATAATCACGGTTAACATTCATGCTACCTGTTTTATGTTTGATAGTCATGGTTTCTAAAGATGGTAAAGATTTAATTGTATCAACTGGACAACACTAAACCAATGGGGGTTGGGAATTTTCTCACTTACTGCTGTGAAAAAACAATATAACACCATGGGATGGTGGTGGTGCAGTGCTTTTTTTTCCTTTATGAGGGATGGTTACTTGTAACAGAGGTGCATGCAGAGCCGTATGGATGACATGAGCGCACAGATTCAACTATGCATTTCCTCCTCCATGTTTAATCTGGCTGTCTGCATAAACCACCCGCTCTGAGAATCAGAAACATAAGAGACTCAACCGATGGATTGGCGGGCTGCAGGACCCACAGGATGAACCCAAACCTTTAGTATCGCGCTCACAGTTGGCGTGTTCACCGATAATGTGAAGCAAACAAGAGCTCATGATGATAACATTCACATACAGTGTTTCACAGTCAGTTTAACGCTCAAGATTAATACTAAATAAATCAGCTTTCACTGAATGTGTTATTTCAATTATAAAAGCTGTTTGGGGGGTGATCTGTTGTGAGTAAAAACACATCCACGGGGCTATTATGGAGATATCCATTCTAATGAATCCAGTCACTTTCAATAAATGGTATATACTGTATTTTTTATTGATTTATTTATTCAGTTTATTTTCTTCCATCCAGACATGTTAGTACAACAGATTTTACTTTCATCAGTGTTGAGACATCAGCAACATCCGAAGAGAAAAAAAAGGGTTGACGGGTAGAAGCCATTGGCTTGTAAGGTTCCCGTCCCCTAAATCATCAGCATCTCTCATTACAGCACATTGTCAACCAATTCATACATTGCATTTTGATGACATATTTAAAATAACAAGATAACAAAACCACTGAAAGTTGTACAGAAATATGTTCAAAATGCGTAAAACCAAAAGATTTCTACACATCATAATAGTGGGTTAGACATTTAATAAAAAGGAAGGCCAAACAGTCACAGAGCACAAATAAAATATCAAATAGACCACGCAAGAAGTACCAATGAAATCAAATCCCAACCCAAATACCATCTCTGCACAAACAAACAGACCACAATTCAATTTAGTGTTCACAAGGTATATTAAATCAAGCAAGCGTGATGCAAACTTTACACCTCAATGAGGAGATACAGCTGGGGTATCTCTTCCACTGAACAAGAAACACTGGCAGCAACTACAAACTACCTCGCTGTGGAAGCGGAGCCTGCATGTCATTCACTCGCATCAAATGCTGCACCCATGAAAATCTGTAAAAGCTGAATAAATTACATTATATAAAACAGATATCTCTTACATCATCATGGAAAATGAGAACTGTGCATGCGTCCCTCTTGTATCAGGCCCTTGATCATTCAACTTCTATAAGATCAACAGGGGATAGGTTACCAATCAAGTTGGTTTTCTGAAGGACAGATAGCTTTACTTGTTTCTACGGTAACAGCTGCTTTGTTTTCCTCAATGTAAAGCACGACTTCAGCTAGGTAGAGTCATGAAGAGTCGTAAAAAGACGTGATTTGGGGCTATGATTTTGATTCATCACATCATATTATGCCAAACACTATTTTTCTATTCAAGGCTTCACACTAAATGACCAAAAAAACCCTCTTAACCCAACCTAACCTTCTGTAAATATAGACAAAATTACCCCAGCTTAACAACGTCCAAAGAATTTGCTCTTTGGTTCTGCAAGTTTGTTTCTTGTAAAACTAGTAATTTACTATTAATTTACTAAAAATCCAGCATTCATGTTACTTCCAGTAAGAACATGAAAATTTACTATAACTACTATTGTTGCATGTAGTGAAAATATCCAGATTACATGGAGAAAAACCACCCAAGGAGATTCCAAAAGGGACCATGACGAGTATTTAATTTTAGTTTCACATGTTCTAAAAAAAAATAAAAAAAAATAAAAAATTGCTGATTTGAAATAAAATCCCCAAAACAAAACCTAAATTTCACCTATATTAAGTTATGCAAGTACATGATGACATCAGAAGGTAACAAATACACACACACACACACACACACACACACACACACACACACACACACACACACACACACACAAACACTTCTTTAAAACTGAAAAAGCTATAGTGATTAGATTTGATGCAATTGTTTCGTCAGTATTTACTGACTGTACGTTTATTTCTGACTCCTATATTGTGACTTTCCACGTAGCTTTATTATGACAATATATCAGTTACATGAGTTAAAACGGTCTTGCAGGTGCTTTTGAGCATGTGAACAATAAATAACTCCACCTGGAGACAAACTCAACAGAAAGCTTACAATTTCTTCGGCTAGATATCGTACGTACATTTTATAACAGCTTGACACTATTAGAATATTCAATGGCCTCATATGATTAGAAGAATCTTATCACAGTCATAGTAATAAAGCTGAATAATTTGAATTCTTCTAATATCAAAGGTAAGCTTGTGTACAAAAATATGGTAAGAAGAATCAATCATGACTCACCAACTGCAAGTAAATCAGCAGAACAAGGAAGCTAAGTGTTTTACAGCGAAGCTTAAGCTCTCATATGATAAGGTGCTTTCTGTGGTGCAGTCATTGCCAGTTTTGTCACCAAACCTGTTTTTCATTTACAAATATTTGGCTGTCACGTCAACTAGAAACTGGTGGTAACAGCATTAAAACATACTGTGAAAACACGTCAATTGTCTGAATTTCAGCTGAATGCTACGAGAGGTTGGCAGCAAGTTAAGAGTTTCAGGGTGCATTGGATGATTGGTTGCATGTGTGCATAAAAAAACTGTAAAATGTCACAACGCGTTTTCATGTACTGCACAAATAAACTAATATGCATCAAAGTCATGAGCAGCTTTACGTCCTGTGTTAACACTGTGAAAGTAAAATGGAGAGCTGTGTTGTTCTGCCTCTGACAGCAGCGCAGGTAGTAATAGCACCAAAAATGCTAGGGGGAAGACAGGGTGAATGTGTGACATTCTAAAGACATATGTGTGCACAGTCCACAAATTTAAAAAGCAGCTAGTAGCATTTAGCGACTAACTCAAATGAGAAAGTAAACTGGTCGTACGTGTGTGTGGTCCAGAAATAGAGGATTTAAAAAGCAGTCAGTAGGTGTTAGTGGCTAACAAAGTCAACGTCAACTGGTCAAGGAGTTTCGCTTACCCTCCGACCAGACAGCAAGATCAACCACTGTGTGACAGGAATTGTAAACAGCTGTTTTTGCCATGTTTCATTGTTTATAAGGCACTGCTAAAATTTCACACATGCAGGAAAAAGGGTGCTATGTATGATGTCACACCTCTAAAGCTGACACGTTATTCAAAACACCCAGCGGGACGCTCTTGTTTTGTCCTGCTAAACAAAGGTGTCATAGAGATGGCTCTTCGTTGCACTGCTGTTGCATGATCTCTGTACAAAAGGCCTATAATTACCCAGCAACTACGCAACTTGGCAGCATTTCACACAACTTTTGAATTAAGATTTTGATGCGACTTTTGATGTCATGCTAAAATTGTTAACATGCACTAATAAACACAGTGTGCAGCTGAGGAGGTGAACGGGACCATGTTTCATCCATTCATCCCAACAGAACTGGATTAATTTTTTATTTATTAATAAAAGAAAATACCGTAATTTTTTTGCCCATTTAAACTTTAAACAAAGAGGTCTTATGTGGATGTACTCGTGGTTGAGTACCAGCAATGGTTGTAGGATGCTGAAGATTTAATAAAATGAGCAGGTGTAAATTTATCACACATTGAAGCAACGTGTATTAAAGAAGAGGTGTAAAGATTCAGATTAATAATGGTGTGAAAACCACTTCCTGCATCTAAACTGGAGTTAAGCCAGACAGTGTATCTGGACCGCAAATAGTACTTATTTGCACTGCACTACGATTCACACACACCACTTCCTTTCCTCTTTACAGCTACGTTTTCCTGGTATACACATAAACGATGCAACGTGTGAAATATAAATAAATCCCTATCCCTAAAGCACCGATAAAGTAGAAGATGGTGTGGGTCTCCTTTCTCTTACTGTAGCTTCCACTTTCCTATGACTCCCTTGCCTTGCATCGTAAATCCCCGAGTCTTGAGTCAGCAGCCAGTCTGAGGCAGGCCGCATACTTTAACGAAAGTGAGCTTTGGCATGTTTTCAAAGACAGCGGAACTGTATTACAAACCCACCTGCATTGTGCTTCGTCAACAGCGTTGAAAAGCAAAATGCAAATCAGAGCTAGTAAACTTTTTCCCACAGTCACCTGCTACTACCTGGAAGAGGTACTGAACATCAACACAACCAGGTGTCATTGCACACAGTTGAGCGGCCGATCCACCCAGCTGCTGTCCTCTTCGACAGTTGAACAGCCTGACAGACGAATTTGAACCCTCGTCGCAGTCTTGTAATCTGTTGTCTGTTTCACTGCTGCAGTGGGAGTCATATATATACACATTTAACTGTCTGGAGAGCCATCTTTTCCGCCTTGCACTGCCTTCTGGGAGACAGGGAATAAATGAAAAGAAATTGCCAAAGTAGTTGTCGGGATTTCTGAACTGACTAAATATCACACTGGACACAGAAGACTACACACAATCCCATCTGCATTACATCATACCGGTTCAACTTTGACCTCCTCATGGTCTTATGAATACTACAGCGAGGATTGTGAAATGTAAATTCTGGCTGGCGTTTGACTAAACTCGGGTTGAAATCATTCCACAAATAATATGAGTACCAAGTTAACTAAAACCACTGCAGAGGAAACTAGAGAGCACAATAACCTTAATTGTCAACTGGAAAATTTGCATCCAGAGAGAAAGATGCCATCCTAAGATTAAATTAAATCAAAATAATCAAATTATGTGGATAAACTATAATCGTTATTAGAGTGATTGTGAACAAACATGAAGTTCAAATGAGGACAAAATAGAACGTTCATCTGCTTTAAACATTAAGTATACTTGACATTACAAAAACTACAAATAGTGTGTGTGATGCAAAGTTGAACCATTCTCAAATGCAGAAATAACACAAGCAAGACACTTTTAACCGCTGACTGCATCTTGCATGGCAACACCTCAGTGAAACTTTGGGACGTGCGTCGCCATCCGCCCATACAAAAAACCCTGGTACACAAACATCTTTATGCTCCACTAAACAAAGGCTCTTTACACCACCATATGCTCCAATCACATTGACAATGAGATGAACACATCGGTTGAAACTTCTTCAAAAATCACCCGACACTGCTGTCATGTCAGCAGAGTATAATGTACCTGTGAAAAAACATCTTGTTCTTTATCTCCTCCTTTTTTCCTATTATTGTCATTCATTCACACGCACATTTCTCACCACAAAACTTAACACAGGAAATTCAACACTATTCTCTTATTGTGACCAGGTATGTTAAGGGAAAAAAATGGGGCCATTGCAGCTTAAATGTTAACCCACTCATGCAAGCAGAACTCCTTTCTCTGCTTTCTTATTTGCCCAATGAATTTCTTCCTATGCGTGGTCTTTCTGTTTCTCTCATTCTTCGCCTTTACTATTCTCCTTCCCTCCACTTCCACCCAACCCTTACAGATTCTCAGTCTGCAGCATGAGCCTTTTCTCCCTGGGTGAGAATGTAGGCCATCTCTCTGACAGCATGAAGGCAGTGCAGAATCGAAGCGGCATCTCTGTGCTCTTCTTCCCTGCATTCTGCACACTTGCAGCAGCTGACGCCAGCATGCGTGTATGCGTCTGTGTGACTGCCTTATAGTGACTCAGAATCGAGAGACAAACCTCAAGATGCAGCAGCTTAAGGTGAACAGGTTTCATCATGAGTCGATCTGTTTTGTTTCTGCAGAAACAAGATCTCTTGCACACCACATGGCAAATTATCGAAGATGATGAGAAAGATTCGGCACACTCTGATCTGTGATGAAGTTGATTTGGTAGGACTGCGTAAAACCATGATACTGTTACAGTTCTCCTTTGTGCATGATGGGGGGTGCTGGATACCCTTATCTGTAGGAGGTAGTCAGAAAAACATGAGCCCTACCAGTATTCAGCTGAAGCAGAGCGATCAATCAATGTCATTGCATTGATCCCTTGGAAATAAAAAAAAATGCACAAAATCCACGCATCTATCCATATTTAGGAAAATGAAAGAACATCCTGCAATTACCTTTTCATTCAAATCTGCACCAAACTTTAATGGAGTCTATTCTGGCTACCATCTTTAAATTTCCCAGTTTGGGATCAATAAAGTATATCTCATCTTATCTAATCTTCCCCTGAGTCCCACAAAATCTGTTCAGTAGCGTTACCCCGATGACAACCAACAAACAGAAAAGGTGATATCATAACCTCCACTTTTGAGATATTAAAAAAAATGTGAGCAGAATAAACGACAATTGAAAATCTTTATCAGATGCAGCTCTACTTCTGTGAAAGAATATCACTTTTAGATGTTTGGTGGTTGGCACCATTATGGCTTTGAAAGTGGATTAATGACTGATGCAATGGTAGGTGCATGTCTTAACGTGTGGAAATAGATACGTCTCTGTCAAATTGTCTATCCATCAACAGCTACACATTTCCATATGCTCCACACACTGACATCGACATGCCAACAAGAGGGACGAGAAGTGCGTAAAAGGGACTAAGAATAAAGGTGAGCAGAAGCAACAATGTACACAGTAGGGTTTTACTGGTTCACTTATGTTCTCTTTTGCGCACATATTTGTCATCCTTTGTGTGAATAATGTCATTTGTCAGCACTTTAATTAGTCTGTCATGCTAAATGCTTTGCTGGACAGTTCATCTTTACGTTTGTCTGTGTCTTAACCACTTTCAGGTCTGTGAGACATAATAAAATGATCCATTATGACTGATAAATACCAAATGACAATAGTATTCAAAAACCTCAGATGGAGAAAGATAACTGCACTACATACAGGAATTACTTAATTTGCGCTAAGTGAAACTTAAAGCCCCAACTTCTGAGAGGACCACACAGTTCAGAAACTGTGTGGGGATGGGGGTACTCATCAGGGGTACACAAATTCTTAATAGTCAAGTAATCTCTGAGTGAAGTCAGGTTAAATGAAAGACATTGCATTCATAATCAAGTTACTTCAGCCCTTCACTGAAGCCATTGTTGCAACAGAGCAAACACCAACCTCAATTTCTTTATTGTAAATTTCTTTATCATGCTTGTGTTATTCATTACTATGATTTTTAATATTGCTCTGAAATAAATCACTCAAAGTTTCTAATGGAGGAACATGATCCAAAAGGGTCCAAGTTCCACCGACCACAGTCCCGTGAAAAACACCACACCTGGAACGTGAGTATTAGCTTTCCTCATAAGCATGAAATTCTACAAATCTAAATCTGAGAGGAGGAAAAAGTCTGAACTTTTATACTCCCAGAAATATGCATTTATATTTATATTTTTGGTTTTGTGTAGTTTACATCTACTACCAAAATCTGGCACCGGTTGACTAAAAGGGGAATCAATACTGTGTACATGTGACATCAATCTGTTAGTAGCCTTAAAAGTACCGCGTTCTGTTCTAAACTCCAGTTGACAGTCAGCCTGCGAAGTTAGCTCCTATACCTCACGCCAACATAGAAATCAGATAAAAGTATTTTCTGGGTTTGCAAAAACAGACTGTAGATAAAAATCTAATAAAAGTCCAGTATAGGAATGTGTGACAGTGGTAGGCAAACTGCAGCAGTGCAGTGTTAAAATGGCTGCTCATTCTCCATCCAAACACAGAGCTCAGCTGAGAGGGACTTCAGCTCCAACTAATTAGTCCAAAATGTTGTTCATCCTTAGGTAGGCTTAACAGCTTCTGTATAAAGCTAAGAAAGGAAATGGCATCGCAGCTGCTTGAAAGTGAATAAATATTAAACACATGAGTCTCTAATGACTCTTACAGCACATTCTGAATAGAATACTTTCTCAACATCCCTATCACGATGCACAAACTACAGCATTTCAACACGCTGGCATGCTATGAAAATACAAAACAAAAAAACCTGGTTAAAGACCTTCATCTATCATCCATGAATCCATTAATCACTTTCTTTGCTCAATGTTTTTTATTAGAAGTTTACATTTAGATTGCACACAGGCACTCACAGTAAACCTTGAACTGAATAACCGGGGTTTACGTTGAACTCTACGTCCCGGCTCTTATCTTCACTACATCATTACCTAAAGAGGCCCAGCTACAACGCTGTCTCTTGGAACCTACATAAACAGACTAGCTGCTATCAGTAAGCACACTCAAAAGACCAACGTTGCAACATGCACCAAGATAATGAATTTAAAGCAATTCATAACACAATACGTGCTAAATGGCAATAATTCCAATTGGGTTTAATAGCAGCAGAGAAAGCAGATGTATATTTAGGAAGAGAGTCTATTTCAAGCTCATTATCGTCGGTTTATGTTCATTTCAAGGAGTATATATGATTGTCTTGCCCCCTCACGCTTCAACCCATCATAGCACCATCCATCCATCCATTTTCTTGTATCATCATAGCACACAATGGCCAAATTCCTATGCAATGTAGAGATTGCTTTCATAAAACCAGTGTATTTCTGTACTAATAATTTCAGTCTCAGTTAGACGAAATGCACTTCACAACTATACTCCAAACATTCTATTTTTAATCAAATGTAGTTTACTTTTGCACATACAAAAAAAACTGTTAAATAATAATAGAGTATTCACTGACATTTATTTTTTTGCATAATCACCTTTTCAAACTGTAAAATAGTAATTCAGATATTTTACATGTCCGCTGTCACATGTCTTTCAAATCAGAGAAATTCAGAGTTTAGCATGCCAGTATTTGTTTCTAAATTGTCATAAGCTGGAGGTACCTCCTTGAATGTTGATATATTCATTCAATTTGTGTAAGGGTTCATGATCCATAAAATTTTGGTTTATTCACTCTTTTTTCAATTTTACATGTGAATAAAAGGAAATACAAGTTATTACCGGCTGAATTAGCAGCTTTACCCAAAGAATTCTACACCTTTAAAACAGAACCAGGACCACTACGGCTATAAATAGAAATGAGGTCAGTTAAGGTGAATTTTGTCCATTACATTAATACAAAACTGAAGGTTAACGTCTGCTCTAATTGCATGTTCTGGATCTTGCCTACTTCTGCGGGTGTTCTAATTACAAAACACGAACTGTCATGTAAATACGACCGGGGGCTTTTCGCCCACGCCGAAGAGGTCAGGATGTCCTGACAGTTTTCGCGTTCGGGACGCAAGTTGCGGGCAAATTAAATTAAACGCAGCGACACCTGGAGGCAGTTTGGACGGTCTTATATAAGAACAGTCTGGTAGATTTTTTGCAGGTGGTGAAGGAGCAAAATGTCCCAGAGAGAACTGCAAGATACTGTATGCATTCAGTTCGAGAGATTGTATAGCAACGTTAGGTGGAAAAATCAACAATGAGTCAGACATGTTTGGAGGCCCTCAGCATATGCTCCTCTGCAGCGGCTAGTTAAATCGTGGATGGTCATCATGACATGTTGTAATACATTAACGGCGATGTTATTCAGCTGGCTTACCTGCTTTATTGTCCGTTTAACTAGTAAATAATGATCCTCCCCACGAAGTCTTGCCGTAACTTGTCACGCTGGATGATTAATTCCCATGCAAACGGCAGTTTAGTCTGTGCGTAAAACAAGCCAGTTAGCCAACTTGGCTAACCAGCTTAACTTAACGCTACTGCCTGCGACAAGAATAGTCAGATGTCTGACTTTTTATCCACTGTTACTTTGCAAAAGATATTTTCACGGTCAACTGTGGCGAACATGTTATAAACCCGACTAGGTTAGCTTGAAAACTAGGGAAAGGCTGCGTCTTAGCTAGCTCGCTAGCAATTTAACACCAGCTAATGTTGACAAACAAGCCTGCGTAGTTAAAATCACACACGACTTGGAGCTAACTCACGCCAGGCTGCCAACACAGTTAGCTTAGCTAGCTAACAAGCTCGCTAAATCCAAACCTTGTTCCGAAAATCCTTTTTTGTTGTGTCCGACTTATATCCCATCCGCAGTTGCAAATCGTACGTAAATCCGTGGATCACTTGCGGCTGGTTTCTCCGTTTCAATGACGGCGCACTCGCGTTTGCAAACCCAAGTTATCGCTTTGGTCTTTGCTCTCCGCCATTTCCAATCTCTCAACACAAACAAACAGGGCTGCTCGCGCGCACGGAACGTCAAGGCGCGTTCACGGCGAGGGCTGGAGAAGCTTCTATAATGATAGAAAGAAGACGCGACTTTTGATCATTCCCTATTATCTACACTCCCGTATTGACTCAATAAGGAACTACGATACTATAGAGAAAATGGAGTAGGGTGTGCGCCGATTATTCATGACGGTACGGTGTCTGTTTATGACTATCATTAGGTAGTTAGGAAGTGTACCGTTAACATTGTGGGGAAATTAAAAACACATGTCGTTTAATGATGACACACGTAAAGAACAACAAACAGTAGAATACAGTCGGCGCTGAAACCAAAGGTCATAACCTCTGATTTTATTTTTAGCTTTTTCAGGGTCTGAACAGCCTGTGGGAATGGTATTTGTAGTAAAATTCAAGGTTGTTATCAAGAAAATATGAAATAAAACATCCTTTATCTTTTATGAATGCAGAATCCTCATAAGTTTAATATTTTTCATTTCGGTAAGGAACTACAGTATATAATCATGTTGGTTATTCGGGGCCTCATTAGACTTATTTTACTCGAACATATGGTGCAGTAAAATGTATTATTAACCAGTAAAATGTATTAGTAAGCAGTAAAATGTATTAGTAAACAATAAATTCATAATTGAAGCCATAATGTATTTTAATCCACAATGTCAAAGCAACAGAGCTTCATCCAAACTAAATTATCTCAGGCACATTAAACGCATGTAGCAAATGTAAAGACAGGTATGGAGATAAAGAATGTGGTCATTCCTCTCGGTGTGTGTTAAAAGCCTGGCAGTGTTGTTTTTTTTTATAAATTGCAGTCTTGAATGAAGCGTATTGCCGTAATCTAGTCTGGAGAAAATACAAACATGGATTATTTTTTCTAAATCTGAGGATGAAAGGATTTATAGTTTTTTTTGTTTTTGTTTTCTGGCTATATCAGTCAGGCAAAACAAGACTGCACTTCGTTGATCACCTGAGTGGCAAAGGTTAAATGAAAGTCAAAAATAGCTCATAGGTTAGGGGGTTCTTTCCAAACATTACTAGATAAGGCATGTAAACTAGTAGAGAGATCAATAATGCTTCCAGCACTGGGACCACTGGTTATAAGAATGAAATCTTGTCAGGAATCAATTGGTATCAGGAAGTTCTTGGACATCCACAGTTTGATGACAGCATATACTGTATACTGTACTGTATTTCAGTGTCCTAAGCATAGCCATGGCAATCAATACCATGGCTATCGCCCTAGAAACGGCATATATTTAAATAAATATGGACTCCAAGTAGACCCTTGAGGACCCCACAAATTGAGGCCCTCAAGAGGGGCAGGCACCTCCAAGCACAGCAGAAAAGGAGATATTTGGCAGATAAGAGATATAACATTTCAGAACCACTTCACTGATGCCAGCATATTTTTTTCAGACTTCGACTTAAGATATCATGGTCCACTGCGTCAAAGAAACAGCTATGGTAGAGGAGAATTAAAGTGAAGAACAGTTTTCTGCATGGAGGCTGCAAGCAGTAAATCATCAGTGACTTTGACAAGAGTGGTCTCAGTACTGTGTTGTTAGGAAATCAAGCTGAAATGTTTTGTCATTTTTATTCATTAAGAAATTAGTTGAGTGAAGACAATTACTTCTAAAAATTTTAATAAAGATTGTAGCTTTGACATGGGTCTAAAATGCCCTAAAAGTTAAGTAGTTAACTTAACTGGCTTTCTCTTTATGAACAAATAATAAACCTAGGAAGTGTGCACAGTAATCGTGATGTGTCTCCTAAACTTACAGTGATGTACTTAGAAGTGAAGAGGGCGACAGCCTGTGTGCAGAAGTTAAACTTATGTTGAAAGATAAAGTTTATTCTATGTTTAATTCTGATTTTTCTTCAATAACTGGAATTTACAGTATTTCGTTTTCAGAACGTAAGCCAGTTCTTAGAAAAACAAAAACAAGCGATCTGATTACATGGAAATTGTGATTTGGAATTTTTCATTATTTTTGAAGTTGTAAAAGTACAAAATGTTTGATTGATTGGTTGATGTTGAAAAGGAAAAAAGTTCTGACACAAAGGTATAGGAATGTGGGATTCACTGTAAATTTTTCAAACTACAGTACAGTACTGTACTAGGAAAATTAACACCTTTTTTTCTACTTTAAAAACCTGATGTTTTGCTGTCCTGGTTAACAAAGGGAATTTGAGTCTAAATAAATGTATTTATAAAGAAAATAATTAGGAGATAACTTTCTGATTAAAAAACATTAACTTTACAAAATCCTACAATTATTTGTTGTCATATGAGGTTATACTGAGTGAACTTCAGATTTGATACAACAGTGTCTTATTTACCTAAATGTTGTGTCTAATGGACTATTCTGTGATTAATTCTGAAATTCACTTTATGCTTATATTTTTGAGCCTTTTACACAGAAAAACTGGGTGAAAACAGTACCTTGAACTGCTGGATGGAGAGACAAACAGTTTTAGGAAAACACCAGGGAGGAACTTGGCCGTCTTTCATCTCATTTAACAGACAAGTACAATTATGACAAGTAATTATGTGCTTTTTCTACTGGGGAGTGAGTGGTGCTTCGGCAATTTTATTTATAGGTAATATAAAAACATCACAACACATTTCATGCATTTTTAACATCATCCATTGGTGTCTTTCATGCTAAAATAAAGCTGCTCTAAGACACTTGAGTACCATTCCACACTACCAGGTCACAAGACCAAGAAAGCTATCGTGCTGAGCCCATGGGATGGTCAAACTGTGGTTGAACAAAAGCGGATATAATGGAAAATTACTCATAGACATATTTCAGTTTGAATAGGTCTTTTCTGGAAGTGCATGTGAGTTTTTGTAACTGAATAAATGACTGAACATTTCATGACTCAGACAGTAATTAATAAATTTTCCACGGTGAAAAGAAATACACGGGTGTAGGTGAAGACAGATGAAGACTTGATGATGGAGGATCTCCTGATGATCTCTCTTCACCCTGAAAACAAAGTGGAAACTTTCTTCTTTGTTCAGTTTCATATACAGTACTGTACATATGGAGATGTTGTGCCTCAATATCATAGATCAACGCTGTAATGCAGCTTCTCTTAGTTGATAGTTTTAACATACACTGAACATATTAAATCAACATACCATTTCATACAGTCTATATAATAAAAAAGCAAGTAAGAGTAATTACTGTTTGCTCATGTCACTCCTGCCACAGCCAGCCATCACAATGCAAATATTTTTCCATCCTTAAGCTGGGGACAAGCAAAGTGATAGGCTTGGCCATTAAAGAAGGAATATGTCCTTGGTTTATATCTCAATATTACCTGAGGGACTGTGTGAGGAAGTCAGAGCACCCAGAAGGAACCCAGACAGACATGAGGAGAACATGTAGTGTAATGGCACGAGCAAATTAATCCAGAAAACAATCATATTTTGCATCTTTAATTACAGGTGTTTGCATGTGTCAGGAGCCAGAGGAAACTGTCATGTGTCATCCTTTTGCAGATCAATTTATACACTTTATACACAGATCATTTGGACACGTTCTCAATGCAGTCACTTAAAGAGTTTGAATGTCCTCAGCAGTGGCTGGACAGTCTCTTTTGGACATGGTTTCAGAGCCAGGCAGGTGGGAATGTTCTCTGGTTGTTCGATCCAAAGCTTGTGTGCCACACCAGCCTGTATTAGATTCTCTGATAAACTAGTCAGGGCAGCCTCATCCGGAGCCTGGAGAGAGTAAAAACAAAGAATTGGTTATTAAAGACTGGGCTAAATATTACCATTACTTCACATTTAAGTCTCATTCTCCATGTGAAATCTAGCTAATTTAGTACGGTGCTGTAAACCTTTCCGAGCCTAAAAAATTTAGAGGGTCAGAAATGAAAATTTGTAAAGGTATTAATTGTCTGATTCACAGTGAAATTTAACTGTGTCTTATGTAGTGTATTGTATCACACTTTCTTATTTCCTCACCACAATAACTGTATTATAATTATAAAGAGAGCTATATCAACCAATTCAATACCATTCATTTGCTGCTGTAACATTACACTAAAAGCAGACGCTAACCTAAGCACAGACCAGAGATAAATCCATACTCGTATCAATGTCTGTCTTTTAATGTTTTTTTTAAGACAATTAATGATCATTGTAGATGTGCAACCATATTATGTTAGATGAGTTTCTCATATTGCCAGCACCAGATTAAGGATAACAATCCTTGATTACAGTCGGGAAACATGTTAACAGTTCAGCTAAAAAAAAACACAAACAGGTAAAAAAAAATAGAAATTTTCAAGAATTTAGTGACGCCGAACAGTAAAGCTAAACAGAAAAGCTTTTATTTAGTTATCAAACAGATTATTTAAAGCAATATAATATCAATAAGAATTAAAATGACAATAAGTGAATGGAGTCTGGTGTGCGGCTCTTACCCCGAGCACCACTTTATGCATGGAGTCCAGCTCTGCCAGGTACCGCTGAGTGTCCGCGTCTCCGTAATGGAGGTGAATGGCGGCGGTGGCAGCGTGACAGGCCTGAGTTATGACGGCTCCGAGGGGCCAGGACAGTTTGTGAACCAGATCCGACCGGACAACAACATATTGAACCAGCCGCCTAGGAGACCCCGCTCCTGTAGCGGCCATATTCACCGCGCACAGGAAGCGAATTTAATGTCCACACTATGGCGACGCCACAACCCGACTCGCGCTCTGTGATTGGCTTACCCTGATATCTTTACCTTAGCCCCAACCAATCATCATCACGTACGGTGAGTTTAACCAACCCAACCAAAGAAGTTAGCAAGTACTGGCCAATCAGGGGCAAGATAGGATCAGACACGCAACCACGTAGTAGGATACGACGTTCCGTAGTGTAGGGAAGCCCTGTTTGTCTTCCGGTTCAGCTACGTCGCTAATCATTAACCATGCTAAAACTTGACTTCCCCCTCCTGGCCACTTTCACTCAAAAACTAAAAGTACATTAAAAAAGTAAATGTTAAATGAAATCTAAATACGAACAAATATGGCGCATAAAAATAAAATAAATTGAAAAACATGGCATAAAAAGTGGCTTCACAACATGCGTCCTTCTTATCCTTCCTAAATATCATTAAATATTCTATTGATTTTGTTGGCTATTTACTGTAGCAAAAATCAATTTCTGTGGCGCTTTGAGTACATCGTGTCTCTGAGACCATCAGTCTCAAAGAGGCTGGTTTGCTTACCGTTAGTTTACTATAGTCACAAGCAGAACATTTCTATCTATCTATCTATTTGATCTGTAATTTCTAATAGAATTCCATATCCTCTGCCTAGTACTGTACATTGAATGTGCCGGCTCCGTCGCACCCGGAGTTCGCCCCGCCTCACGCCCTCAGACAGCTGGGACGGGCTCCAGCTCCCCGTGACCCGCTACAGCGGACAAAGCGGTTCGGAAGATGAATTAATATACCGTCATATTTTGTGAAAAAATTGAGGTGTTTATATTTGTCGTTTGTTAATGACTGGATTGATATAAAAACATTGAATATGGTGAATAATGGAGTTTGCGATTCTTCAATATGACACAAACAACTAATCTGCAGCTGAATAAAATGGTGGTGATTTAGTTAAGTACTGACGTTAACAGAAAAACACCTTATACAACTTAATATTTCATTTATTCATCATCAACCTCTTCATTCACTGTGGCGGGTCGCTTTGAGATGAACTGAAGGATGAATTGTTTTGGCAGAAAAATATTTTCCTTTAAAGCTGAGATAAGTATTTAAACATTCTATGATTATTGATTGAGTGTTGAAAACTGGGGTAATGAAAACATTTTGGAAATACTACAGTCACCTCTTTAAGAATGTAATGCGTTTTAGAGGAAGACCTTCGCACTTAAAATGTGACATTTTAACATAAAAGATCTTCCATCCCTAAAAAAAGTGTCTCAGTGACATCAAATTAAATGAAAATCTCACACTCATTCAAATAACTGACATGCAAGTCACCAGTAAATGTCACAATAATTATTTATTAAGCATACACATTATAATATAAATATAAAATATGCTATTTTTGTTCTTAAAATTGGTGAGACATCATTATATCTGTGTTGAGACAGACAACCATACAAACAGGTTTTCATATTCTACCAAAATCTGCTGAAACTTCTATGCAGCTGTAATAAACATGATGGTGCCATCCTAAAGTCAAAGCCTGTTTTCTTGGAGCACGTCAGAGAAATATGACTGATCTAGGATCAGGTCCATGTAAATGTGGCTATAAATGAGGAGGCAAACTGGTCTTAGATCAGCGCTCCTAGTCTAAGATGCGGTATACAGCCCACGTACAGAGAGAGCACAATAACCTACTTTATATATCATATATGCCATCATTCATATATATATATATATATATATATATATATATATATATATATATATATATATATATATATATATATATATATATATATATATATATATATATATATATATATATATATATATATATGTACTTATATAAACAATGGCAATTAGCAGCATGATAATGGACCACTCATTTTTTCTAGTTTCAAAGATCTGCAAAATAAGTTAAGAAGTACAAGTAAAGAAATAAAATAAACATCAAACATACTGATGATTATCATCACTGTGCTAAGAGAGAACCTCAGCAACAGCAAACTAAATAGAGATAAACAATTAAATCAGATCGGAGTGATGACATTTGACAGTCAGGATTCAGGTTCAATTCAATTTCACTTCAGTCAACAACAGGAAGTGGAGAATCAGTACACTTTTACCAAAGTGAAAATAGCGACTTCTGTGCATTTCATAGACAGGAAAATTGAAAGATTAAATCTCAAACCATGAATTCCAGTTTCATTTGACTGAATCAAAAGTGAATTGATCCTCAAACCTATCAATGACAATACAGAACAAATGGTTTTGACATTTTTTCTCTTTTTTTCTTTTTTTTTCAGGATTTTTTTCCAAGTTTGGTTGACATGCTGAATCCTTGTGTCTGCAGATCTATGGTCAATCAAAAGGAAAAGTACTGAGCGAACCACTCCTGGCGCTGGGCGTCTGGGCAGTCGATGGCAGGATCCTTAGTTTCAGGAGGGCTTCGGGGCAGGAGTGCAAAATCACCGTAACACAAATAACATCAAAAACAGAAAAAGACAAGTCAGGGAAGAAGCCAGAGGGTAATTCAGTCAGTCTTACACAAGACCAAATGGCCAAGAACCCTCTCATTTATCCATCCTGTGGTTGTTGTCATTACATTAAACCAAAACTAATTTTTTTCCATTTAAGATAAAGCCCATTGTCCGTCTATTACTCATTTCAGTCCTTTAATGAATCAGATCGCAACAGCTCTATAATTAAAAATGGACTGAAAGTTGAACGACATCAAAAGTGTAATTCATCTCTATTTCCTGAAGGGGGAAGCAGAGCAGAACAGAGATATCCCTGTTCAGCCTTGGACCAGTTGTATACAATATGCGTTTTTACCTGTTATCATTAGCTGGTTTTATAGGTGGCAGGAGGAAAATATGTTTTTCCTGGCAAAATACTAGTGAAAGAGTGAACCTAAATATAAATTGTCTTCAGTAGATACCAATGAGCTTCGAACAACAGGCTGGGTGTGTAGGGAGGCCAGAAACATTTCATACTCCAAAGTGAGTTGCAATCTGAACCATATGTACACGTGAAGCTTTTTAGCTACCCCTTGCAATTTTCCTCACAGTGGGGTGGAGGGAGACGATCGCTGTACCTCAAAAGTTTAAAGTAATGAGGTCAAGTGTTTGCATCTAACAAAACAAGCTAGCCCATTGGAGTTGCTTCTGCTTTTAATTGGCTCCTTCTAAAATAAACCGTCCTGTAACTCCAGGGTATTATTTAAGAAGGGAAGGCGGTGGACTTTTTGTTGCTTTCAATGCTTGAAGAAGTCAGTTATTTCCCAAAGGAGATATATTTTGTGCAGCCTGATAAATTATGTTTATACTGTACACGGTCACGATTAGACCCAAAGAGTTCACTTTTAAATTCATAAAATATTCATAGTATTCATTGTATTTACAGGTTTTTGCAAAATGGCCACATTAAATAAACACTACAGTGTATTTTGCACCATATTACTGCAGTTTCTTTGTTTATTATACTGAAAAAACAATGGAGAAATCTCCCTCTAGGATCATTTGGGACAAGTCTGTTTGTTTTTCAGGGCTTTCGTTTCATTTTGTCATGGATGAGAGGATAACAGGAAGTGGTCCAAACTGTCCGACACGGATATATTGAGACCTCACTTGTTATAGCCGGCAATGTCATCATTATGTGACAGAAATGCTGTGTGGGAAATATTTAAGGTAGCACAGGAAATATAAAACATTCATTAGAGCTTGAAGAAAAAAAACAAATATTCATTTGGTTAAGTCAGATTTTTTGGGGGAATTGCTTTAGGTGGTTTATGTAGAGAATAGGAAGATTTTGAGGACTAGCAATGAGAATGAAGAAGGAAATGAAAAAGGATCGGCAGGGAATGAGATGATAAATCAAGGTCAGGGAAAGAAGCGAGAAGAGAAGAGAGATAAAAATAAGTTAGAATCAGAGGAAAGGAAGTCATTATGTGTCCTCTTTATGGCTTGAGAGGGAAATTTCTGGGGTAGCTAGAACTCTATAGGTCTTCTTTTAAAACTAAAGCTAAATGTTCTAATGCTTATATCTGCAAACTGGAAAGTTTTTACTGGCGGTGGAGGAACAACATGGTCAACTTATTCACATCAGTATCTTGTGGTTATATTATTCTGGGTATATTTATCCTATTCTCTACAAAAAGTATAAAAAATGTGATGATGTGCTAACATTTAGCCAAACTGAAATATTTTTTTCATAATTTGATTGTCTACATACAGAAACTGAATTTTGATCCCGACACCGTTGCATCATACACATGTTTGTTTACTTATTTACTCGCTCAGCTCAGCCAAACAAACCGAGATGCCAGCAACACTCCAGCTGGCTGAGATGAAAAAAGCCCAACATTTCCCAAAGTACCCTTTTGCTTCTTTTTTACCCTTACAAAACCAACAATAATACATAAAATATGATGACATTGTTTTTGCTACGTAAGAGAGGATTAACTGTGTTTTAAGTGGGATTCTATGGCTACAAGAAGATCATTCTGTTGATTTTCTGTCATTGCTTATTTGGATTTTCAGTATTTTTCTATTTATACTGTAGTATATATAACACTGCAACCTTTGTGTTTGAGACAAAATGGGTTCAAGTTGGAAATCTACAGTCTAAATAAAAATGTTTGACATATTTAAGTCTGCATTATGCTGTTTGACCCTCTTATGTTCAAAGTCTGCCCGTCTCATAATAGTCTCTAGAGATATATGGAGGTACAGGAGCCAGTCACTTAATGGGGTCAGATTTATTACTGGGGTAAAGGGTTACTGTCTAACTACAAATGTTTGTCAGGAACAAAGAGACCGCAGGAGCAATGGATCATTTACTGGAGCCTGAGAACATTTCAAAGCAGACCTTATCCTGTCGACACTTCGCTCAGCTGTGAGTGTGTTTGCATTTTGTGACAGAAAAACGGTGATAATCAGTTTCCTCCGAGCTTCTGCAAATTAGCCACGTCATTTTTTTCAAGCAGCAAAACGTGCAGTTTGGATAAACATAAGAAAACATGCTCATTCATTCACACACACACTCACACATGCTAAACCTTAATAATCGTGCCCTAAAAACACATTTCTTGGCATGCGATATACAAATTGCATGTATTCACAAGGAGAGCACAAGATCTGTTGCATAATTTACTCTCATATCATCTCTCACCACAGCAACCAGTCACAGCCAATGTCAGTGAACAAGAGAAGCATTTATTGGAATACAGGATACTTTCAAAATAAAACACCACCAAGCACAGAAGGGACAGTCCATGATTGCGACAGATAATATCTGCTTCATCACACAGTAGCCAGTATCATTTCTGAGTCTTGGAGGAATTGTGCAGCTTGTGTGACATGCTGAAGTTCAGATGGAGATGAAGACTCACAACATGACGGAACGCACAACTGAAGCCACAAAAGATTTAAAAAAAACTGTAACTGAACAGAGGAGGGAAGGCCAGCATCATGCACACTGGTAGCACAGCACACTGACAGACATATGGAAAGGAAAAAAATAAAAACATGCCCCTTTTGCATTCCAAAGCCATTCTCTGAAGCTTCAGTCACATGTGAGACTTTGCTGTTAATGTTAATGTTTAGATATTCATCACTTTGATTAAAAAATCCTTGTGAAAACGCAGACGTGTTCCGTCTCAGGCGAGGGTCGGTCGGTGTGTGAAGTAAAACTCAGGGTGTGACAGGATGATGACATCATCGGCCAGGATGATTTAATTGTGTCCAATCACAGCTTAGCAAATATAAATAAGATATTTATGTGGAGCGACATTTCAGAGTACATACAGTGGGTCTTACTATTCAAGCTAACGACAAAAAGCAAGCTGAGAAAAATGCGTAACTGTATTTTAACTTTTCCGGTGTGAGATGCAAAGGGCTACTGGGTTTAATTATATTAGAAAAGGTGGAGCTTGGCTTTGATTGACAGTTTAGGCCAATGACAGTGTGTCTGTTCTGCTCTGTATTTGATTAATAGGTTTTGGGATGTTAGAATATTCCACAAAATATGTTTTTTTTATTACATCTTTGACCCTGTCTTTAAGCTAGCTGCTTTGGCCAGCTGGCTGAAATCAGTCCATGGATACAGAGAGGAAGTCATCACTTTGAACTGTTCAGACACAGGAAGTGTAATTGCAGTATATTAGAGCGTTTGACAGATTTTGTTTCACACTCGGCGACTCGAGATGACAATGGCTTCATGCTAGTTTATGGTTTATGAGAGGGTTGGACTTGGCAGGAAGCGATGACGATGTAAAACAGCAGTTATTGTCCCACTGATGATTTCATTTTTTTTTTTTTTCTTGGTTGCTTTTTGTTATTTTGAGGCTTTTGTAAGAACAAACAGCCTTATAGATAGTTTCTGTATTCAAGGTTTAAGACCCAGCTGGAGTCTTCAGGTAAACCGAAACCTCTGATTGGATGATTAATGTGTGGATTTGACCAACTGCTGCCCTTCTGGGCTGAAAAGGTCTCACCTCATGAATTTCTTGGGTTCGGTGGGAGGGGTCGGCGGGGGAAGAGGTTTGTTGGAGTTGAGTTCAAGGTGGTGGAGGGGGGAGTTGGGGATGGGCTCTAGGCGGCTGGGCTGGGCCGGGGGCGGGGCTGCTGGCTGTGGGGGCTGCCCACTTCCTGAGCCTGCCACGCCCACGCCCATACCTGCTGCCTCCATAGCCCTGACATTAGTAGAGCTGCTGAATCTGCTGGCTGCTGTTTTCTCATTCTTTCTCTTTTGCTACACAGAAAACAGAAAAGGAGGGGCATGGGGGTCAAAAAAGGAGCAAAAGGGAATTTTTAAAAACAAAATGGAAATAAAAGAAAGGAAGAAATGACGGAGTAAATGGAGTGTAGAGTACAGGGAGAGCCCTCGAGGTTTACCCAGTGAGAGACAAGAGAAGAGCAGCGAGCTAACTAGATCAGATCGAAACGTTGATTGAAGCCTTGAGAATGGATCCATCTGAAAACGTCAGGAATGAGTCTCAATCTTAAAGCATTAAATCGCTTTAGAATGGAGGTTCAGATGATGAGAGATGCATCAAAGAAAACATCTCACCAACAAATGGCTTGGAAAGCAAAGGAGAAGAAGTCATTGGGAGGAAGAATAACTTTAAACGCACAAACATGGTAAATAAAAACCAGCACACAGTGAACATACAACACATATACAAATATGTGTGGAAAAAATACAAGTAACAGCGAGAACAACAACAATAGAAGTTAAAAACCCGACTGATGATGACATCGGCTACAAATCGATCATGCAGTGGGACCATTCCTCCAGACAAACTGGGAGGAATCAGACACTATGTTTTTCAGGAGCATTGGGAGATTTAAAGAGAAAAGATATTTTCTCAAACATTCATATTATTATTAGTATTTTTGATGGTATCTGACAAGACCACACAATTTTCTGTTGGTGCTTCTTTCACTGAAAAGGCAGCCTCAGTCGGGAAGAAAGAATTGTCACATCCTTCTTTGAAAATGCATGTTAAATCTAATAATACATTTATATATGAATACTGTGTGTGTGTGTGTGTGTGTGTGTGTGTGTGTGTGTATACATTAAACGCCCTCGTTACTTGCGGTTAATGCGGTCTAGGAGCCAAACGCGGATAACAAATTCCGCGATACAGCGACAAACTATTTCTTTTATTATTTACGGTAATTTAAACGATTATGGCCCCTCCCCATACTGATATTAAACCACCTTCTATCTGTATTACCTTTTCCCACACTCTTATCGACTGTTTAAAGCACTATTGTGTCTCGCGGAAGTCCGAGACTCACTTGAACGTAGAGCAGTTCCGGATGCCGTCAGCCAATAGAATGGGCGTACGGTGTCACGTGATCGCTTACCAAAAATCCGCGATGAGGTGGAGTCGCGAGTTTTGAAGCGCAAATGCTTGAGGGCGCACTGTATATATACGTATACTGGTGGTGCATTTTTTTAAATTTTAAAAAATGTTTTGAACTATGACCTCTGTGATATTCGGCGGCACATTTTCAGCCTTCCATGCTTTTACTTGACAAATAACAAAAACCAGAATCCTTCAGAATTCGGTACCAAAAGACTGCACTTTGCACTCCTTTGTGTGCACCAGCTTTACCTCTCAGGTCAACGTTGAAATGCCGTGTTTGAGGGTACTAATAAGTCATTAACATCCCAAAATTAGTGCGGTCATGAATTATGATTGTTACAATGGAACAACAACAATTTATCTTCAGTAACTTCAGTTACTTGTTAGTGAATATGACATGAAATGGGGGTGGGGTGGGGGTATCGTCTTTGCTGCGCGATAGACCAAGCCGATCAGAATGCCACTTGTTCCTCTGTGTGTGGTGTGTAACCCGACATCAGTGCCTACCTTTATGAGCGGGTTGATAACTCCAACATTGGGACTGGCATTGAACACTTTGTTGAAGTTGGTCTCCCTGTTGACCAGCTCTAGTTGGTAGAACTTCTTATCGTCCTAAGGGAGAAAACCAGTTTAGCTCACAGCGAAGAACGGCTGTGGGGGAATGAAAGGAGTGTAGCGAGGACATTGAAATTCTTCTGCAGATGGCGGATGTTGACACACGCTATGACAAAGCTGATTTATGAAGTCACCTTCATGTGATTAGGGCAGCGGCGCTGTGGTATTGTCTAAGGCGTCCCGGATAAACCAAATGAAAATGACAGCGTTAATGAAGTGGAGAACATTGGATCTTAAATTGTCTGAAAGACGGTGAGTAAGGTCAGCCGTGTTGATTTTCAAAACTTGCAGCAGACTTTAAACTAAGCCGTGATTGAATTATAAACTTAAACTTCTATTGTCCTTTAATTTTGCAAAAGGAAAAATAAGCTGATTGATTTTATCCATCAGACGAGTCAAGAGTCAGGCAAACACGTCGCTGTTGGAAATGACTGCAGTATAATAATCTTGAAGCTCTGTTTAATTAGCCTTTTTAAGTATGATTATTCCTTAAATGTTTTGATTTTCATTGTTTTCCAGCCAATCTTTCAGGCAGACTGATGGATTATGGAATATGGTATCCACAGGGATAAAGCTGGGAGGTGATTAGTTTAGTTTAGCATAAAGACTGGAAGCAGAAGCAACTAGACTCACTTGCTTAACAATAGCCCAGCCAGCTTTGCTATAAAACTTTCAAATGAACATCCCATCCATTTTCACATTGAAGGCTAGCACTTTTCCCTACATCCAATCTTTATGCTAAGCTAAAATAATCACCTCCAGGCTCTATTCTTGTTATAATTTTAGACAGATTATGAACACATCTCATGCCTTTAAAAGACAGAGCATAGTCAGGTTTCCAAGTAGGCTGCTGTAATTCTCTTTATTCTTCCCTTGATGTAAAGCACTTAGTATTTCATGATCAGAGGAACTCTCTTGGGGAAAGCTTACTACATTCCATATTTGGAAACTGCAGATAAACTGTAAACAAAATGCTTATTTTCCAAAGCGTACACCAGCAGTCACCTACCACCAGTTTCTTGACCAGAGTTTCTCGCTCAGACACCATGTCCTTCAACTCAGCAATGATCTGCAGATCCTCAGGACGACTCTCCCGGTTCCTGAACTTCTCCTCTGTTCCTTCCAGGCTAAACAAAGACAGCAAAAACACCCACAAAGCTGTAAATACTCTGCTTGAGCAACCCACCCAGAATCCTCCAGGCTTATACAACTTATGCAAATATAATAAATAAGTCATAAAAATTGAAGACAACATTCAATCGTTCCTCTTGAGAAGGAAAACGTGTGTTAAGACGGTCAGTTTTCAGGTTGTGTGTGCAGCTCAAAACGAGAAAAAGTCCGGTGAACCTGAATGATTTTGCAGTTTTTATTGAGTGTGTACCTGATGAGACCACTCCTGAGTTAAGAGAATTAAAAGAACATATTACAGGAAATGAAAAGATGAATGATGCATCAGCCACTCCTTTTTTCATTAGCTTTCAATCGATAAAAGAGTAATTGCAATCCGTGTATCCTTCCCCCTTCCTCTCCTCATCACAGAGCCATTAAGGAAGTGGACGTTCAGATTGAAAACAGCGCTGTGAGGCTCCTCTGGAGGTTTTTGTCTGTCCTGTGGGCTTCAAGAACTTTCAAAATAGTTATAATGAATTTTTGTTCTTTTCCTTCTGGGCACCTCAGAACTCAAGACTTGGGTAAAACTTCTGATTACTTCTGAATTTTGTGACATTTTCTCTGATGAGACATGCTAAAAATCACTGAGCAGAACGACTGTTCGCTGTTTGAAGGAACCGCCCCCCCCGTCCCCAAATTAATCATAATTGACACAGCCTTTCTGACAAATTACTCCTTTTTTGATAAAAGCCTCAAAATCCTCCATTTGGAAGCAGAAATGCATAATTCAGAAACACGACATAACAAATAAACTAACTAATACTGGATTAGACATGATACAGTCACTGAGTCGTGTCAGTTCTTGGCTTTAGAGGATGCCTTTAAAGTTAATGTCAGATTATTTTTGATCAAACCTCCTCTTCTTGTTGGTTTTACCAGCACCTTATGTGACAGTGAGCTATACAGCCTTTCACTTCCCACGTGCCACTGAGGGCTGTCTTTGTTACATTCATGCCACAGTGTGAAATCACACTGTGGCATGATCAGGCTGGACACCAGAGCAGCTTGTCTTCAAGATAAATAGTGGTCTCTTTGAGGAGTGAACATACAGGAGGCAGTCCTGACTGTTCCATCAGATGTCCTGTCTCCAGCTGTGCTGTTCCTCGGGCCCTTCTGATTTTTTTTTTTTGTTCCACGTCATTGACTTCTTCCTGTTTCTCCAACATTTTCTGCAGCTTGAGCATCAGAATTGATATTCTAGTAATTTATAATGTTGCATGAATCCGTTTCTTAAATTTATAAAATGAGCACAACAGCTCAGAATTACACAATGTGAAATGGATTTGTAAAGTCATATCATGAATGTCATACAGAAATGGAGATTTCATCTCTCTAAAATTTTCTGCAATCAAGGTTGACAACGTTAACATTGAACTAAAACAGCAGCCATGAACTCAGAAACCAAAACCATTGGCTGAAAGAGGCCAAAAGAGTGCAGAGCTGAGGGGATCAGTGGAATCGAGTGAAAAGTATTCAGGCTTTATCACAACTTCTCATTTAATAAGTTCTTATAATTAACAATGACAAGTGTGGCTTTAGAATAACGGTAATTTTGCTTCAATGCCAGTCTAAGGTTATTTATCTGAAGCTAACATTAAAAGGCTAACTCTCTAAGGCAAACGCTCTGAGGTTAATTCTAAAGCTAACTCTCTAAATCTAACTCTCGCTAACTGTCTAAGACTAACATTTCCAGAGAGACAAAAGACCCTCTGATGCCGGAGGGGAGTTTATGATCGGATCACTTCATTCAGATGGTTTCATTATGCTGGATGTAGAACAGACTGCTATAACAACAACTGTTAAACTGCTGATATCTTCTGGACAGGAACACACTGAGGCCAAATGTTTGGTGTCCAACTATTTCACGCCCGACTGACCCAGCATGAGTGACCCTTCTTTGACCCGCTGTGACACCCCGTTGGAGCATCAGTGACACATGAGAGGCCTTCATCACAGCTTTTGCTTTACATAATGGACAAATCCTCCTGGTAAACCCTGTGACTCCTGCAGGAGGGAGACGCACATGCCTGGTGAAGCACCGACTCCTCCAAACATAAGCAGTAAATCTGCACCAAGGTGCTGATGTGTTGTTTTTTTTCTAATTAATGTTTGCCGTCTGTTTTCAAGGTGCTGGAATTTATTACAACCCAAACTGTAATGAAGGCGAGGGACTTTCTCTTATCACTGCTACCTTCTGGGTTGTCTTTTGTCTTTATCCATTGCTGTTGCAAACTCTTTGGACTACGTGTTTTTTCTTTTTTTGCTGCAATAAATGATTCCCTCTTTTAAAACTAAAACTGTCACTTAAAAGAATACGGACCTCATCTTTAAAGGAGCTTTTGGTGGTTGGTGTAGTTTTTTAGGACAAATAAACAACTGATAATGCTTTAAAAGATCCACAGATTTCCTTGATTTAATTAAATTTTATACTGTTTTATTTTTGATTTAATTTTATACTGTTTATATTTTAATTTTATACTGTTTATATTTTAATTTTATACTGTTTATATTTTAATTTAATACTGTTATATTTTTTAAATTTTATACTGTTTAAATTTTAATTTTATAGTGTATATATTTTAGTTATAGTTTAGTATATACGTCCTGTTAGTGCTGCTTGTGTCTGTTAGTGTAGTGTATGTCTTGTGGTATGTCCTGTGATGTCAGTGTTTCTTTTTCTCCTGGTGTTTATCCAGTATTATTTGTTATGTAATGCCTGAGCAGTGGATATATACATATACAATTTCCTCCGGGATAATAAAGTATCTATCTATCTATCTATCTTGTGATTATACATAAAATTAAAAATAAAATAAAATAAAAAAATAAATAAATATATATATATATATATATATATGGTTGTTTAGAACATGACAATTGACTAAAAACACAGTCCAGACAGTTTTATTTAACGTTCAAACTGTTGTTTCTTGCAGTTAAATGTAATTTACACCCAGATCTGAGAGCTGTTACAGTATTGACTGCTAAGGACGACAAACTGCCTCTCTAATTTGGCTTGATGATAATCCCAGCTGACACAAACTGTAGTTTACATACATACTTTCTAATTCTCCAAGGCCCGAGTGATAGGACAAAGATGCAGAGATAAATGTTCCAAATAAGCGGGAGCCTTAAATGATGGTGCAATCTCAGAGGCTGTTAAAGAAGAGGGTTTGCCGAGCAGGAATAGGCCGTCGTCGCCACTCTGATTAATTAGGCGGGACGGGACATAACTGGTGTTTGAGACGGATCTCTGTGTTTGTTAATTAGATGGAGAGCATTGGATTATCTCTGGGGAAGGACCATGAAATGCCTCTTCACTGGTTTATTGTAAAAAACAATGCAGAACATTGGTAACTGACTGCTTGTCAGTTAACATGCTAATATTATTATTATTATACTAACATTTTCAGATTCAGGATTTCTTATATTGTAGTTTTGTCAACGTTGCAATGGGTGGACAGTGAGATGTGGATGCTATTCAAAGTTATTCCAACACTAGGAAAATATTTGAATGTATAGATGTTTAGAATTTAAACATATTCTACTACTGGTTAGCATTATATGTATTTATTGAAATAATCACTGATACATATTGAGAGGCTTGATCAGGAAAGTATTTCCAAACATGTATTTTGTGTAAAACATTTTATTTGTATGTCTGTACATCCCGTTTGGTCCAGCAGGTGGCGCATTTCAGGGCTGAGTCTGACTGAAAGAGGGTCAGCAATGAAGAGGAGGAGGCCTCCTGACACTCTGCTGGACAGTTTTCCATATTGATTTTCCTTCTTTATCTAAGTCTGTTTTCATCTGTTGTCTGTTTGTGTGACTTCCTCTGGAGGGCTGCGGTTACCTAATTTCCCTCATGAGTTGGCATCATCCACCGCCTAAAGGCAAAAAATGTACCTTCCAGCTCACTTCTTTCTTTCTTCTTTATCCATCCATCAATTTGCTCCCCTCTCAGTAAATTCACCTGCAGTCATTCTGTCTAAACTCAATGCACAAAACAACACTTCTGCATCCCCACAGCGCCGCCAAAGCTTCACCCGTCTCATAACTCCACCTATTCCTTAACTGTCCTTGCATGATAGTAGAAATCACTTCCTTCATCTTTAGTAATGTAATAAAAGTCATTTTACTAGTTATATTCTGCAGTGGCTGTATCCTCATTAAATGATGAACGTCTCTGATCCTTATTTCATGTTTCCATCTTTGATTTCTGCAGCTGCTGTTTGATTTTTAACACTGAACATTTGCAACCTCAAATACTGAGTCTGATTTTATATAATCTGATATGGACATTCAACGGCTGCAGGAGTCCGACCATCTTAGGCAGATTGATGTAAAGAAATTTTTACACAGAATTTAAAATCCAATTAGATTTACTGTATATATTTTAAGATTTTGGCTTCAACAGTTAATTTAAAGGTGAATAATTCCTTGATGTTCACATGCTTCATATTTGAGTAAAATGGATTCCAATTCTCAGAAATAACTGCTGATTATGGTCTGGAATAACAAAAGGTGGCCTCTCCATAATGAAATGTTATTCCTGCACCAGAACTAGATTAACTGCTAAGAGTTCAAGTTAATTCGACAATTTAATCCACATTATTTTACGCAGCTCAAATGAGTTTAGGTTTGAAATTCATCAGTATCGTGTCCTATATCAAACATCTTTACAACCAGAGTTGAAGCTACAGCTGATAACATGCATGATAATTTAGAGACCAAATGGCACATTCTAGATTTCAAAATAAGAGTCTGAATTTTACCTAAACACATATTTAAACTGGAAAAATTCTTGTGCGAAGCGGGGCCATATTAGACGCAGCAGTGGCTCAGTCCACTGGGTCTTCAGCTGGGGACCGGAGGGTGGCTGCGGTTCAAGACCCCCGTACACCGAAAATTTATGGAGTGCGAACTGTAGTCAGAGAGGTGCCAGTTCGCCTGCTGAGGTGCCCTTGAGCAAGGCACTGTCTTACACAAGTTGTTCATTGGGCGAAACAAAGATGTAGCTCTCTTCCACTCTTTTATTGTCATTTCTGTATTTGCATTCCTTCAGGTCCTTTGTGCGTGTGTGTGGTTGGACCTGTAAATACATGTATGTGTAATACATGTGCAAAATACATATACAAATAAGGGTGTAAAAACAAATTTCAATGGGGATTATTAAAGTATGATTCTTATTATTATTATTTGGTTGTGAGTCAGAATTTTCTCATTTTTTATTAAATCCTGGCCAAAAAAAGCAACAATATTTCTAATTAATTTTTTGGCAGCAAAATATGATTTCATTTTATCCTACTTTTTTTTTTTTGTTCTAACATTTTGCTGAACAAATCCTAATAATGATCAGTTAGTTTATCTGAGGTCACACTGATACACATTAGAATTGAATGTGTGTTTACAGCTGCAGACTGATATGCAAAGTATGAAACCTGGTGTGTTATTATTACTTAAGAAGCATAAGGTTTTGATATCAATCTTTCATTAAGTTTGAACGAGCTGGAAAAACACCACATTAATCAAAGACGCCAGACAATGCTGACATGCCGTGCGTGCCTCTTTCCTCCTGTGTCTTTGATTTCATGGGGTAATTTTTACCTTTTTGTTTTTTGTCTCTGTTTTGAAAATGGAAACCATTGTTTCCAGCAGAATGTGCCTCAGGTAGAGATTGAGGCTACGCCGGCAAATCTTTCTCTGGCGCTGCGTTTCATAACAAGCCAGTTTTTCAGTGCGGTTGTTTTTAACATGCGACAATATGACAAGCCGAGGAGAACATCATTTGTCACAGCCTCCTATTTATACTCCGCTTTGCATGATGCAAATGAAAATAAAAATAGTGTGCATGGATGCGTCTGCTCCTGTGTGACTGACAACTATAATTGTGTTTAGATATGGCCTAATTGCTGATATGAAGCTGGGATTTTTTTTAAACCACTGCACGGATAAAAAATAAAAACGGAACTTGGCTTATTTTTCCATACTTGATCTTCTACTCATACATCTGGTGGAGCTCAATTAGATTATCTGGCACAAAGAGGTTGACCTGCAGCGTGGGCTGGGTCAAGAACAGATATTTCTCTGCGCCACTGACTTCCATTGTTGCGTTCACAGTATGTACATACAGTATCTGAAGGGCGGAGATCTTGTCCTTCAGGACTTCCTGGGCCTTGTTGAAGTCTGACAGCATGTTCTGCGTCTCTCTGCTGTGGACGACACTCAGTTCGCTCAGTTCCCTCTCGTGCCTCTTCGTCAGCTCTTGTTCATGAGCCCTGAGGAAAGAAAGGAATGGAAATACGAGCTTCAGAGAGTTTTATCGCACAGAAGCCATCCCTGATTGACTGGCAGGTGTCTGTGAGAAGAATACCTCAGACAGGATTCTGTGTGTGTGGACCTAAATACAAAATAAAACTGACTACAAATAACCCAATACACAAAAAATGGATAGCGGCATCTCCTTGTATGTAGTCAAGATGTTTGCGGGATACAGATTATAACAGAATCCTTAAAGTAAAAAAGACAATTTCTACTTCTAGAATTAAAAAAAGTAGCATCAAATAGCTTTACTTGACTGAAGTACTTGAATAAATGTACTTCAACCCCCCAAGGCCTTGATACAAGGCTTTCTTTACCTTCTTTGCCTTTATCGGAGTAAAAACAGATGTATATTGAAGCCTCAGCCACACAAGACTGGAATAAAGCCATGCCAGTGATGTCACCATTCAAGCTTTAGGATACACTCGAAACGTCCGTCCACAATGTCCTTGCCAGCTCAGTATTGACAAATAATTTTCTTAAAATGTATTTTCTAGTGGGTGACGCTTCCCTTTAAGACTTTATCAAGACCTGCAGACTCTCCTCTGTCTGTCTCCTCCAGGGAAACAACATAATCGATTGTTCCAGAGAGGAGACAGAGGTGAGATTAAAAACCAAGAGACAGTCAGGAATTCCTGAAACGTAACAGCAAACTTTCTGAGAACAAAACTATCTATATATGTTTATTTATATGGTTTCTGAAATTTATTTCATTTGCACTCAAAGAAGGTAGAAGAGGAGCTAAAGGATGAAGCAGATGATGTAAAAAGAGATAAAAAGAAGATGATAATTAAAGGAGAAGGAAAAAAAGGCTGATGAAAGATGTGAGGATGGAGGAGAAACACGGACGTCCGTCTCCCTCTCTCTGACTGGACCAGCTCCCCCCGAGGGGTGCGCGTCTTTTCTCTCCCCGCTCCCTCTTCATTTATTTATCAGTCTATTTTTATCCCTGTGACCAGGATTCAGATGGGGAGTTACGTAATAGAGGGAGAGATGTGCTGCACATGGAGCTGAGAGGGAGAGAGGGAGAGGGAGAGAGGATGCATACAGATGGATACGGATATGAGGAGAAAGCATCACGGGAACAGTCATTAAACATAGACGCAAAGAGGAAACCATCAAACACACACACACACACACACACACACACACACACACACACACACACACACACACACACACACACACACACACACACACACATGGCTACAGATGGATGCTAATGAGAAGCTGGACCACATTAACCACACAGCACTTTAAAAAATTCATAGCCAGCTGCAGGGAACAAGATGATTATAGATTCCATTTCACTTCACCCTACATAACCTTCACGTATCCTAATCAATGAACTGCTGACACGCCGAGAGAGAGAGAGACGCAGGCAGACAGACAGACAGACAGTCTGCTTTGGCTGGTTTGTTTTCTCTCTATCATCTCGGTTCTTCAGGAGCAAAGCAGCAGGGTTGCAGAAACTATCATCATCCTGGTCGGTCCGGCGCGTTGCGCTGATCCAGGGCAGAGGGTTGTGTGTGCACGGCTGTGGAAAAGCATCTGTTGACGTCAGACCCGTCCTGAAATGTCAGTGAACACATGCTCCTTGGTCTTAACGCTCACAACTAAAAACTCCACAGTGAGATCAGAAGATCAAAACCACTTCCACATCTGTGTTCTAAATTAGGAGCCAATGCCCCGGGGGAGATTAGCGTAGCTTAGCATTAGGAACGGAAGCTAGCATGGATCAAAATTTTCCCAGCAACACCTTTTTCCTGAACAAGTCATCATTTTTATTCATTTTGAATCTGTGCAAACACAATAAAACAGCCGTTCAACATATAAACCCCTACAGCAACCCAAATGGTCCTTCCTGCTCTTGTACATTAACACACACTGAATACACAGAACCATACACTCACTGTTAATATGTGTTCATGGATAAAACAAAGGGAAATAAAGTAAAACCAGTCTTTTAAAAAGTTTGATCAAAGAAGCCACTGTTAGTAAGGTAACACTGGCACAGATGTTAGGTAGTTAGCAGCTTAGCTGGATCAGGATCTCATCCTCACCTCCTGGTTCTCTCATCTCCCAGCCTTTCACTCTCTCATCAGTGTCTCCATCATTTCATCTCTGCACTGAATCACCGCCTCTGAGGCTAATAACTCACCACAACATCAATGTCGCTCACATGGGCCAAGGCAAATAAAAAAAATAAGGAATTCAAAGGCTGCTATTGTAGATTCATGGAAAAATATGGCCGCAAAAAACTACAGTAGATCTACAGTTTGCTGTAGTCAAGGATTTGAAAATGTGACTGGATATTTTAAGTGGAGATGCAAAATAGCAGCCGGTGGACTCACTTCTCTGGGTGATCAGTGGTAACAAAAGTATTTATGTTTTCTGTCTGTAACGGCTTGTGTTTCCGTCTCGCTGTGAAGCCTACCTGATCTGCTGATTGGCTTCGCTGCGGATCTTGAGCACCTCTTTGCCCTTGAGCTCCAGCTCTTTCGTCAGCGTGCTGATGTTCTCGTTCAGGGTGTGGATCTGGTGGTCCAGCTGAGCGATGTGGTTCTTCCTCCTGCAGACCTCCTCCTGCAGCTCGGTGATCCGGCCCAACAGTTCACGCTCCTGGGATTACATTTAAAAAAAAAAAAAGACACCAGGGGTCTTTAACTCTTTGTATTTCTTCACACAATCTATGACATTGCAGTATAGAAGCAGGTTAAATGAGTTTTGGGTTCTCAATAAAATCAGTGTATCAAATTTTATGCAAAAGCTATATTTATGTAAATGTGCACGGAGAATCCAAACAAATAAACAGATTCACAGATTACAGCCTGTTCATAACTGGTAGATTATGCACACTTGAGGATTAGAAAGGGAAAGAGAAATGATTTGATATGGAATTAAGAAGTCTTAATTGTGCTAAAACTAAACTTTCTCCCTCCTCCTGAACCCGTCTTGTGAACATCAGGAGCTCTCGACACCAGCGACAGCACGTCTTTTGTCGTTATTGGAATCGGTCATATTGGAGTATAATTATTCAGTGGTCACGCACTCCCCTCTCACCATCCGTCTCTCTGTGACTCTCCATCAACATTTAATTTGATGTCAGCGTCTGAATTTTGCTGTCAGTAAACCTTGTTAATCACAACCAGGACAGGACAGATGATTTAATGACTCATTAATTCTTTCAATCGCCGTCTGCTCAAAAATCCTGTAAAGACAAGCTAAACAAGAAAGGGATGAAAAGAGCTGGAGGAAGGAAACAAGAGAGCCAAGATAATAGAAGAAGGAAATAAACCTGAATTTTGTATCTTTCACCACAATCAGATTTGTATGGAATGAAAGGGGGACGTCTTTCAAGGTCTGATCGAAAGGAATTAAAGCAGATATCAATCAGATGTGAAGATAAAAGCGTCTGGAAGAGAGTTTTATTTCTTCTGATGCTGCATCTGTCACTCTATTATCTGTTATCTCCTTCATCTCAATAACAAAGAGTGACTCAATGCATAAGAAAAACATCAGCAAGCTTTCATTCAGATTGGTGGTTTAAACTTGATTTCATTTCCAAACCAAGACAATGTTCAATATTGAGATATAAAGAACGATGACTTAGTAATATTGAACCGAAAGGTGTATTGAAGCGCCATTGAATTTGTCGATAAAAACAAAGTTCAGAGAGAAACCTTGCAGAACATTAAAAACCAAAAAACAGACTCATAATAAAATTAGAACAATAGATACTGGATGTCAAGAGATGCTGATGATGTGATAATTGATCAGACAGCACTGGTAGATCAAATAAACCACTCTAAGTATTTCCAGCGAGAGAAATGAGTGCGCGAGCGCACACACACACACACACACACACACACACACACACACACACACACACACACACACACACACACACACACACACACACACAGTACGTCATCACTCTCTTCCTCCTCATCTGTTAAGTAATTGGAGATATAAAAACATTATTCAACACAGCGTGACGACCGTCTGCTGCTGAGATCTTCCACTCTAATGACTCAACTCAGGAAGTTTTAGTTTATGTCATTCGGGTTGTGGCACAGTAAACAGGAATTAATGCAAACACAAATTCCCAGCGCGTGTTTGCACAAATTCAGATGTTGTGCACGCAGCAATTTAGCACCAATCCATCACGGAGGAAGACCTTCTGGTTCCTTTAAATTTAGTAACTTTATTACTCCAAATGGGATCTGCTTGCTGGGTTCCAGCTCTTAAAACCGCCCCATTAACTACGAGTACAAAGAGAGATAAATGCAGACGGTAACGGGACAGAAAAGATAAGGTCACTGTCAGAGGAGGACGTCCAGACAGCGTCCGGACCGGACCAGAATGCAATGCTTTCGATTCAAACCCTTTGTTGTCTATGTCCGCCTCTCATTATCAGTCTACCTGCTAGATCTAATTTAAAATGACAAAACGTACATTAAAAATAGGAATGATAATCTATAAAGGAATATATAACCATATTAAGCAAGTAGAGCATGAAGTTCACTTGGATTTCCTGATTTGACTAAATATTCCCAGATCTCCTTCCCACTGCAGTGTTCGTACCTCTTTACACGTAGTTCAGATGTTCACAGATTACACATTAAAATATTTAAATTTACAAAATAACAACTTACATTTTCTCACATTATGACTCGCATAACTCTGCTAAGAACGAAAAAATAAAAACATGTATAATAAAGAAATGAATGTCATCCGTGTTTCTAACAGGGTTAAAGAGGAAGCATAACAAAACACAAATGAAGGAAAATGTGTGTATGTGTGTGCATGTGTGTGTGCATGTGTGTGTGTGTGTATGTGTGTGAGAGGGTTGCACATGACAGCTGGCACAGCCAAACTTCAAAACAAAAGAAAATCGTTTTATCTCAATTAATTGGTCCCTTGATGTTTTCCTATGACAAAATCATTATTCAGATTTACAAATTTTAAAAAGTGTTTGTCACGATTGTCAAATGTGATTTGTCAAACAGTTCAATATCTAAATCTTCAATTTTGATATTTAATTCCCAAAATTATTTTGTCATTCTTTAGTGAATGAATAATTGAAGCAGCTCTGGTTGACTATAAACTACTTTTAACTGTATGGCTGTTGGTTTGATGCCACTGCGTTTGATGAAAATGGTTTTTATTAATGACAACCAGGTTGCTTCACATTAAAAGCATTCAAATGCAGGAATTTGGGCTGACTTTTATTGTGAAACAGTCAGGACCAACACAGTTGATCGATCCTCTTAGTTCTAACCATGATCGCTCATCTTAATCATGTTGAGATTGAAGACTTTTCATGGGTAAACAAGGTTTTAACTTTCTAAGCAAGTCTTTCCTGAAAAGATGCATAATTTTAAACCACAGGAAGCATTTAATTAAAAAACATTCTTAACTAGAAAATCCCAAGTGTACACTTTGCGTCCGTCTGTGTTTCTCTCTAGCTTAGCTTCCTCGTATGGATGTGTTTGATCATGTTGGAAGCCATTTATCATAGACTTTCCTTTATATTTATTCCAGTCACACCATCTTCACTTCAGCTGTGAAAGAAAGAGACCGGCTTTGTGTTCGAGAGGATTCATAACTGACTAGAAACTCATTCATCACAGCAGCTTTGTGTCCATGGACAAAAGACGGTTTGTGCCATCATTGAATTTCAAAAAACTGTGTTTGGATGGACGTTAAAATGCTGTTGTTGGTTTGATATTCACCTGTACAGCATTAGCTCTCTAACAGAGTCCTACCTGCGTCCGGTTGCTATCCAGCGTTTTTTCCAGCTCCACTTTGGCAGCGGCCGACTCCTGTTGGTGGGTTTGTCTCAGGTGTTCGATGGCGGACGCGTGAATGTGGTTCAACTCTGACCGCAGAGATGCTGGCATAAGAAAACACAAGAAAAAAGGCATTAATAAAATGATAATATTACATCACAAGCGAGGAAACTAATCCCATCTCAGACTGAGGGATTATAAAGCTTGTGGGAGAAGCTTCCTCCATCTTTTAGTTGTTATTGCAAAATAAATAAGAGTCTTTTTTATGCTGCACATAAAGTGGAGTGCTTCAGCCGCCTTTGCCCCGGTGTCTTTTCATCCTCACTCTAATGAATAGTCTATAATGGTTTGGAGAAGCGTTTAGCTCAATCTCACCACTATCAGCATTCTGTTAGAAAAACCCCCCAAATGATATCGACAGGAGGAGAAAACACAGCAGAGAAAGGTGGAACTACATCCAAGTGATGAATGTGTAAATAAAAAAATAAACAACACACATGGCAAAATGTGTGTGAGCTCACACACTGTATAAACACAAGAAGATGAAAGGAAGTAAATGACAGGAGAGTTAAAGAGAGGAAAGGGTGATAAAAGGATGTGGAGGGAGAGAGAAATTGATGGAGGCGGCCCTCCAGTGTCAGGACCATGACATGAAGGCTAATGGAAGTCCATTATTCACACCTCAGGAGTGGTGTAGAAGCAATAATGACTGGCAAGACGGAGATTTCACCGTATTTTAAAGACGTTACGGCCCATCTTTACTTTCTGCTAATGTTCTAACTGGACTTCAAAAAATTGTACACGTATATCACATTATTTTGTGTGCATTATGTAAACTGCAATGTGCAGACACTGGGATGCAATTTAAAATTTAAATTACATTTGTTTTTTTTGCAACTGAATAAAAATTAATGTGAATTTTTTTTCTTCTAAAAAACTTACGAACTAGACCAGTTTGTGATTTTTGAAGTACATATACGACTATCATATCCATCCATCCATCCATCCATCCATTCACCCATTCATCCATCCTCCTCTAGAAAACTACATTTTCTTAAATTCCACTTGCATTTTACATAAAATTTGTACTTTCAAAGTCAGTCTTGTGTCACTCTTTGTTACTCTTATACTGTTTCAGGATGAGAATTTTCTTTTCATTATGAAGTGGTGAATCTTTTCAACCTGCTCAAGCCCCATAGGTGGCCTTACCCAGCATGGCTTTGCCCTCATCCTCCAGCTCGAAGCGGAGAGTCTGCAGCTCCTGCTCTGACTGCTGCTTCAGCGTCTCGATGCTCTGGCGGTGAGCCTCTCTGAGCGACTGCAGCTCTGCGTGGTGATGGTGACGGAGGCGCTCCTCCAACTCCTGATGGAGCAAGTATGTAGGCAGGCAGAGGAGAACAGAGTAGGAGGGCCGGGGGGAGAGAGTAAAGGGAAAAGAGAATGGAGTGAAGAACGAGAAAAGAGGATGATTTGTTTGGAACGTAGGAGGAGATAATGTCATGGGGGAGAGATGAAAGAGGGGAGAGAGGTATAGAAATGAAAATAGAAAAGGGAGGCAGGGAAAGATTAGGAAATATTACAGATATAAAAACTTCCAAATGCAATTTAAAACACAGACAACAGTCTATTAAATAAAGGTATAAAAAAACAACAATTTTCTTCATTTGTACTGTAGAAAAGTAAATGGTTAGTATCCTCTGATTTCAAAATGGAATGTAAAATAACTACAATTGAAACCGTAAATTATCTAAAGGTTTGCTGACAATAGAGTCTGATGATGTCTCCATTTCATTCTGTTATAATAAAAATATTTATGTGAGTATATCCAGATCTCTGCAGTTAATGACAGATGAAAAATAAGACTTTTATGAATTTTATTTTAGATGATTATGTAGTTAATGCGCTGGCACCGTGTCGGCAGCGTCTACCCGCCTCATGCCCACAAGTCCAGTGAGATAAGCTCCAGCAACCCCCGTGACCCTCGAAAGTGGAAAAGCAGTTCGGAAAATGAATTAATGATTTTTGATTGCGGTGGAAAGGACTGGATTAGCACAAATTGATGCACAACTATTTTAAAATAAAGTAGAATCCTCTACATTTACTGATTGACGCCTACAGACTGATTTGTCTGAATTAGTTTTGTTAATTGCTTAGAAAGTTTCTAAATTGCTTGAAAGGCTTCTACTTTTTTATTTGATTCAGCAGTTGTTGACTTCATTATATGAATTTAATTAAACCCTACTCTAACACTTCTCTGCATTGGCTATGACTTTGCTTGTTGATGCTGTGGAATATTTTTTTCTTTTCAGTATAGCATCATTACACCTGCGTAAGAATATAATGTATGATGTTACAGACAGGAAAGAGGCCCTTATTCCCATCTCCTCATACATACTGTCAGTGTTTGCATCCTCTTTATTAACCGCAGGAACACTTGTGTCGAAAATAATACCCATTATAATTCAACTGGATGTATACAAACAGGTAATAAATGCCTCTGCAGACTGATTTACGAAATTAAATGTTTAATATCAAAGGGGAAAACACAGCTGCTACTTCCATCAGCAGCTTGAGAATATTCAACAGAATTGAAATCTCATTTTCATTATTAGACAAAGCCCTAAAAGCACATCACTCCAGAGAGGAAAATTACTGTTTAGCCCATTTTTCTTTTTCAGCAAAATGTTAAGATGTCATTTTTGCTAATCATAACTAGAACCCATCAACAAGAAACATCTAAACTGATATTCATAGAAACTTGACGGTAACATCTGGGGCATTTTAATTCAGAAATACATAACGTGCCTTTGGGAAATGATTCACGGAGTGAAGATGACACTGAATATTCCGAATGAGTCTGTCTCTGAGTTGGCAGACAGGAGACTCTTAGCACTGGATGGGATGCCCATGCTGTGTTGATAGTAACACTTTAAAATTGTTTCATAGCTCATCCTCGTGAGCCGATAATGATGTTGTTCACCCCGTATTTAGTCGAGTGTCCACTAAAAAAAAAAAAAAAATGCTAATGTAACAAGCATCTCCCTCTTATATTAAAAAGCAGCTCATAATATTTGACACCATTTTTCCATATCATCAATCTGCCACTAACTCCCTGTCATTTCAGAGCCTCCTGACCTCTACATCCACCTCGTCTCAGACCTTCATAATTAAATACAGTACAGGGAAACAAACATACACAAACTAGAAAAGACTTGTACAAAGGAAGCTCAACAATCTCCCTGTTGCCCACCTTTTTTCTAAATTAACACGTAATGGAGGTCATCTCGTAAGGGTAGAGAGAGGGCGTACTCTATCACACAAAGTATTTAATGTAGGAGGAGAAACAAAAAATACGAGTTGATTCATGTTGAAACTCCATGACAAGATTTAGTTCATTTGTCTTTAAAGCCACTAATCCCTCTTGTTCATGGCTATTGATCATTTGTGCAGAAGGCCAATACAAACCATACCTTATATTTGTTTAATTAACGGAAGCACATTCATTACTCTTTATCACAGCAGCTACTATAATTAGAACTCGGCTGTTATTTTCTTACAACCACCTCCTCCCTGTCTCCTCTTTGTGCCGTCCGTGTGACGACGTTTGGTTGTTCAATCTTCACTCCATTACTGGATGGTCAATATGTGTCACACTGCTAGTGGCTGAATCTATTTACTGGGAAAAGGGGATGAATAGGATGAACAACAATGAGAAAGACAGGAGGAACAAACAAACAAAGACATGAAGGGAAACCGCGGCCCTGGAGTCCACCGGTCGGCTGATCCTCCTGCTGCTGTGCAGATCTTAATCCTGACCACCGGAGAAATCTCTAAGACCCGACCAGAAGGAGTCTGCTCGAAAGCCAATCGACCATGTCTGATATGTATTCTGTTTCTGGACCGTGGAGTGTTTGAAAACCACAGAGAAGAATCTTCACTCTCAACACAATGTTGAGCCAACAGATGGATCTTTTTGTGGCCTTTGTCGACACTCAGGCTGCTGCGTTATCATGATCATCGGTTTATTTAAAGCGTTCTACGGAAATCAGTACGGAGAACGTTACACCTGTTAAAGATGGAGATGCATTGTGTGACAAATAAAAGAAACCAGAGGGGTTTTAAGTTTGATGCCCAGTGTTCATCATTTTAGTTGAGCACGCTAGAATAATTAATTCTGTGCTTCGATCTGTGTTGTTCTGTTTTGTGATGCCAGCCATCCAACCAACCAACCAATCAGCTAGCATTAATCTATACTCACGGCTTCTATTTGCATCTTTTTTGTCAGCTGGAAGTCAAAGAGTGAAATTAAGTTCCCTGAATATGCAGCAGGACTTTGTTAAAACGTCTTCCTGCCCACAAACTGTGAAGAGATAACAGCAGCCTATCTGAATGTCCGTTTCACTCCAACGCCACACAAAGTGCACATACATAAATCATCCCTCTCATGCCTCCACTCTGGATAATTGAGTTTTCTCTCCCCGCACTGCAGACAGAAATATAAACACCTCTACTGGCATATCAGCCCTCCATAAAGCCTCTAATACTTTACTTCCCTGCTTATTAACAAGGATTCTGACAACGGAGAGTCCGCTTCAGCACAGAACGAAGTCGGTTTTGTGATTTTTATTGTGTGAATATGCAATTGCTTTTTGTGCATGTTTGCATTGGAGAAGGCGACAGTGGAACAGAAGTGGAAGATGTCACGGAAGGGGGAGTCTCTAAAACCAGCAGCAATGACATAAGTGCCGCCATAAGGTCATAAGTGCCATAAGGTCATAGCTGATCAATTGTTATAAATGTATGCTTTTTTTTTTTTTTACAGATAAGTACAGGTTAAATGGCCTGAAATGGTTTAAGAATGTGTTCCTGTACTTTTGTGCTCTAACAGTATTCACATACATGATGCAGCAGAGTTACATCACAGGCTGTCATGCACTTTCACAGATTGAATGCTGGTGGGACACAGAAGCGCTAGCTAAAAGCAGGGCAGAAGCTGCTAGTTTGCAAATATAGATGCAAAAAAATCCAGCTGTTTGCACGTCTTTGATGAGCACACCTGGAAAAAGTCAAAGAACCACAGAAGTTGTTTTGATGAGAGGCCTTGACTGTGTTACAGCAGCAGTATATAATGTTATGCATGCAAGTGTTCGCCGCCTCCCACCTTCAGGTCCCTCTGCCTGGCGTGCTCCATGTCCTGCATGGAGCAGCAGTGGACCTCGTGAAGACGCTGCTGCCGCCTCTGGTGCTCCGTCTGCAGTTCGTCCAGTTGCATCCTCAGGTGCTCCCTCTCCTGGCTGAACTGATGCTGCAGCTGCTGCAGCGACGACTGGGACTGGGACAGCTGCATTTCCAGGCTCTGCTTCAACAGGGAGATCTGAAGGGAAATAAACAACCAAATTCAATGAGTTGTTGGTCAACAAGTGATATATATTGCAAAAATACTGATATATAACTGTTATCACCTCACACATTTATGGAAAATGTTAGCAAACCTTTACACCCTGGAGTTTTTGATCACAGTGTACATCAACATCTCGCTCTTAAGATTCTTCTTTGTGTTCACCAGCTACTTTATAAATATATAAATGTACTGTGTAATAAACGGTAGGTTTATCTAACGAAGCTATTGGTCAGTAAAATAAGAAAAGTGTGTTGAAAGAGTTTAAAACGCTGAGAGGTGAGAGGAACTGAGCAGCGACTCTAATTAAAACACCAGAAACTCTTCTTCTTCTTTCATCGTCCTTGCTTGAGGCACAGAGATCCTCCACCTAAGTGTTGCTCGCTGTGCACACATGGCTTTGGGCCTAAGTTTGCCCTCATGGTTATATTTGCAATGCAAATACGAATATTTGCAAAGGAACTTCTTTGTAGCTTAAGGTAGAGCACTGCCTATCAAGAGCTTTACCATGGCTCTGATTTGACATTCGGGTGCATGATGATGCGAGGGCTGAAAACATTTATCAGAGGATGGAAGCAATGGGCAGAACACGCATGACAACCTCCAGCAGCCGATGCACACATCAGACGAAGATGAGCATGAGTAAACAGTTTGTTTTGCGCGTACGATGACCACAGGAGAGTTTAGTCATGCTAAATTAAGATTACGGGGCAGTCATTAGTAGCAGCAGCTTCCTCTGGTGTATTTGCCCCAGCATCCAATAATGAATGTGCGAGCGAGCCTGTCCAACAGCGCGTTGAAGAAATCAGTCAGTGTGGAATAGACAGGAGGAGGTCTTATGGTCTTACAGCAGCAGCTTTAAAGAGAGGCGGTTTCTCTCGCTGCTCTCCTCATCCTCTCTCCCCGCTGATATTCTTGTTTAATTAGCGCCGTTCGGATAGAAGCTGGAGGCAGCTGGTGTTGTCGTACCGAGAGGTCTTCAGCACAAATAGGAGATTAAAACAAAGTCGAACCTGTAAATGTTGATCCTTCCATGTTAAGTCTTGCACCAAGTCCTCTTCATGTCACTTCATTGTGGACATATTACTTTAAAACATTCGTTAAAACCATGACATAACCAAAATAGGTCACCATGGTGTCATTCGATTATTGTCTGCTTATATAAAAAGACTGGAAACACCCGTTCCTTTACTGCTGCCTACATGCATACTGCATTACTGCCAGCAGTTACCTGCTCCAATAGGTCCTCCACCTTCCTCTGCCAGGTCTCCCTCGCATTGCTCAGTTCCTGCTCCTTGCTCTGCGCCAGCTGAGCCAGAGCAGAGGCCTTGTCCTCCTCGTGGTCCTCCTTCAGCTCCTCACGGAGCTTCTTACACTCCTGCCTACAAAAGGAAGAGACCAACAGCCCACGTTTAGGCAGAGGAAGAAGAACTGGGTGATGACACTTAAATGATCTGGTCCATTAATAACGAAGCTTCAGTTACATTTTAATTCATTTGGTTTTGTTCTAACTGTATTATAATGTTATATAGTCACATTAGCTCATATGATGCCCAGGCCGCATTGCAAAATGACGTGATTTAAAATATGGAAAAACCTGAGCGATTGCCAATTTTGAGGAAGTTAAAAAACTTCTTTAATTAATTCTTTTGTATAATTCTGACATGACATTAACAAGATGCCAACAAATTATTCTATAGGGTTATGACATACGTCTGGTAAAGAAACTAATCTTCCAAACTAATCTTGCACCCTTTCTTCTCCTGCCTTCAGTGCTTGTGTTTTGTCGCATGGCTTTTTATATGTCTCTGAAGTGCAACAAGACGATCCGGTGAAGGATGAGGGTAAAACAAGCAGGAAGTTGCCGCAAAGCTGACGGTGCTTCAGCGGCTTTATATTGGCTGCAGGGGAAAAGAAAATGTCCCTGCAACGGAGCGTCGATCGAACCATCACCACTCCTGAAAATTACTACTAACAGCTCATTGAAAGACCTGGGCTTGTGCATTTGTATGTACATGTATGTGTGCGTGTGTGTGTGTGTGTGTGTGTGTGTGTGTGTGTGCGTGTGGTGCCAATGCAATTGCAGCGTAGGAGTTGAAATGATAGCTGTGAAATGAAGTATTGACATAGGCACATTTTTTGTCACAGAGAGGCAGAAAGTGTCAGACAAACACACACACACACACACACACACACACACACACACACACACATACACACGCACACACACACACACACACACACAGAGCAGTCAGACTGTCACGTCCATCATGCAGCACGCTTGACACGTGTCATCATTCATGTCTTCATTCAGTATAGAGCAAGCAGTCATGGATGTCGATGCACACTTGTGGTTTGTCTCTCTCTCTCTCACACACACACACACACACACACACACACACACACACACACACACACACACACACACACACACACACACACACACGAGCGCCTTGGGCTTCAAAGGGCTCTGGTCTTCCTAATAAGCCACGTTCTACAACATCTGTCAGGCAGGATGAAAGATGAGGGCAGATGGAAGCAGGTAAAGACGAGGATGAACGGAGATTTGACAGAACTATCGAAGATGGAGGATGTATCCCGATAAAAAGCAACGTAATTGGCTGGAATCCTCTCTGAGCTCTGAGATGTGACAGATTTCCATGTAAGATACATAATCCACACGTGCTTAGTCAAAAGCCCAACTTAAATATATATATTATCCACCTATATTCCCTTTGGTGGGTGACACTCAGTTATTCCTTCTCGACCCTCAGGAAACGACAACCAGCGTGTGGCGCTCACAGCGCCATCAGCTTAGATGATGGAAAAAAAAAGCAAATAGTTAAGCTGAAAACACAGACGATTCAAGATCTCAAATATCTATAGAGCTCACTTTGACCACAAGAAGGAGACAAGAGTGATGGCTTGAATCGAAAAAACAAGGGTTTTATTTGATGCTCCCGGTGCTATGCTTTAAAAGCTTGTGAATATCTATACTAAAACTGTGAACGAAAGAAGCAGCGTGATGGAAAAGTAATAAAAAAATGCTGCAGCGAGGCAGAAACTGATTCATCGGCTCAGAGATTTAAGACAGCCTAAAAATATCAAACAATATAAAGAGTGACCTTTGCGAAGAGTGAAAGCAGAGACAATGGCCGACGTCAAGCTCAACTGCTCAAGGTAAAACTATAGAGGTAATGAAGTTTACACCCCTGTCCCAATTTACATCATGGATCATTGACTGTATCTCCATTTCAATTATTTTGTTCTCTCCAAGACAGAAAGTCAAATAAAGGCGAATAAAATACAGCCGTGTTTAACCCAAAAAATGCCATTCAGGCGTCACACTGTGACAAACACCAGTGGCAAAAGACGTGACCTTTCCTGTTGTCTGTGCCCTGGGACCGTTGTTCCTTGTCAGAGTTATCGATTTGATTTGCATCAAGGCTCTAGAGAAGTTTAGTTTTAGTGCTTGCGGAGAAAACTTTAAAACCCCGCTTTCCTCTTTGCAGAAAGGGCGCCCCAATTACTCTGGATAATCCTCAGACCTCACTGTGAGCAGTTTGATTGGAACGTTCAGCTGAAAAAAGTCACCACCAGAACCCGACAATGTGTTCGGTGGTTTATCTGAGGTAACTGGGACAATTTGTCTGGAACTAAAAAAAAAGTTTTTAATTTGGATTAACCAACTCTGGTACAGTTTCTGGTTCATTACTTGTGGTTCAGTTGACATCATATACATGCCCCAATTAAAATGAATAGCTAGTAGCTAGGTCCCGCCCCTTGCGTCAGACACTCTGATTGGTGGTTTGGGTCCAGAAACGAGGAGCTCCAGGTGGGTCTGTTTTGGACTGCAGCTATATAGCAACACGTTCATGGCAAATGTTTAGAAAAGTAAATCCAACCATGTTGTCACAGAAGAAGTCATCGAAAACAATAGATAATAAAGCAGCCATTCAGCAGCGCCAGAGACGCTCCAGCGTAAAAATCTATTTAGAAGTGGAAAAGCTTTCTGCGGTTTAGACCATAAAGACGAAATTTAATGCCGAGATAAACTCTGATGGAATCATTTAGATGCTGCCGACTCAACTGTGTGAAAAGTGCATCAGTTCACACCTCAAAACAGCCAATTTCGGTCGTTGGGGTGTCTGAATAATAACACTTCAAAGGTTGGTGGACGTTAACAGAGACTAAAGCGGCTGGCTTTAACACTGGATTGAACACAGAAGTTGCAAAGCCCTCCAAGAATAATGCTCTGTCACGGTCAATATTGTGAGCTGATAACCTGTGTGTGTGTGTGTGTGTTTTAGTGTGGGAAAAGAAATTGGGGAAACAGAAAGACTCCCAGACTTTCCGTATACTCGTAATGTTACGCTCCCTCTTTCTGTTCCTCTTACTCTTACACACGCACACACACACACACACACACACACACACACACACGAACACACACACACAAACACACACACACCTGAGGGTTTCAGTCCATCTGAGCTCCAATTCCAGAGCCATCTTGTCCATCTTGTGTTTTTCTTCTTCTTTGGTGGTGATGAGTTTGGCTTCATGGTGACGCTTCTGGGTTTCCAGCTGTCCCTGTGAAAGATATGACACAGACAGATGGGTGCATTGCTTTTAATGGACAGTGTTTGCTGCTGCTTTTGTGTCGAAGCTTTTTTTTTTTTTTTTCCCCATGTTGCATCACTCTTAATGGTCTGCTCCTTTGTGATGGCCAAGTTTAATCAGCCCAGAAAACAGATGTAGCATTGTGTTTTTGCTGATGCGTTCTCCCGCTGCCAGGCTGGAGCGTCCACAGCCCTATCATTCACCTGGGTACAAAAGAGAAGTGGGTCAGGGGGAATGGGCTGCTGAGCTGCAGAGGGTGATAAGGGAAGAGTCGGAAAGTGCCTGGGAAGGTGGGTCGAGACTGTTTGTGCGTATTGAAAAGTAAAGGTTTCACATTTTGACGCCAAATTCCAATGGATTTATCCAAAGGCTTCCGGTGGATTCATGGAATCATTCTGTGCAGCATCTGTACGATCAGTATAATTTTTTTTGTGTGTGTTTTTCTTTGCACCAGTGTGACCTTGAGGGTGAGGACGTTTCATCTTCACTCCTCTGTGGCTGTGAATGTGTGAATAGATAAAGGTTTGCAGTGGGAGAACATAGACCTGAAGAGCAGTCAGCAGGTTGCTGGTCTCTCTCAGTCGGGCCCTGGTGGCGTCCAGCTCCTCCAGCAATTTGTCCTGCGCCTCCTTCAGCGTGGAAATCTGTCCCTCGGCTGTTCCAAAGTCCTTCTCCCCCTGCTGTACTTCCTGCTGCAGCCGGGTCACCTGCAGGGAGGAGGGAAGGAGGCTCAGAGTTGGACAAAGAGACAAACCCACGTTGGCCACCTCTGCTCCGTCACACATCAGCCTGTGTTCTCAGCGTGGCAGCGACCTTGAGACTCCATCAGCACTCATCTCAGCAAGAGGCTTTTTCTTTCTTTCTTTTTTTTTTTAAATCCAAAATGCCTCAAATAACAATTTCTCTCTCTGATTTTTAAATCTGCCAAGCCTGTATACTTTTTTGCTAAAGTAATAAAAAAAAATGCCTTGATTGCAAAAACAACATCAATGCAGAGAGTGGCAGTGAGTTCATACCCAGAAAACCAAATCAAGTGATAAAAACATTTGTGACAAAGCTTAACCAGGGGCTGGATTACACAAAGCTTTCAGAAAATAGACACTAAAAGTAAATGTAAGTTGACTCATATACAGTACACTGATTCACATCAAACCTACACCCCCATTATTGATGAATTTTAAAACCAATATCACAAGCTCAAGGAATTGAACATTGAACCTTCTTGCTGAGAGTAAACTGCGTCACCATGCTGCCCATGTCAATAAATATAATACATGTAATAATAAATGCAGCAACAACATCTGTTATGGTCATTCTAAATCAATAACATCCATCTAACAACTGTAAAAATGTCTTTGTAATGTTGAAAAAAGCAATTCGAGTACTAAACTAATATAACTGAAGGCAGAAAGCTATTTAGGTCGTGTGTAACACAAGGAACCTGTAACTCTACGCCATGTTGGCTTTATAGAGTTATTTTCCACAGGGATAATATGTTTCCTAAGAAATATGGGCGCTCCGCATTTGGAAATGACCTTTATCTCATTTTTCAGCAGGTAATATGATTGGAAAATACTGTTTACTTCATCTTCCAAATGGCTGATGCTCTTTGAAATTCATGTCACACATTAGAACGGAGACACAAGATTCAGACTCTTCTATAACTTTTGGAGGTGACTTTATCCAGAAGAAGTAAGTGAGTGAGAAATTAATCCCTGAAATAATGGCTGCTAAACATTATTTCAATGTTTAGCAGCCATTCTGATTTAATATCATGGGTGATTTAATATAATCTTCTTTGCCTTTCTCAGTGCAGTTTCCAATAAAGAAAATCTAATATTTGCAGTTGTTGAGTATTTCTTTTTCATTTGTAAGTTTGTAAAACTACAATAACGGAAGGGAAGCAACTAAAAACACGTATTGCAGGTAATTTCAAAGCTATCTGCAGCTCTGAAATCGATGCTCATGAACGTCCAGGCACCATTTAAAAAGTGAGATGTCCTACTTCATCATTGGCTGCAGTGAGTTTGGAGGTCAGCTCCTCTCTCAGCTCATCCAGCTGCTGCTTGAGGATCGTCTTCTGCTCCTCCAGTGAGAGACGCTCTCTCTCAAACTGCTGCTCCAGCTCCTGCAGGAAACAACGACAAACACGCATCTGTCAGAAGAAGGAAGCGGTCCACTTGCTAAATCAATGCGTACAATTTGTTCAGGTGTTCTACTTCTTCTTTTTTCATCTCGCTGTCGCTGCAAGTCTAATGATGACGCCATGACGCACTTGTTCCTAATGGTCAGGTGACGTGTAAGAAAGTGCTCAATTCAAGTGGAATGTGGCGGTGCCATTTTTTTCGTTTTAAACTGAACAAACCATTCACAGCAGCATGTTGAGCTCAATGCTATCATCACCATGGCAACATGCTCTTTCTTCACAAACACAGCAGAATCAGAATCCGGCTTCCTCCCTCGTCTTTGTTTAAATGATATGTTGACTAGATTCATCTGTGCACATTTCTAAAAATACTTCAACTTCCTTGTCCTTCACACAGATGAATATTCCAGCGTTGTTACAGTAACCTTATTATTCCTGCTGATGAATGGGAAAGAAATCCTGTTTTGGTGTAACGTCTGCTGCGTCCCAAGGACAATTACAGCTGGGGGAAATTACTGTAATGTCAAATTAAATTTATGACCATTATCCATCACAAAGAAGGACGGAATTTGTAATGCTTTGAAAGAAAAAGAAAGAGAGAAAAAAACATCCGGCGCATTGATGAATGTGAGACAGATCTATAGAAGATGATAGGAATTCATCTGAGCTTAATAAAGTGTGAAAAATGACAATTATTCATGACAGCTTGTGTTTCACAAATCAATGAGGGAATAATAAAGGTGGAGAAAGTTTCTTTTCTCCAAGGATAAAAACTGAGAGTTTTATGTTTAATATTTTAGAAGGAAAACGTCTTATTGTGGCTAATGCGTTTGTAAAAATGTGATTAAACTACAATACATAAATTGCGAGTTAATTGTCCAACCAAAATGAACACCCTCTGAAATCACTTCAGCTAGTATGTATTTCTAGAGATATACTCTGATGGACAGATGAACATGCTGGCGGCTCTACATCTTAATCATTTTTATGGCTGGGGATAAAAATTCACTGAAAACCTATAATTGGCCTTTCTGCAGATAAGGCCGATCTGTCCCTCGAGGTCTGACAAAGTCAAAGTTGATCCATTTTTCCTGAAAACTCCTTTTCTCTGCTGTGGGCTTTTATCCCGAGGTGGCTATTCCATCTCACTGCCACATTAAATTGATGAGCTGTCGACTGTGGCTGCTAACTTTAGCTAACAACTCTAGCACTGCTGACATAACATGATTTTCTGTGACATTCATAGGCTACCAGTTGCCATGGAAGCAGTATCTTTATGCAGGTTTCCTTCTCTCCAGTCCTTTTCAGTGAAATGCAGTTTTGCACACTAGTCAAATTATAGACTTTTGACAGTATCAAAATGGAGTGATGAAACGATAATGCATGCATTTCCTTCCATTAACCTGAACTTGGGAGAAAATCTGCATCAATGCAATCCTCTAAAAAACAAAAAATGAGCAGGAACTAACCTTCCTTCCTCACTTGTCAAACAAAAATGCGGGCAGAGCAACGGCTCATATCTCAAAGAACTCGCATGTCGAGCGGCTCGTATCTCAAGTTCCTACTTTATTCACCTGAACGCACCACCTCCCATCGAACCACACAGAGGCTCCCCTTAAAAAATATTCCATGTTTAATAATGACATCAGGATCAGGATTCAGGAAAACAATTTAAAACACTATTTTGGGGGGATAATTCTAAACAAGTCTGTGTTGTTTTAATTGTTGAGTTAATTGTTTGTGAATGATGACATCCCAGCCCCTCATTCTATAGAATGCTAATCCTAAAGAGGCCTGAATCGCTTTGCTGCATGGGGAGGTGATGATGGCTGATGATGGCTGATATGTGAGAAAACAAAAACTGGCTTCTATTTTGGTGGAGTTATTTTCTAATCCATCTCATGAATGCAAGTAAAATGTTGACCCATCTCTTAGTTTGCTTTCTGACAGTCACTGACTTAGTTGGTTTGTTGTTTGGTGTTGGGTAAAAGTTTTTCTGCACTGACTAAAATATTAGCCGTCACTCAGAGATTGAGAACTCAGATGCAGACAGAAGCTAGGAGGCGAGGAGCAGCAGTGAAATGATTAAACAAGCAGATTTTACAAACAGAGTTCATTGGAGGGACGGGTTTGTTGAACAGAAAATCCAGTTCCAGAAAACACCAAGGAAACAGATTAAACAAGAAGTGGCAAAGAGAGTAGTGTTGGAGCAGGGGAAGAAGAGATGCAGAACAAATAAGGTAAAATATAGGGGAAATGGCAGGAAGTATGAAGCAAAATTTCAAAATAAAAGAGAAAAAACAAAAACATAGAAAACGTAGACCATGACACATACTGTCATTGTTAATATTTGATCCATTGATATGTTATTATGTATATACTTCCTGTCTTAATCGTAGAGTTTGAATTTTAAAAAAAAAGGCCATTAAAGGTACATAAGGTTCTCCATTAGCAATGTAAAGTACAGAGATGCTGTAGTACCACAAATGTACTGTTACAGAAAAATAAAACATTGCCATACACCATATCAGAGACCTGTATTATTCATTAAATAGAAAAAAGGATCCTCCCATTTGAAGTATTCTTTTTGTAAAAAAAACAACATTCCTGCTAAATGAGGTGACTTTCATCAGTCTGACGATAATCAGCGAGTTTCTGACCGGTCGTTTTTAGTAGAAACGGAGAAAAGAGTCTAAGAAGACATCAGGATTTATATCATACCTCGCTGCTCGATATGCAGGAGCTGAGACTGAGGTACTACAGATCTAGCCATTTACATTCTAAACCTCCTCAAAGACAACTCATTATAATTTGAAGTGATGAAAGTAGAGGCGAGGAAAGAAAAGGTGATCAACTAAATGTGATGAAACTTGAATCAGACAAAAGGATCACATCACGATGGATGGAGGGATGAAGAGGCTTCCTGTGTGCCTTCTGATTTAGAATAAAATGCCTGAAACTGAATCAGCAGTGAATAGAGAGGCAGAGAAAAAACAGGGAAATCACTACACATACCAGAACGTAGTGGGAGGCAATATGAGGCGGTGGAAATCACGCAGGAGCAGAGGAATGGAAGTCTGCTTATGGAAATCATGTGTAATGTCCACGGAAATGCATTCCACACATCTCTTGATGCGGATGTCGGCTCTGATCGGCTCCGATGTGGAATATCATTTAAAACACATCTTCATTATGCAACTTTGATGCAAGAGAATATTTGATCACTCGCTTTCACACGGCTGTGTGTGACTGCAATAAAGGACTTCTTGAAGATTAAACATCACCATCACACGGCTATTTCAGGCCGGTGGAGCTGCACGCCTCGGCTGCAATCAAATTAATGGTAGGGCTGTTGTTTGGAACCGTCAGACATCAGGCTCATTAAACATGTTCCAGTGCCCAGTTTGAGTTCCTAAGGGGGGGATTTTACTCTCTCTTTCAGAATTTGGTTATTTTTGGGTGGTTATTTCCGCAGCATGAACAGGAGGGAACAGGTACATGATTTGTGAGGAGCAGCAATCAGAATGGAGGCGCTTGTTTTGTTGGAAGCTCAAAGAGAGGGAGGGACGAGGAATTTAACTGTTAGGCAGTCCCCCGTCAATTTACTGTAACAGAGGAAAATGAAGTTTGAGGCTCTAAAGTTGAGGAACTTCCTCTCTTTGAATTAAATTGAAGATTTTATATTATTTTCAAAAACTACCACTTTAAATGACTTCTTCTTTTTCCTCACTTTGTACTAACATGAATAGAGCCGAAGCTCTGTCACAGTCTGCCACTAGCGTGACGGAGCAAAATGGGAAAATAAAAAAAAGGGCTGAAGAAACTCAAATGTGCCTGAAAATAAAGTAAATTGATCAACAAATACAACAAACAAAGTTAGGGATGAATGAGTCATTAAACGATTCATATTTTCATGTGAATATATGCAGTGATAATCCAGCGCACGGATATTTTTAAGAACTATGTAAGAACAAATTAATATAGCATTTGCAGCAGGACAAGATGTAGTTGTTTACTCATTGATTATTGCTGTCTATACAGTCTCCATAAATTCTTCTCATACAGCTATTCTGAATAGACGGAGGATTTAATTAAATGGAACACAAATCAAATCAGACTGTCTATCCATTCATCAACCCAACTATCTATCTACAGTCTGATGTTATAAAACATAAAACAATAATAAATATGAAGCGAAGACATTATTGAAAAGGCATCTTGCCAACTGCAAATATGATTCAGCATTCCTTATAATGCAAATGGGGGGTTCGGTTCGAAACCGTCTGCGCTTTAAACACAATGATTTGTATCTCTAGGTTGGAATATCAAACATTGAAAGGACACAAATGATGTAAATCGGGTGTTTACTTTTAAAAATGTTCGAAAAAATGTTAAGATCACATGGATATTGATCACATGAGAACCTAAATTTCACAAAAATACAAATTTGTGTTCTCCCTTAAGTACCAAAAAAGGTCCTGGGGTATATACTGTATATAAATATGGGGTTTTCATACAAGCAGCTCCAGCTAAGAGGTGGATTCTGAGCAAACTAAGAACCGGGCCAGGTTGACTGCGCTCTGGGCTAAGTGAGAAAAAGTGAAATATTGATGCTGCAACCCTTAGACATACACACACACACTCACACACACATACACACATGCACGCGTGTGTGGGTTTACAAGGATTTCCCTCAGATAAAACACATCCATTCCTTTCACATCACCTTCTTGGTCCTAATCTTTCTTCTTCTTTCCTCCTGACACTAACAGGTTGTGCAGTAAATCCAGCAGACCGCAGCGTTCTGAATAGAAATCAAAGGCTTCTGCCATCACTTCAGTGTCAAAGCTCCACTTTTCGGACCCAAGCAAAAAAAAAAAAAAAAAAAAAAAGTCAAGTCAAGGTTCTCATTTAAAGTGACAGATATTTTAAATATGTGAAGATAAAGAAAGATGAAGCAGAAAAAATTCACCCCCTGATATCTTGATGCGTAATACCTGGAGAGCATCTTTTTACTGTGCATCGCCACACTTTATCAGACATGCTGGCAGTGCGTTAATCTCTTTAGATGGACGCAGCGGTACACTGCAGCAGTTTGAAGCTTTTGGATGTAAACAGGAGAAACAGCATCTCTAGCTTTCTCTAAAAATAGCACATTTTAGTGTGAGTGCACTCCCATAACCTGCGTTAATCATCAGGCAGACTACGAGGAGCATCCAAACAGGGCTCCCGTCAGCTCTCCTCAAATCATTTTCAATCAGAATGTTTTTGTTTGTCTCTCTAGCAGCATCCCATCCCTCCTCCACGGCACTGACGTTCCGCCTTGCTGAGGTTTTGGAGGTAATGCATCCTTCATGACACGTAGATGTGATAAATGTGAATTTGCTCCCACATCTGCAGGCTGAGTTTGTCATCCTCTTACTCATGGTATAAACCGTTTTTGGATCTGTCTCAGTGTATAGATGACCTAAAACATCCATACATTATGTTACGCCTGCATGCAAAGTTTATTTAGTTATTCATATTACAGGGAGTGATTGCTGTCGTTTGAGAAAGCAGATACGTCAGGCATAGCAAAACAAAAAATACTCATGATTGTTTTCTGTTCCCATAGTGATCTTCTGCCTCATCCGGTGTGATGAAAATTCTTCTAGGTTTTACTGGCTTCCAGTAACGAAAGTGAATGTTCTTTGGACTAAAGAGAACAAACCCATGTGTGAAAAAGCTTGCGGGTATTGGATATTGCCATATTTTTTGTTTTTTTTTTGCTGCAAAGGTAAAGATAGAGCAGATAAACCAGGGAGGCAAACAGCAGTAAATAATGGCTGAACCATATTAGTTCCACATGATGTCCAGTTTTAATGCTCATTGATCCTTTCAATCAAACAACTTCTTAAAAATGTGAACTGATACCATTGGTTTCTCCTCAAGGTTAAATAAAACAGCCTTCCACCTCAAACAGATGAACTCTCTATTTCCCTTCACTCCTTATTTTCATTCATAGACATAAAAGAGACATCAGTTTTCTATAGTTGAGTAACAGCATAGCAGGTGTCCTTATAACCATATACCAGCAGCGAGAAGCGTTTATTTATGCATTCATGCAGCTTCTTCATTCTTAAAGCAGCAGTTTAACTGACATAATGTTTTGCTGCATTAAAGCGAATCTAAGTCTTAATGTTTTTTTTTAAGGAGAGAAAGAAGAAATATTCCCCAGTTTCTTCGCACGTCAACTTTTGTAGTCAAGAGAAAACATTGTCTGTGAGGCTGTAAACAGAAAGAGAAAGAAACCTGCGGTGTATTAGTAATCACATGAGGGCATCTTCAGTATGTCGACGTGAAATTAATTCAGTCTGTTTTTATTCATATGGAGACGGAGGAGCGTCTGCAACAACAATAAGACCTTGGTGAGGCACTAAAAGTTTTACAACCCTCAAGGCAAACAGAGCCGGTAGCTTATTTCCAGCTCCTGGAGCAGATGGTACAGTCAGCGAACCGTGGGTAGACAGTTTGGGGGTTAGGGAGGCAAGCGACCAGCTGACAGATGAAATCCCTCGACCAGCTTACAGCGTCTGTGGGGACGTAAACGAGGACGGCTGCATGTCCCCCTCCCCCCAAAAAAAGGCTTCACGAGCAGCGGTGCAGGAGGATAATTATCTATTTGTCTGTCTGTCTACTCTATCTATCTATCTATCTATCTATCTATCTATCTATCTATCTATCTATCTATCTATCTATCTATCTATCTATCTATCTATCTATCTATCTATCTATCTATCTATCTATCTATCTATCTATCTATCTATCTATCTATCTATCTATCTATCCATCTATCTATCTATCTATCTCTTATCACCTATCTATAATTATTCTTATATCTCAGCCCATCTCTCTCTCTACTTCTCTTTCTTTACCTTCCTCTATCCATCTTTTCCTCCACCCTTTTCCTCTGTCTAGATCTCTTTACCTACCCCCGTCGACCCAGCCTTCTATTTCTTTCTCTATCATCTCTGCTCGTCTCTCTCTACTTCACATCTCTTATCTCCTCTCTACACTATATTGCAAAAAGTATTTTCTCATTGTCCTTCACACGCATATGATCATCCCATCTGTAAACTTTAACCCTCTGCAGGTTCAGCAGCTTCAACTACTGTCGGAAGGTTTAGGGGTGTGTTTATGGGATTTTTTGTCTATTCTTGCAGAAAGGCACTTGTGAACTCACACACTGATGTTGGATGAGTAGGCCTGGCACTCAGTCTCTGCTCTAATTCAGAGGTGTTCTATTGGGCTGAGGTCAGGACAATGTGTAGGCCAGTCAAGTTCATCCACACCACAATGTCATCCATGTCTTTATGGACCTTGCTTTGTGTACTAGTGCAAAGTCATGTTGGAAAGGGAAGAGGCCAACTCCAAACTTCCCACAATGTTGGGAGCATGGAACTGTCCAAAATGTCTTGGTATGCTGAAGCATTCAGAGTTACTCACACTGGAACTCAGGGGCAGAGCCCAGCTCCTGGAAAACAACCCCACACCATAATCCCCCCTCCACCTTCACACTTCACACTTGGCACGTTGCAGTCCGACAAGTATCGTTCTCCTGGAAACGACCAAACCCAGACTCAGCCATGGAAACCCATTCCTTGAAGCTCTCAACACGCTGTTCTTGGGCTAATCTGAAGGCCACATGAAGTTCGGAGGTCTGTAGTGATTGACTCTGAAGAAACAATGGACTAACCCTAACCTTTTCACACTATCTACCTCAGCATCCGCTGACCCTACTCCGTCAGTTTACGTGGTCTGACACTTCGTGGCAGAGTTGCTGTCGTTTCCACACGCTTCCACTTTCTTGTAATCCTATAACAGTTCCTTGCTGGAGTTCACTGAGCTCCTGAGAGCGACCCATTCATTCACAAATGGTTGTAGAAGCAGTCTGCATGTCTAGGTGCTTAATTTTACACACTTGTGGCCAAGGAAATGATTGGAACACCTGATTCTGATTATATGGATGGGTGAGCAAATACCTTTGACAGTATAGCGTATCTTTCACTCGATCCATCATCAGTTGGTTATTGCAAACTAAACACAGGTAGAAGTAAATATCAAGCTTAATTTTGAAGATTCCCCAGAAACCTGACTCCAAATAAAAGCGAATGCTGAACGAATGCTTGCTGGATGAATGAATGAATGACAAAATCCTAAAATATTTTGTGTTCTACGTGTCAAAAACAACAACAACAACAACAAAAGCACCTTTACTGAAGTAAAGATGAAACATTATTGATATTTCTGATGCAGAATAATCCAAAAAAAAAAGCACAGGTGTCAGCGTATAGATAAATCTACGTCTGGAATCTGTATAGAGGAGCATGCGTCGTGCGTACTCACAGCCAGCAGACGGTTCTTGTCTTTCTCGGCGTTGTTCAGAGCATTTTCCAGGGTCACTCTGTGTTTCTTGGCGAGTTCTTCCAGAGCTCGGGTCTGGCTCTCCTTCATCTGGCTGGCCTCCTCTTCGGATCGCGCCCGCATGTTGCTCACATGTTTCTCGTGGGATGTCTTCTCCTCACGCAGGGTCTGCAGAAATAACACAAAAACACGTCCGATGAATAAACACGGACACGCAGAGATTAATCCTCCTCAAAGGTGAGTGCTATAATAGAAACAGAGAGCTTGGATTGACATTCACACCATATGCTGTATTTTTCCGCCGTACTGTCACTGTTTACTAAGTGACAGCCAAGAAATCAATGCTGCATCATGTCCATCTGTGGCTGAAATCGTCTGTGTGGACTGCTGTCTGTCTTTCATGTTTAATTAATATTCCTAAAACATAATAAGCCACCAAGCCGAAGGGGTTTTTATAGCATTGAGTTATAGTTACGATACAATATAAACCCTATCACCGTCATGACTCAGTTGGGATGATAACTTGCTGATGAAATCTGGCGTTTTCACACGTTTTCTTTATCACTAGGAGTGGCAGCGCAGTAAATTTGATCTTTATCTTAAACTGACCTTTTGCCTGAGCTTTGACTCTCTTAGCAACTGTCGCTAAATCTGTTAAAATGACAGTCGCAGCAATATTTACTTAACTTCTAAACACTGGGGTCTGATTTCAAAATTAAAGAAACCTTAGCGAACAGCTCATCTGCACTTTTAGTGAGATCAGCTTTGTAACTAGATTAGAGAGAGTTCTCTTGCAAGCAATTATCCCATGCTGAGTAGTGGAAACCACCATCCCTGAAAGTGTTGTCAGTGTGTTTTGATGAAGAAATGGATAAGACTGCTCACCTACTTTCACTGAAATTACTTTCAGATATAATGAGGCTATCCTCTGTTTATCTAATGGCAAAAGAAAGTGGTTCTATTTCATTATAACTGACTTTAACCTTCACACACACACACACACACACACACACACACACACACACACACACACACACACACACACACACACACACACACACACACACACACACACACACACACACACACACACACACACACACAGATATAGTCCTTAAACCCCAAATTAATATCACAGCAGGCTTGACACAACTAATGACATTTGCATGATTAGTTCTTTTTGATTGGTTGGTCTGTGGATCGGTGACATGAGTGGCAGCTGAATCTGAAGGGATCTGTCTCATCGAGTTCAAACTGCAGGGATAATAGAGACAGTGGTGATATATAGGGATAGAGATGGATATGAGCCAAAAGATGAAGCTTAGAGGGCATAGAGAAATGAAAATGAAGTCAAACTGATTTAAATTTCAACTGAGCTCCAAACAGTATATTTTGGGATAGACAGGCTGGCAGGCAAGCAGGGAGTAATGTCCTCAATACAAAGTGGCAGTACAGTCGATTTGTCATTGAAACTATGATACACAACAAAAGTCACATGAAAATGAAATGAATTCCAATAAAAAAACAACAACAACAAATCAAACAAAAATCTGTCGCCCATGTATTATTGGGTTTACTCAGAGAAGCAGCTGCGTCTTCATCGCATGGATTTAGCACAAGTTTAATTTGCAAAACTTTGTTGGAAAAAAAAGCCCCATGGGAACATTACCAACATATTCATTATTTAAATTGTCATCCGGCACAGAAAAAAAAAACCCTAAATTAAGCCAAGACACTCAGTGGGAATTTTCTGTGAAAGTGTGAACCCAAATGATCCAACTTTAATGAGATCAGATATACAAGCAGCTGTGGACACTGTATTTGTCTATTTCTCTCTTATACAAAGAACTTCAGATATTCCAAGCATAAAAATGATGAATTACTAGTGCATAAAGATGCAACTCTTCGCTTTCAGACTGTAAAGGAAAATAATTGCACTCAATAAATGCAAGTATTACTTTGTCCTAGGTGGGATGATGACAGAGGGATGACATAGTGCAGACTTGGAAGGAGGGCTTTAACCAAACAACCGTCATATTTCAGTTTGATCTGTCAGTGGAAAGCCTGGCTATCATCAGGGATGAAAGTGTTGTAACACAAGCTGAACGGCTTTATTTGAGCCGGTCCGTTCAAATAGATCATATTACATGAAACATCGCTACTAAAAGCGTATGTTTAAGTGGGTCTATGGTGAATCTGTAAAAACATTCCATTATACATTACTAAAGTCAACAAGATGCTGCAGATTTTTTGCTAATCAGAAAATTTTACAGTCCAAGATAAGCTGTACAAGAACACCATGATCCATCAATGCCGATAACCTTGAAGAATGAAAAGAACTACTGCAGCCTTTCCACAAAAAATTTAAGCATCTTCTAAGAACAACCATTTGGCAGATCAGAGAATTAAAAAAAACCCCATCAGGGATGTAATCCTACTGGTCTGCGTTTTGGAATTTGACCTCCTATGGAGCAACACTGCTGTGACATCATGTGTCCAAAGAACATTTCTACAGCTCTCCATGACAGGGTGTGAAAAAAATCCCAGGTGGTTTAAAACACATTGGGACAAGAAAAGAAAAAAAAAAACAGAAGGGAAAGATAGTGACATTAAAAGAAAAGGGAAATGACAGCTAAGCCTCCATTTATTGCAACAACCTTTTAACAACAATTAAATCAGACCAACCCAAATGTTCTCTCTTACCTCGTTTGCTAATTTTGCTAATTTTCAAACACATTTGATCCAAAAATATCACCTCAAAGCAGCTGGAACACATTCTGCTACAAGACGGATCCCTTTCACACCTATATACTGTAACCAGATTAGCTTTATAAATTTAACATTGTTTTCTTTACAAGCCCCACAACAGTACATTCAGCAACACCAACAACGGATTACTGCAATTAATCCGTTTACTGAGGGAAGGTGCTGCTGCTGTAACCGAAAGGCACCGTAAAGTTTATGTGGTGCAGGATCCTTCATTATCCCGAGGACCACATTCAAATTCACAGCAGCCTCGCTCGGCAGGGGAACGATCCCGGTTCCCAGAGGATTACGCCGTACAAATGTCAGGGATAAACGGATGGGAAAACACACATGAAGCAGCAACACTTGACATTTACCATTGGCTACGGTTGGTCTGCTGACTACACTGTTTCTTAAATCATTTGACCTTTAAGGCTCTTGATTTTTAAAGACAGCCCCAGTCCAAGTTTGTAAATGGAGTTATTGACAGACATGAACCTTTCAGCAGTTTTATGATTTTGCTCTCTTTGGCTCATTTGTTGCATGCTAGGGACGTAATTATTCCCTAATCTGGAGAACCAATTCTGTAACAGAATGACAGGGTTACTCTGGAGGATTGACAGTCTGTCTTGCATTCTGAACAGTGATATGAACACGCCTGGCAAAAAAAAAAATCAATAATTCCTGTCACCTTTAGAAAACTGATGCAAATATCAACCAGACAACAGATTATCACGGTCCTAACAGAGTCGCAGAGAAGTCAGCGGTACAAAACGAGGAAAAATCAAAAGCAGCACCTTGTAGAATTTAAGAAAATCTGTGTTCCTTTCATTTTGGTGCTGCATAAGTGTTAGAAGCGCTTCACAGCCTGCACTAATTGTCTTCTACATTTGGTCTCTCTTTGTGGATTACTTTAGAGTTTCTGGACAATCACAAAGAGTTAGAACTCACAAAGCAGAATACAAACTTCCAAGCAGAAATCATACACACAGACACCGCGGAACCAAAACCTGAACCTCAAAACCAATGCACACATACTCACACTCACACACACACACACACACACACACACACACACACACACACACACACACACACACACTCACACACACACACACACCTTCTCCAGGGACTGGAGCTGTTGCTTCTGCCTGTCGTCCAGGGCCTGGCACTGGCTCTGCAGGGACTCCCTCTCTTCTTCCATCCTCATTACTTTGTCCTTCAGCCGGCTTCTCTCGTTGTCCAGGTCCCTGATGGCTGCTTCCTGGGTCATCTGGGTGGCCTGCAGGCTGCTGATCTGACCTGTTACAGATGGGAAGCAAAAGGCGTTAACAGAGTGACATCATCTGCATACGGTCATACCTGGAAGTCTGTTTGTGTCTGGCGTTGTGTTCAAATAAACTGCTGTCAGAAAATTCCAACCTGGATTACTGACAAAGAGATATTACGAGTTATTAAATCAGATTCTATCATGCAAAGATTCACCATCATGTTCGCGCACACAAAAACACTCCATCTGATGTGTGAAGAGCTTCATCTGCTTGTCATGAATACACAGCATCAGGCCGTTAAAGTGTTACGGGCCACGATGCATCAGACGGAGGATGTGCTTGATGATTTATGTGATGCACTTGCACGGCCCGCATAGAAATGATTGTGTGGGTGAAAATGTGGTAATTACACACAGGGACAGAGGAAGAGGTGGTGAGGGTCTTACTGGCTTTGAGCAGGATTTCAGTGGCTTGCTGCTGAACTCGGTCTCTGGCTGCCTCTAGTTCACACTCAGCCTCCTTCTGACGGATCTCCACAATTTCTGAGTTCTGGGTCACCTCATCCAGCTGCTTGGTTAAGTCCTGGGGCGAAATCAAATCAACACAGAAAACTCTGTTAACACAACACAACACACACAGAGAAGCAGCTACACTTAGCATCTGTGAGCAATATTAGAAGAGAACAAAGTTGATTAAAATCAGACCACTGTTTAAGTGGGGGCTCCCCTGAGGTTTATAGAGCTATTTGTGAGTTTCAGCTCATTGGATTAGGTCTCCGACTTGGTTTGCTCTCAGAAATCGTGTTTGGGTCTGCAGCAAGTGGATGTTTCTAGTGAAAAAGTTTAATAGCTGAAACTGAAAGGAAAGACAAGAACACGAGATGGGGGCATCTAACGGCAACAGGCACACGAAGAACATAGCACAGCACGGAGTCTCTGCATGGCCAGATGTTTCTGTCAGAAGCTGATTTATATGATAAATAAAGTAAATACTTTATTAGCTTTCACCAACTGGCCACATCACATATCATGATGACACTGACATCAGTGTCATCGAATGTTTGCTCGTATATGTGTCCCAAGACTTCCCCAAAACATCCATAGAAACAAATAACACATGGAGAACATTATTGAGAAACGCTGGTGACTCAGTTTGACTGAAATCAGTTTTTCATGGGAAAATGTTTTTTGTTTTTTTTTTGCAGTTTGAAATCTGTAGAAACTGTACAGATTTAATAAAAGTGCACGCATGTATAAAGGAACTGGCCGTGTTTATGTTTTATATACATGTTACGCAAAGAATTGCATATGTTTTAGCTGCATGAACTGAAACAGTGAGATTTTAGACGTGTTAGAGCCCCGCAGATTATTTTAAATTCAAGGAATGAAGCTCATTGGTTAAATTATAGTGGCACTGAAGATCAAGAACGTGAATGCTGACTGCTGTTTAATTAATAAGTGCTAGACTTCAGAGGGGGATTTGACATGCGCAAACACACACACACACACACACACACTCACACACACACACACACACACACACATAGAGACGAGTGAACCCACGGTACGTTAGCTATGTGAATTAGCACTCCAAGAACTTGTGAGAGGCAATTTCACATCTTTCAGCCCTATCAAATAGCCTCCCTCAAACTTAATTACCACATCTACGGCTAAGACAAAGAAACCTCAGAGTGATGATAACCACTGAGTCACACACAAATGAGATGTGAAGTGATGTGACGTGTGTGTCTCCTTGTCTATATCTATGTGAAGACCCGGTGAAGGCGTCGGTCTCAAGAGGACAGATTTCTCTTGTTTCCTTTTCTTTTCTATGTTTCACTATTTTATGACATATTCAGAAATGAGGATTGTCTGCTTGTTAAGTTAGACGTGTTTCTTCAGCATTTAAATGCATGTTTTTAAGGCTGGAGGAGTGCCATGATAAATACAGGACGTCAAATAATTTTATCTGTTTTTTTTATTCTTCTGTCTTACAACAGTCTGAGATATTTGATCACTAACTTCTGCTTTGATTATATTAATGCGCAAGAAGAAAACACACATCCTCACACATACAAAGCCTTGTTCCAGTCCTTGAAAGGAGGTGATTTATTGTTTTGTCTCAAAGAACATACCAACCTTTACCTGGGACTGCAGTATTTTGTCCGAATACAGTGACAGCAACACTTCAATGTAGCTTCAGTGGAGTATTCCACCTGGGGGACAATTTGTAATTTTTGGCATACATGTTCCTCCAGAAGCTCGTGAACAGCCAGCCATTAATTACATCTGTCTCAGTTTCTCCAAGCGATCATTTGCTTGCTTTTCTCTGGAGGTTTGTATACTAAATCATGAACTAAAGGAGGATGACAGAGAGCAACGAAGCAAAAAGCAGAAGTGTCTTAACTCCACCCGTAAGTGCTTTCGACTGGTGTTAAATATTTAATGCACGGATATATTGTACAAGTTGTCTATCGGATTGGACTTTCAAGGTTCTTGGTCTTTTTTCTTTTTGCTCCTTCTCTCATTGTTTTGGTATCTTTTGGTATCTTTTGTTATTTACATTTTCTCAAGTTAACTCTTGTATTTAATATTCCTGAAGAAACATCTTGAAAACTCAAAAGAAAGGTGTCATGAATGAACTTTATTACATTTCAGTGACTATTAACTCACAGCAGGAGCAGATTAAAGGATATGTTCATTGATCGAGGCTGTTATTAGGAGATTATTGTGATATTACCTGAGCAACAACACAATCTATCTGGTAGGTACCATAAAAAGACTTAAAAAGAACAAGATCAGGATCTAGATGAAATCTAGAGGAGCTGTCAAGTGAAGCTGGATTTAAGATCTCTGATCTTTTGTCATTTCTTTATCTGGATTACAATGAATTGCTCTGATAACTAATGAAATCATTAATTCCAGGCAGACCACTGACTGCTGACCTTGATCATATTCTTGGTGACTCTGAGGAGGGAAGAAGATTCCTGTCTTCTCTGCAATCAGTAATAATTTCACACAAACCTCAGAGAATATCTGAACAACAAGACAGACCTACTTAAGCAGTTCCCCTAGAGCACATGTCAACTTTATTCTCAGTGGTGGAGATAATCATATGAGTTTACGCTAAACATCATAAAGACCTCAGGAAACATGAATACTGTGTTCACTTCCCAAGTAGATCTACTTCTGCCCTATAAAATAATACAAACATTATGGACTGAGTCTTAGGGTGTGGGGAAATGGTAGCACACTGAATTGGCTGCTGAATTATTTTATAAAATATAACATTTCATCAAAAGAGGCAAAAATTCCTTCTAATCTCATTTTCAGGCCACAGAAAAACTCACAAACCCATTTTTATTTGTTTTGTTTCTTTGAACGTTATCATCACCAACATCTAATTCAGTGGAAAAAAAGTGAAGGTGTCCAGACGCTGGTGGTGGTGGTGGTGGTGGTGGCGATGGCTGATGACTCTGCTGAGACTGAGAGGCTAATGAAATGAATTTGTGACTAACTACTGAATTTGTGAAAATTTGAGCATTGAAAATCAGAAAATCAGACAGACAATTAAAAACCACAGCAGGAAGATGACAATGAAAGAGTGTTGATGCCCTAAAGGCACATCGGATACATTTGTTTTTTGTTCATAATATCTATTTGGAATATTCCTTACAAAAAAACAATGGTATTTGACAACAGAGCATAGCATCTTGAAAGATCTACAGGCTGAAAAAGAATAATTCAGCAAGATTCAACACTACAGCGGCTCTGGAACACAAAGCAGAACCATTAAATTATTGTATTTGCAAATTTATGCATTTTTTGATTGCTTTGGATGTATTTGTTTAATTATATTCAGTGTTCAATCTCAGAGTTCTAATAAAGAACATGTTCAGGAATAAAAATGGCTGCTGCACCACAGCTTGATGAAATGCAAAAAAATAAAATAAAATTGGTTGATTTTGATATATTTTGCTTAATAAAACTGTCAAAAGGTACTCGACTCTACTGAAGTTACGCGTCAGAGGTATGGGATGGTCAGCGATGAAAAATAGGTTATATGTGGAGTGTGGACCATAGAAAATGACCATATAAAATTAATTTGTTTATATGGAAATAATCCATTAAAATGGCCAATTTGATTTCCAGGCTGTTTTGTTCCTGTTTCCCCATCAGCTCCGTAAATCCACGCTAACTCTGAAGAGTTCAAATCAGCTGTTTGAGTTTCAGACTTACCTTGATGGTGGTCTCAGCAGTGTTGAGTGAAGAGTGAAGCTTGTAGGACTTGTCCCGGTTGTCTCGAGCGTCATCTGACACCCTGGCCAACTCGGCCCTCAGTTTTCCGAGGGTTTTCTGGAGCGCCGCCTCCTGAGTCTGGAATTCCCGACGCAGCTCGGCCTCGGTACGTTTCCAGGCCAAAAGGTTGTCGGCAGTGAGCTGCTGGGTTCTCTTCATGGCCTCCAGCTCACGCTCATAAAAGGCTTGAGCCTGAGAACAGATTGGTGCGTCAACTTCAACCCAACAAATATACCGTCGCCTGGAACTTTAAGCAAGAAGCCTGTAACGTGTAACGTGTGTTTCATTGTGCTCCTTTACTGACTGAGAATTGGAAATCATTTTGGATGGCTTGAAAAGAATTCTCATCAAAATGTAATCTCATGCTAAATTAATCAAAGTAAGCAAAAGCTGAAGCCAAAAGGACTTGGCTGTCAGTGTCCGTGGATGCTTTCTTAAATTGAAATTAATAGCTTCTAGCTACAGCACTTCAATACTGTCATTCTTGCCTTCACTGTATAGGAATAAAATAATTCCTCCATCAATATAGGAATGTTTTGACAGAAATTGACAGAAATTTGCTGAAGTTAATCATGTGACACTGAGGAATACAGATTCAGATGAATGACTGTGCTGCAGTCCTGTACCTTGCTGAGTTTGGCCTCGTACTCCTCCACCAGTCTCTTCTTGTCCTGTTTGAGCTCCTCCACGCGCTCCGTCAGAGAATCCACCTGCAACGTGTTCAAAGTGGACACGAGGATGTCAACGGTGCAGCGTTGGGCGACAGATGTACACGAAAAACTGTGTGTGGACTTTGGTTTGGTTAAATTCAGAATAAATACAGGTTTGGTTATTGGCTCGTACGAGAATAGTTAATAACAGAAAGTCACTGTTGTCCCATTTTCTCGCTGCTGTGGTTTACTTTGTTCAATGAGCTGCTCTACTTTCCCAGTAGTTGTTGTGTGTTACCTCAGCTTTATGGAGCTGTCCCAGTTTCTCCTGGTCTTTACTGTAGTTTGCGTTCTGACTCTGGTGGCTGCGGAGGAGCTCCTGGATCTCCTGTCTGTGCTGGGCCTTCAGCTCCTCCAGAGCCGCCCTCTTTTCCTGCTCAAACTGGTTCTGAGCCTGGCCGAACGTACGCAGCTTCTCCTCAAAGGACCGTCGCATCTCCTCCACCTCCCTCGACATGGACACAACGCGCTGCGTGTGCTGCCAAGGAATACAGGGATGAAAAAAAAACCACAAGCCGACAAGAGGACTGATATCTGGGTTTGTAGGCTTCTCACACCAATGGGTAAATGTTTTAAAAGGCCCAAAACTAGTGACGCCCCAGCTTGAGCTCTCTGATCTAAAATAAGACTAAAAACAAGCAGAAGCCCACATATAATAATAATAACAATAAAACCGTCACATAGATACATATTGATCCAGATATTCAACACAACTGACTCAAAGGTCTCATGAAGGAGGCGAAGCAGGTGGCAAACATCTCTTCCAGATTACAACATCACAGCTTCCATTTAATTCAGCTGCACCGCCTGAAACAAGCATTTCATTTACCCCAGCAGCAGATAATTACACAATCAGTGACTCGCACTAACATCTAAATGAAATTTGTACCTGAACACAAGCTGTGCAGCACGGAGCTCCCGAACCATCTCTGAAATAAGACACTGGTGGAATTTTCCCATTGAGGAATTAAGTTATTAGTGCATGAGAATAATCAAGTCAGAGGCAGTCAGAGTGATTAATGGCTAAAGGTGTTCAGTGTTCTCTTTCTCTCATCAAGGCCATAGGTTGTTGCTTCAATCCAGATGCTGTCATGTGACAGCACAGATACAAAGACGCCTCCGGCTATCATTTATTCCTTCCAATAAAGTCACCAAAAGTAAGATTTGCAGTCATATTTTTCCATCCCCTTGCTTCTACCTCAACAGAAAGCAGCACATCCTTTCCCAGCTGTATGCAAATCTAAATATTAATGTCATACACGCACATATCAACTCATGGATTCGTAGGCGAGACCAGAAACATATTTCACTTATGTTTTAGTCACTAGATATTGAGCATTTATCTTGACATTATTTTTAATTTCTCTTCAATCACTTGAGCGGTAGTTGGAATGCAATGTGAATTGTTTGAAAGCAGCAGTAACACACACACACACACACACACACACACACACACACACACACACACACACACACACACACACACACACACACACGCGCGCGTGCGCGCACACACACTGCCTACCTGAGCCTCTGTGCAGAGCTGCATGTCCTCCACCCTCTGACGGTAGCTCTCGAACTCGGCCAGGGCCTGTCTCTTCATCCTCTCATGGAGCTCCATGGACTCCTCTAAGGACTGGATCCGCCTCTTCAGGTCCATCTCATCACTGATCTTACTCTTGTACTGGTGCAAGCATCAAATAAAAGTCAAAAGTTTCCCTAAAATTCAACCAACATTAAATTACCAGCAAAGAGCGTGGATTAAAAGTAAAAATTATCTGAAACTAAGAATTAAATTTTCCCTGACAAGAGTAAATAAACAGAATGGATTCTGTCTTTGATTAAAAGTGCATTCAAAATTAAAATTTTCATTTCATGGTTTGGCTGACTGGCCTTCATTTAGCTACTTATGAAATGAAAAATATTATCAAATGAAATAAAAGTTGGAAATTAGATGAATCCATCAACAGTAACCTTCCCTCCATTCAGACTTTGTGGAAACAAAACAATGGATTTACAAAGAGGATCAAATCAATGTGACCCTCCTTTACTCATTAATGTTGCATGTTTTGATCAGTCTTATTTTAATGGGTTAATGAATCCAACTTTTATTTTATTTTCACTAAATTATATTATTGACCTCTGACGTCTGAATTAACCTGTAATATCTTCTCTCGTGTCTCAGAGAGGATCTGCTGCACCTCCTCCTCGTGGGCCTCTTTCAGAGTAGCGATGGCTGCTTCATGTTCGTCGTTTTTTGTGTTCAGTGCATATATGACCTGTACAAAGATGAAAACATTGTCTTGTAAGACATTAACAATCAGGCAGAGGGCCAACCTTCAAGCTAAGACTGTTATGTTGCATATATTTCGTTAAAGTGGATACCAGAGAAGACAGGAAGATTAACTATAAAGGCATGTGGGGTTAATAAAGAAGCTCTATATTTCCTCATGCAGCATTAATAATACATGTCTTCATTTAGAACACTGTTCAGTAGTTGGTACTGCAATTAAAGCAGGAATACGATTTAAAATATACAATACAAAAAAAATATTTCTGAAGCTGTTTAATGAGCGGCAACAAGATATGATTCCAGTTCCATTTTTAAAAACAAACCAGCGCTTTTCCAATATTTAGGCAGACTGGAAAAACATTTGTCACACTTGACATAAATTACTCATTACAGCCTTTCTTTTAATCTGCTTAGAGATCAAATGAAACAAAGACATAACGCAAGCAGGGAAATTGCTGCCTGGATCTATAGCATCACAAATAAGCACAGACGTATAGGTAGTATAGGTAGTGTATAGCTGCAAACAGTGTACAGCGCACTGTACAGTACACCTCTGTGTTTGGAGTATTAGCTCAGAAGCATCAGTGGTGCCCAAATTGGTTTTTGCTGGAGCTAAAAATAACAGCAGCAAACTGTTGTGCATGAGATTGACCTTTAAATCCATCCCAAAAATACATGCAGCCATCCAGAGAGCCGTAATTTGACAGCGCCGTGATCCCCTGCTCAAGTCAGAGAGAGAGAGAATGAAAGAAAGAGATGGCTTTGCATTTCCAGACGAAAAAACACAAGACCATCCTGAGCTTTCCCCCTCTGCCGTGAGAAACAAAGCTCTGCGCTGCCTGTCTGAAAAACCCAGTCAATAATTCAGCACACTGCACGGTGGGATGGTGCTAAACAGCCTTTGTTTACCGCAGACCAAAGTCCATCAACAAATTTAGAGAAAAGAAATAGCAGAGCAAAGATGAGAGGAAAAAACGAAGGGCAAAAGCTCCCCTTGAAACAGTCATCCACTTTTTATGACTTGATGACTGATGAAAGGATTTAGTTTGACGCACGCAGACACACAGACACACACACACACACACACACACACGCACGCACACACACACACACACACACACACACACATACACACACTGATAAACCCTGGTCAACACACCCAATTCCAATATTAACTGATGCTTATCTTGTGCATTATCTGCATGTTATCTTTCAAAATCGACCACGTTCATTAAATTAACGTCTAACTAAAACACACAGATGTGTGTTTTTAAAGAAATTTGCTGATTTCCTGCAGCATTTTCCAAAAGAAAGTTGACCTCTGGAAACACTTATGCATGAAACTATTATACTTCATAAATATGACAATGTCTGCAATAAAATGAGCGGCAATCCATTCCAATGCTATTGAGATATTTTACCTTTAACAGAAAATGCCAGCCACAAAGTTCTCTTACAGAAAAGGTCAGAGAACCACTGAAGTCATCATTATTCAGCCTCTGGGCGAATATCAATAAATTTCACCCAGTGTGTGTTTTTTTTTTTTCTTCCCTCATCAAATCAAGCACAATCAATTTATTTATTAACCACCAGCTAAATAGATCTCTCGTGTCATCTCCCTTTCTAAAAACCTCAATACGGCCTGACACGTGCAGGACTGGAGACGTACTGCAGGGAGCCAATTAATCTGAGAAGATTCGGTTTGTTCCAAAATAAAACATCTCATCTTCCTCCACACCTCTAAATTATTTAGTCACTTTCTGTCTTGTCAGCTCTGGGAGTGAATGGAGCAGACGTAAAAGTTAGAGGAGCTAAAAAAATCTCCGAGTCACTTCTTAACGTGAAACACATTAGTGGTGGAATCGGATGACAAACAGAACAACAAATTAACACAGAAATGCATGAGAGACTTTAAGCATCCTCTTTTAAATGGAGTGCCAACGTTAAAACTGAAAACTGAAGAAGAATGTGACGTTTCTGTAATATAAAGTCCACAAGTCAGACTTCATTCCAGAGGAGGCTGCAGATAATGTCTCCATCTGAATTTTCACCGCATCGATGAAGGAATTTAGGCTTTAAAGCTGCAAAGTAATGTTCTGCAGGATGATATGTATAATACAATAGTGTATATAATGAATAAAGCTTATATACTCGTGTAATACAATATTCACAATATAGAGGACTTTCTACCCCTGACTCATTCATGCAGGGCTTCCTCCCAGGCGCTGCTCTTGCTCAAGCAGGAGATCCTTAAAAAAGTCTTTTCTTAAGGCGGTCTGTCAGGGTGTTATTAGGTTACCCCATAAATATACAGCAGCACCCTTAAACCATCAATTCCAGCTCTCTGCATCATCTAGTATTTATTACAAACTACTGTTTGTTGACTTTTTCATAGCTCGACGCTTCACAGGACATGACTGTATTCTTGCGTTGCACACTTTTTTGTTTTGTTTTTTTTGGCCTCTTGAGCAAACCAGGACAAGCGTTCATAACATATCAGTGAGTGTGTCCAATATTTACCCTCGTTTTATCATCAGCAATTTAGATAACAGCATTTGTTAGATGCCCAACGCTAATGTCTGCTATGAATGCACCTGGAACGAAATGTTATCACGCCGAAGAAGAGGAGAACGGTGCGTTTATTTAGCTTTAGTTATTTTCCTCCAGCAATTTCACCTGCAAAATGAAGATACTAGAACCTTGACAAGTGGCTCCCCTTGACCTTCCTGAGCGTCCTCACCCAATTTCTAAGGCCAAACTCCAGCTTTTCCACTGAGGAAACTCATTTTGTCTGCTTTTATTTGTGACCTCATTACTTCAATCACCGCCTAGACCCTGTGACCACAGGTGAGATAAAGACTGAGCGGTAAACAGAAAACCTTCCTTTCTGCTTCTGCTTCCTCTTCATCACAATGGTTTGCATGGCACCACACAAATCTATGCATAACCCTCTATTTCACTTTCACTCGTGAACAAAACCCAAAGTCGGCCCCGCCCTGGAGGGAGCAATTCATTTCGGTCCCTAAGAGAGTCAGAGGCACCGACTCCCATCCTGGCCGCCTCGCAGTCGGATGCGACCCGCCCCGCTGCTTGCTGAAGGTCACCGACTAATGAAGCCAACAGAACGGCGTTTTCAAAAAAAGCAGAAATGCAATTTTGTGGATAATCTCCCCATCGAGGCTCAGCCTTGAGAGCCGGTGAAAACCCAGGATTGTTCCAAGTCCGTAGAGGAAGGTAACCTTTACTGAGTCCGACCAGGAAAAATGTTTGCCTTTGTATCGACGACAAAAGACATAAAACAGTAAGAAATGTGTTTAGCTGCCACATTTACTCCCAGTAATGTTTGACACAGCAGCCGAGCCTCTTCGGAATTGGGTTTATGCGGAGAGAGAAAGTGTCATTGATCCTTCCTCATCTCCAGTCGATCGGTTCATGCCCTTCAAAGTGTTTGCTTTAATGACAGCGATAGCAGCAGATCAATAAGGTGACAGCAGAATGCCAAAAACCCTCTCTGTCAGTTGGGACAAAGTCACAGCTGAGAAACGGAGATTTTCACCAGACGTGTTGATGAAACACGACTCAACATTCAAACACTGTGCAGGCTGAAATACATGGATGCTTTGTTCCTTCTGCTTACTCAAACTTAAAATGTTCAACCTTTATTGTACTTTGCGAGGTTTCCATCACTCTCTGTATATGAAGCACTTGCATGAGCTTCATAACAATATTCCAGAGAGGTAAACATACTGCATACGTACATGTTTATTGTCTGGATCCATACTCTGTGTTATGCACCTAAACCTTAGAAAACAGGTAGTAGAAAGAAGGAATGTATAAAAATATGGAAATAAAACAGAAGTGTAAATTATAGCATCATAGGTGAAATAGTTGGGCTTAATAAGGAAGGTGTTTCTGCAGAAATCTTAAGAACTGATTCATCATACCTTTATGATATCTTGTCTATGCCGATGTTTGATTACTCCGTGAACCACAAATCGAAATATACCTGGATCATTTATCCAATAGCACCACAAGGAAGTCTGATTGGTGGTGAAATTGTGTGTGTTTAATTGGGTGATAAAAGAAAAGGGTCTGTAATAATCAAAGTTACAGATAGTAGATACTAGACGCTATGGCTTTGCATTTAGCACGTTCATTGCCGACTCTCCTAAACCAGGAAGGGTAGGTTCTTATTTCTCCAAGTCTCCCTGAGGGTAAATTGTTGCAGGCTGTTTACTCAAACAATGGAATATTTGGTCCTTTAATTTAACATGCACCTAAGGCTTAAGTCCTACGCTGCTCTGAGCACACAATAAAGACATTTTCTAGCAGCGGGTCTGCAGAGCAAAGTCAATTCAAAGAAGATCAATAAACTGTGAATTATTGTTATGGATTTCTGATAACCAGCAGAACCCCGTGCATCTGGAAAGTTCAAAAACAGTTGGAACTGAAAGTGAAATAAATTAACAGGACAATCTCTCATTACTTTAGAAAAAATAAAATCACACTGAATGAAATTTGGCGTTTTATGTATGATGCAAAAGCCTTTAAGCTGTCAGGATGAACGCGACCAAAGAGGAGTCCATTAACAAAGCTGATCTTTAGTCTCTGCAGCGAGGGATCACAGAAGGAAGTGAACTAAACAGACCAAATTAGCTGACATTAGAATGGTTCACATCCAAGCGCTGAAGCAGGTGCCAAATTGCGTCCCTCTGGTCTTTGTCTTAACAAACTTCAAAGGTGGAGGCGTGAGAGATGAAAAGATGCCGCTTCACCCTCACAGGATCGAAAGACTGTGAACAAACTGTGAATGGACTCATTTCAGCCTCACACAATCGCACACAGCAGACTCATCTCTCAACAAAGGCCTCTCATCTCCTGATGAGACTTTGATGATAATGACCACATCTAATGATGACAATTTCACTACCTTAACACTAACCAGCACTCATTTTTCCACCCTGTGTGGACAGAAGCTTTGTCACGTGTCTGCACATAATTACATGCAATACAGCATGTTTAATCAGTGATTTTATTGAGAAGATACTTCATGTATTTATATACAATATATGCACACATTTTTGTGTATATATGTGTTCGTTCTACAGCCATCTATAGTCCTGGTTTCTTTATTTTGTTCCAAGCATCCAGGTTAAATAAAGTGTGCACAGTAAGTACAGCTCCTCCAGCTGCTCTCTTTGAAGCGATGCTGGCAGAACAGCCAGAACGACATAGTTAAGCATTAAGAACGGATACCGAGATAAGTGAGAAACAGTAATGCAAAAGTGAGCAAAACCCAACCTGAACAGTTTATTATAAAAATTGAGTTAGAAAAAAATAATATGGTCTTGACCTTTACTGTTTATTTTTGAAAGCAAAAAAATAAGGGGAATGCAGATTTGAAAATAAAGCCTTGCAGACATGAACGGCTGCAATTTCGGAAGCCGGGAATCGATTTTTTCACACTCGTGGATAAAATCTTTATCGGTATGAAAGGAGGGAAATAGGAAGACAAATCATTTAATTGCTGTAACAACCACTGATGTGTCACTCCGACGCCAGAACCCTTAAGAGAAGAGGTTGTCACCCAGGGTTAGCCAGGTCCAGAACCGGTTCAGCCATTAATACCACAGGTGCTGCTGCACAGAGGAAGTCAGATTTTTCGACTCAAACTCATTTTCTCACCACTTTAATCTTTGATTCAGTCATTGGAGTTCAAACTAGAAGCGCAGGAGAGTTGAACTCTTTACCTCAGGACTAAATCTTCTTTCTTTTATGTGATGTTCCAGACTCAGACTGCTAATCCTGACACGAAGGGAAGAGATTGGGAATGATCCAGTCATTATCCAGGGCCAGATTATCACGTCACATGAAGCGTTAACACATAGGAGCACCCAGATAACGTTACACATTTATTATAACACATGCAAAAATCTGACTGATTTGGTGGAATAACCCAAAACCACGCTGCATAAATCACCTACATCCAGTAATACAACGGCATTGCATCGCCATGGCGATTAGTGTCAGTGAGCCAAAGCACAAAGGTGTCACTTACTGGACTAATTTGTTGTCGTACGTATGGTTACCTCTAGAAATGACTCCTATTAAGAGGCTAAGAGTAACACGACTAAACGATCTGTATGTTCGTATCACCAAAATCAGACTCACCGGAGCGTAACAGCGTTTAATCGATTAGCTGACCAATCATGCGCCTCCTCAGGGAGCAGGCTGGGCTTCGGGGACATGGGATGTCAGATACATGGAGGAGAGGTTGCAAACTGGTTTCACGTGTGACTTAATGGTGGTCAGACGACATGAAGGCCATAAAAATGTGGGATGGCTCTGAATGGAGCGGGTTAGAGAGTGTAAATGTAAATTTTATAGCATCTTAGTTCTGTCAGAATAATAATAAAATCCTTTCAACTATCCATCATCAAGGACACAAACCAAACCAGCAAACGTATATCATTCGGTGTTACATTCTGATATTATGCAAACAATATTTATGAAGGGAATAAACACTAGAATAAATATTATTAGTGGGCACACACTATGCCGCATTATCGCCACACCTTTCCCAGCGACTATCTCAAACTTTCATATTTCTAAATAAATTAAATTTGCAGACTGAGGCAGTGCGCCATCTCATTTCCACAGCCTCATATTATGCACTTATTGGGTGTGAATTTAGCGAAGCAAAAAGAGAGATAGGAGACTTTAATTGCTTTAATTATAATGTGTGCCTGTGATCTGCTAAACTGTAAGGTGCACCTTAATCCCTAAGTTAATTACGGAGCGCTCTGCGGTGGTGTAAGTGGTGATGCAGCTGAATTGGGCCTGAGCTGATGAGTGAAACATAAAGTTTATTTCTAATTAAATGCAGAATCTGTGATTTGTGGAAGAGCTGTTTTTAAAAAAAAAAACAACTTGCATCAACATCATGTTTTAAATCCAGAATCCTGTGAAAACAAGGTCGCGACTCGCTTGTTAAAAACTGTTCTCTCAGCTATGGAGGGCAGAAAACCAAATGAAGCGAGGCTCGACGCTGACTGTACATGTTTGCTGGTCTGTTTTTAGGACAGCTTTTAATGCAAATGCCTCACAGAGCTCCCGAGCACTGCTGAATAAATCAAGAGCTCAGTCACCACAGATCCTGAGCGTTAATGTCTGAATGCTTCCATTTAGATGCTCCAGTCAGAGCACTTTTTCCAACATAAGAGGAAAAACAAATAATTAGTCAGATGATCTCACTGGAGAAGCAAAATGTAAAGAAAAAAAGACTGTCTCATTAAAAATACGTGAAAGTATTTGATTCTTCACTTCAACAGAGAAAAATAAATGATTTATCATGGCTAAGTGATGTAATTTAAATTACTCACAGAAATACTTTTGCTTTGAAGAGACAGTCGGCTATTCCAGTTTGTGAACTCAGTGATTTATTATCCTTAAACTCTATGTAGGTGCGACAAAAGAGCAACATTGCTGCTTCATACTGAATCCAAAATGCACTTGAAATGACTTCATGTCCGGCGATAAAATGACTGAATGCACGGACATCTTGTTTCAGAGGCTGGTCGAGTGAAGGTGAGAGGAGGCCCGCATGTAAACACTTATTGGACAAATTCAGGAAATAATTCAAGCAAATAGACAAAAATTCATGAGATGAAACATAAACTATATTCTACATTCACATGACATGTGTGCGTCTCGGTTTTTTTGTGTTTCCTCTACTGTATGTTCTCAGTCTCCACCTGTTTGTGCGTCAGTGGGCGTGGCCTCGGGATGGCTTTGTGTTTGGTCTGCATCATAAATCAGAACTAACTAACTAAGTAACTAACTAGCTAAACAATTAAATAAACACTGAAAAACAGTAACAAGTATTTATGATAAATTTCTAGATCTTACTCTAAAATGTGACTATTTTTTAGCTGACACACTGTTGACCAGGAAGTAGCAGTTTTGTATTTTTATTATTATTATTATCATTATTATTATTATCATTATTATTATTATTATTATTATTATTATTATTATTATTATTATTATTATTATTATTATTATTATTATTATTATATTGTGTGTTATTACTGTTACACAATGACAGAAGAGCTGTTTCTCATTCAGCAACAGGCGACATCTGGAGCCATTAGCTTACATGATGACAGATGGAAATCATTAAGAAAAAAATTTACAAAATGTTGGTGTTAGAGATAATCTATGGTTCTAATGTCTGACTATAGTTTTGCAAAGCGACATGTAGATGGGGAAGCTCACTAGCTCATGTAGGTCCTCTTTGTTTGAATTAAATGATCACCAACTTACCTAAAAATCCATATTTATTAGGTACAAATCAAACCATATTTAAATGCAGCAATGACAAGGACGCCCTATAATGATGTTGAAGCTGAGGGAAGAATTGACAAGCATTTAAGTATCACAATATTGGCTGAATAATAATTTTTCCTAGACCTTGAGAAAATGTTTTGCGAACTGGATGTAAACAGCCAATAATGCATGAAGGTGTCACATAAATATTCATCAGTATACCTGGCTTTCAGACAGCTACTTGGACATTTTTCCAACTCCGAGCTTCAACTACTGAGCTGTTAAAATGGAAAGAAATCTTCTGGCCTCTTAAAGTGTTTGAATCATTACGCCGTTCTGCATCCGTGGATGTCCTTCCAGCAGAAGCAGCGACAAAAAAGCACCTGATGGCCTGCAGCCAGAAACAGTTTGCCAGGAGCGACTGGATTATTCTGGCTTTTATTCCTCAGCTATCCTGCCGTCTATCTGTCCGATCTGCTCTTGACTCAGAGTTCAATTACGAGTAGAGAAGAGAAGCTTGGAAGGAACACGTTTGACAAGTTGCAAAGGACTGTTGAGTAAACTGGATCAAACTGATGAGAATCGCCAAACACTGCAGGAGCAACACCAGGCTGACAGCCATGATCGTGCAAAACGACTGCACAGCGAGTGGAAGACACCCTCAATCAGGTCTGATCAGAAAGAGGGATGGACGCAGAGATGAAGATGCTGCATCTCTGTGGTGTAATTTCTTCTGGCTATGAGATTTAATAACAAACCCTTTTTCTTCCCATCCCTCAGAATGGGATGGGTGGGAGGAGAAGATTAAATAAGAGCAGAGTTTATCATTTATCCTGTCCGTCCGCTGCTCTCTCCCAACAGACGCTGAGGAAACACAATGATCCGATTAGGTTTGTGAATGTGTATCAGTGAGTTTCAGTGAGAGATATGTGAATTATAGACAACACAGCCCTGTGCTGGACAGACAGCTTAAATCCCTCACAAAGACAGCATGACCGACTGCTGAAATGTGGCTTTTTTGGAACCGTGCTGAGGTTTTGATGGCCTGCACAGAACGCCGCGGCTGTTAAAGAAAGAGTTTTGATGTTTTTTAAATCGGGTTCAATGGAAATTGTTTTATGCTCAGAGGACTGATTGTGCTTGAGGTTCTAACCACAATGCCGTGGCTGCCCTCGAAGAAGAAAACACCACAAATAGCCTTTGACATCCCAGCAGCTGTAATTTAATTCATTAAATGTTTATTTCCAGATGAAAAGTCTTAATCTTTCCCAAGACTTTAAATCTAAGGTACGTGTTTGTGATATTTTTTCCCTGTCAGTTCTTCTTAGGTGTTAGAGGAGAAAAAAGCCCTTCATCCAATCCTCTCTGAGGGGTTTAATCATTGAGGTGTAAAGAGAGGAGGAAGAGATTGAACGAGGATGGAAGGAGAGAAGAGGGAGGATTAATCTGAGGCTGACATGCTACTTCAGAGCTGTGTGTGTGTGTGTGTGTGTGTGTGTTTCTATCACTATCTGGATCTCATAAAATGCCAACACAGGCGCGCCAAGCCGCTAGAACACAGACGAAGTCAGTGAGTCCAGTGTTTCCTAAACTGTACATTTATTTTGAAAGCCTCCACGCATTAATCTTCTATTTTTTAAATTGTTGTAAACACATTGAACGAGGTGCGATCTTTCACTTTAATGTGACACCAGAAGAAAAGAGCTTTTAACTGGGCTGCACCTCCTCGACACTCATGAGTACGTCTGCTGGGAGGTGGCTGATGATGATGATGTGTGAGGAAGATGCCGCGCTTCATCACACCCAACACATCATCCTCACCTCAGGCTGAAATCTAACCGGTACATCCCCGGTACGACCTCAGCAGGATCAAGCTGACAAAACACCTCAACAGACACCAAATTATTAAGGAGCAGATGGAGGGTCTTACCGGTCTCTGTGCAATTCTGCATTCCTGCCAAGGTGCCATGTTCCGCTCCATATTTGGCCCCAAGATGAACTGCAGGGATTAATCCCAGGATTTTTGGGGATTTCTCACCAAGATTATTTTCATGTTTGGGAATTAAGACAATTAAATATCACAAAACTGCGTTATCTTAGGCAACGGAGGAGATAAATTCATTCTGAAGGGGGAATATCATGTGACCAAATGTTTGTTTACCAGGAAAGGAGACATCCAGAACAGGATCCAACCTGTGGGTTTGGAAAACACCCTGAAATGTTATCCCACTTTTCCATAATCCTACACCTAAAGGTATTTCTTCCACTTGTGGTGGCAATTTTAATTTCTGTGGTTTTGATCAAGACATTTTTTCTTTTCTTCTCCCATGAGGAATTAGCAGCAGAGACACGAGTCACAGCAACTCGTTTGACAGCAACCGTCTTGTTCCGAGGCATAAAATGTGTTTTCAAAATGAAACCATCTTTCAACGTGTTAAGGAATTGTTAACAATAAGGTACAGATAGGTTGACAACATAAGTGGTCAACTGACAACACGTTGTTGTTGTTGGGGGTTTTTTTGTGTTTTTTTTGCACATCTAATGAATGTCCTGTCAGGGTTTTTAACATGTGGGAAACAGCAGCGTTCACACGGATGTCAGTTTAAACACAATCAAAGACGATTTGTTTGTCGACACCGCGTTTGTAGATTGACGTACATAATTCTATAGTTTGAACAATTGACACAGATTACGGTCGACAGTGTGATGTATTTGTGTGATGACTGAATTATGCAAATAGGATGAAGGATGTATTATGTAAATGTTTGCGTGTTAACAGGAAAGCTCCACAGCGGAACGAAGAATCCTTCGACTCCGACCTGACATCCTTTATTTGAAATCTGAAACTTTTTTGTTCAAATGAATTGGAAAAGAAATAACGACGCAGCAGCGCCATCGCGGTTCCTGGCGTCTCGCAACATGGAGCGGGTTGAGGAATGGAGGAACGTGGGGGGGGGGTTTGGGTGGGATTAGGATGCAGACTCTTTCCAGAAGCACTTATGGCGTCGCACTCGATTGAACGCGTATGAAAATTGACAGAAGAAGCTGTGAAGGAGGAGGAGAGTCGCAGCTATTGTTTCAGGATGCTGTCAGGCGAATCCCTGAAGGATCAGACATTGCACCGCCGCCAGGGAAGTTTAACAACGACACAAATTCTTCCTGTCAAACATCCTGACATCTTAACTGCCCCCCCACCCCACCCCCACACCCTAACCCTTCTTGGCCTCTGGTTCTTAACAGACACGTGAAAAGAAATGCATCGATTTCTTGACTTTCCACTTGGAATTACAAATGAGAATTATTTGCCCCTGCTTTATCAGGAATACCTCCATGCGGGTGGAAAGCTGACATTCTCAGGTGTGTTCCCATAAAAGCATCCAACCCGCCTTGTGTTCCAACAGGACGCCCTGTAGGTGCGAAATAGTCCAGGAGCGGGTTTTAGATGAAAGAAGTTAAGACCTCCTTGAATTCTGGAAAGAACAGTCGGTAAAACTGCTCACACAGTTGGGCTCAAAGGTAAAAGAGAGTAAAAAAGAAAAGGATTTTATTTAATCTCCAGAAGAAGAAGAAGATTTTACGCTTTTGATGTTAAGTTTTGATGGATGGGGTCTCCTCTGCAGACACCAGAATATAAACGGGACAAACGGTCGACTCATTAGCGAATACGCCACAGATCGCTCTTCACTGTTGTGATAAAACAGATTGTTGTTTTTTTTACTGAGAACATTCATTAAGTGCAGCTTTAAGTGCCCTGAATCTATACTATAGGATAAAAAAATAGCATTATGATGTTGAATGGACATGTGCCAAACCTGTAAATGTGCAGCGCTTCCTTTAGTTGGGTGCTGAGTCAGGCTGGTCTGTTCATTGCACACAGTCTGCTGAAATATGGCTTTTATTTCACTGTGAACTGTTAAGCTAACCTTCAGAGATTAAAGGACAAATGGGGGGGGAATTACTTTAAGGCTTTATAAAGCAGAGATTTGATCGTCGGTCTCACGGTCGATCACCTTGTTTAACAAGGAACTTTTTATTTTATTTTATTATTGTCACAAATGTGCTGATAATGCAGCTTCTTAATGGAGATCAGGCGACTGGGACAGGATGTGGATGAATCCCATTCTGTTGAGTCAGTTGTGGAACTGCACCCAGGGCTCCTGCTGTGGTGGGGTTGCCACGATGACATCACTCCTCTGGACGTGTATTTATCAGCAGAAGTTTGATTTATTACTGAAGTATGATTTCTCATAATAGCTGATCTGCATCCATTTTTCATCTAGATGTGACTTCCTTCCTTTCATAGATGCCTGAAATCCATTTAAATGATTCTGCATCCACCTCAGCTACATGCTGGTTGCAGATCCATATCTCTACCCCTCCCTGTTGCTGTATATTGACCCAATATACATCAGCCCCATCCAAACGAATCTCCACAAAGTGGATCATAATCGCCATCCGTAGATTAAATTCTGCAGTAAAACCTGGAAGGCCAAAGCCGATACAGCTGTAAGCTTTATGTATGGACTGTATATCTGTGTAATATATTTCAGTTAACCTTCTAAAACAGGTCACAACACATATCATGTGAATCTGTGAACAGGTTACTGTGAAACTGTGAAAAGCCTTATCCCTTAGAGCCTTAATGTTAGAGAAAGTGAATTCTGTGTAATTCCCCCACAATCTAATCACCGTCCTTTGAGATATTCTTCTGACAAACAAATAAACAAGAAATAAACAGACGGTAGGGCAGTGATGAACCGGTGATGAAAACATAACTTCCTCTGCTGAATTTATAATAAAGGCTGCAGAGGTAAGATGACTTTATAATACTTAGCTAGAACATTTTCTCTTAGCGGTCACGGTCTGGTGAATTTCTCTTTGTTCAGCCAGTTTCATAACAACAAATGAATTGAACATCCTGTCGGAGCCCTTCGTGCCAGTAGAAGCCCTCATTGATAAAAGAACCGTGGCATCATGGTGATCAGGGCTTTGGTTTTACGGCTTTAGACTGAAGGGGTTAAAGGTGAACCTGTGTGGGCAGACAGCTAAAAGCAAGTATATATATGAATCGTGTTAAAAGGACGTCCTGTCAGCGTTTTGCTGGATTTAAAACCTTCAGCAGAGAAATATGTGTGAAGATGAGTGTTGTTGACAGCTGGCGTGGAGTCTGGCTGTAGATCAAGCTTGTAGATGACAAATTATACAGTGGAAATATTGATTTAAAAACAGATTGGTAGGATTGAGTCCCAGCAACTGATTCTTTACGGTCAGAACGTCCTGGAACTGCAGCTTCCTGCTGTCACAAGGCCGTCACTTTGGTCTCCATGTGAACAACTTCTCATTTTGATCCAGTGTTCACAATCAAAAAGATGCTTTACTAACTCTTCATTATTGATCATTAAAAAAACTGCTATCCTTATTTAAACAGATCACAGCACACTGTGTTCCAAACATTGATTTTTAGTTATTAGCATGGCTGCAAATGTCAACTGAGTTTTGAAAGAGGATTTTATTACTTTCTGAAACAAACCTGAGGACTTCTGGTTTCCCTTCAGCTCTCTATCTGTTAGGATGTGAAATCTCTTCACTTGTTCTGGGCAAAAAGCCCCTTCCTGATCTGTGCTAAATGATCCACTCTGGTTCACATGACAGAATGTAGAAAATGGTGAACATTATACCTCATTATACATTATAACATTATAGCTCACATAGCTGCTAGCGTGACTTCGGCTTTTGTTCACCAGTTTCTGCAACAATATTCTCATCAAATACATTTTTCAAAACCACAGCGTTGCACCAGACGCTGCTAACAAGAGACCGTGGAACCAAAACCTAAACCTTAAACCAACGCAGAACACACACACACACGCACACACACACACTTTGTCACCTGCCTCATTACCCTGAAGTGCCTCTGATAACACCAGCTGAGTATAATTCAAAAGTAATTTATTTCTTCTCCCCCTCTTGCTCTTCCCATCCTTTCCCAGCATTCCTCCTGTCTCAGCAGATACAGGAACAGAGCAGGAAAGACAACTTTACTGCCTTTTGAACAGAAAATGCGGAGCTCTCTGGAGGTCCGTTTCGCAGCTGACAGACTATCATGGAGACGCAGGAGAAGGATGGAGAAGGATGGAGCCTGTGGAGAGTTGTGCTGACACATCACACGTTCTTTCAAGCTCTGTTTCTCCATCTTTTCTGTATCTTATTCCCATCACACAAGCCGACCTACAAACACACACAAATATGGTGCACACTATTAGCCTGCAAGCTCCTTGTTCTGCCAAGTTGGCCTTTCATATTTTCCCCACGGTCCTCCCAACATGTTGCAGTGGGCCGCGTGCTGCTTAAGAGAGGATTGTAAGATTTAAAACCAGCCACAATCTGTTCATTTGGTTCCACTGTGGCTGCAAATGGACGAACAGGAAGCGAGGCCTGATGCTAAAATTATTATCACCTAATGTAGAATTTAAAACCACAAGAAAAGAAAATGCTGAAACAATTCACTTCCAAGCTACTAAGTCAAAACATGTGTTGACATATTTAGCTGACACAAGCAATAAATTATTTAATGTCCAGTTTTTGGGAGGAACTGCTGTGAAATGTGGATTTTTAGCTACAGAATGCACAACCATGACATATAGAATATCTTTACTTATTGGGATGGGGAGGAAAGCTGAAAAACTAAAGACCCAGATATGTTTCTCAGGATATAATAGGGACCAAAAGAAGAGAAAGATGATGCTGCAACCTCAACCATAAAAAGTTTACGGATTATTGCATTTTTCAATTAATTGTTTTGGAGTGCTTTGGTAGATTGTGCAGAAAACAAAAAAAAAACAAAAACCCCCACAATGCAGCTATAAAGGAAAAGCTGGAGACCGAACTGACACAGATCAACTATTCCAACATCTGATTGACTTTGCTGTGCAGCAACAGTTTTTCTATAAGACTCAAGGACGTCTAATTAGTCCGCCTGAACGATAAAGTCGAATATATCGCTCACGGTGAGAGTTCCTTTTGTATTCTGATCCTGGAGTAGTCAAATAAAAAAATCATAGAGAGCTCACTGTAGTGTATGCTCCCCAATTTAATAAGCTGCACGGACCAGCAAGCCTTCATTTATTCATTAATGAAGAAGTATGTGTGTGTGCATGTGTGTGTGTGTGTGTGTGTGGGTTGGTGAAGTGGCTCCCTCTAATTGCTGCATTGTAGCCCCATACGCACAGTTCAGACGGAGAACAAAGCCGAATAATCAACTCTAATCAGCGGGAACCTTGTATTTATTCACATGATGAAATAATTACCTTCTCACATACTTAAATGTAGTACATATATAATAAAACTCAGAAGACCTGTTTCATGTTTATCGCCTCTCCCAGGAGAAACGACATCCTCTATAATCACAGCACACACACACACACACACACACACACACACACACACACACACACACACACACACACACACACACACACACACGCACACACTGCATGCACACAACACAGGAGACACTTTGCGGTGCTGGGACGAACAATTCAAATGGCGCCTAATCTTTCAGTTTGTCCTTCCTGCTAGACAGGCCGGCAGATAAAAAAGCAATGGCTCCTGGAAGCAGATGACAGCCTCCACGGCCGAGTCCAGATAAAACTGATGAGAAGGCATTATCTCTCCTGCACCGAGAGCACTCTCTCTGTCCTCCTCCCTGCAGGACACGTGGATGGCTGGAGGATGGCTGCATCATTAAAGCAACTGTACGACTAAACCTCAGACTGACTGCTAGATGTGAAATGCAAATCAATTATTTGGGGCCAAAACTGAAGATACAGTCTTGGATCTCATGGATACACAATTCTGTATCCTGTGAGGCAATATCCATCTATCCATCTATCCGTTTTCTGGTAGACTAGCCGACTGTAATCGTCTCGTCTTCAGCTGCTTATGCAGCTTGCTATGGGCGAGAGGCAGGGAACTCCCTGATGCATCGCCAGCTTATTTCTGCACAGAAAGGAATCAAACCCAGAACCTTCAGAACCAAGCTCAAAAATCACTGGGCGCTACTCTTCACATGTTTTTAATGAATGGAAGGTTAGGAATACTGGCGTTAAAAGGTATTTTCAGTCACATGTTGTGAAACTTATGCTAAGTCAACAGATCTGCTTTATTTAAAGACAGCTAATGCACTTCAGGTAAGGGAGAAAACAATACATGAATTATGCATTCAAGATTAATGCCTCACAATGATGTAACTTCCAAACATAGTACATGTGAGTGCAAGAAAACATACCATACTCTGTATTTGCTGAATGCAAAAGAAACAGGCGGAATTAAAAAGTGAATAAAAAATGTTTACTAAAGAAAACCTGTCATCTCTGCAGAAGAGCAAATAATCCTGCACTAAGAGGAGTTCTTGTGAGTGTGTGCGTGCGTGCGTGTGTGTGTGTGTGTAGATACAGATCATCCACTTAATTTCATTTCATGAGGCTCTACATTCACAGCAGGAAAGGAGAATGTGTGTGGGCACATTTTATCCACCGGTTAAGATGAAACATTTTCTAACATCTTATTGTGAGCAGCAGTGACGGAACCATAAATACACTCATCTGCTGGAGATACGTGACATTAAAATACAGGAAGGCGAAGTTTATGGTGGCGGGAGAGCGAGCGAGTTCCTCTGTGCGTCATCTGATAGATCCACCACAGGATGGCAGTGAAGAGTCAAATGTGCAATTTCCTCCGGGATTAATAAAGTATTTATCTATGTTAAATTCTTATTGTTAAAAATCTAAATTTAAGCATTGTCTAATATAAATTTCTCATGGTACTTCAATAATATTTTGTAGTAATCACCAAATGTACACTTGTCTACACAAATATGGAGCATCAATGCTGTACAAAATTACCGTCGGCTCCATTGACCCCGGTATTCTCTTCAAACTGTGCAACTGAATGTCTATTTTTCAACTCGTCTCCATGACTTCCAACTACTTTGATTGTCGATCTCCAGTCAATCAATGGTAGATGAGAGCAGACAGCGATGGTCAATAAGAGATAAGACCCAGGAAAAGCAGGCAGCGGCGCCCTGTTCTAACACCGTGACAGCTCTGTTTGAGTGTTGTGGCACCTGAGTAACATACTGTATATATATATATATATATATATATATATATATATATATATATATATATATATATATATATATATATATATATATATATATATATATATATATATACATATATATATATATATATATATATATACATACACACACAGTATAAATTTTCTATTTTCAAAGCATTAAAAGTCAGGTTGTGTCTGCACCCTCCAGCAACTAGTCATGAAGCATGGAGAAAGTTTGAGCAGCCTCTGGAAGTAAGTGCAGCATTTTTCCTTCGTCCTTAGACTTCTGCAATTTAAGTTTTCACAGGTGCCTTTAGAGGGTTTGAATATATTTAGAAGTGAGTGGGTAGAGCGTAATTACACACTGCATAGACAGGTGAGGATAGGGAGGAGGGGGGGGTTAAACAGAAGGAAAACACACACGCACACACACACATGTCTGATTGGCAACACTTATTGCGGCGGTTGCCATGGTAACTAGACACAGATGTTTTTGCGAGAAAGGCGGTTGGAAAAGGTGATGGAGAGAAAATGAATGAATGACGTGAGGGGGGTACAGAGGGAACAGATGATGATGATGATGGTGTCTGAGCCAATCAAAGCCATTATGACGCCGGTTTAGAATGATTCTACAGTAAACATCTGTTTGTTTCCGTTGGGTTTGCGTCACAGAGGAATTATACTTGAGGTCTAAATCTTATTCATGACGCGTTTATCTCTCCGCTGGGAGAGCGTGAGCCTTGGATACCCAGGTTACTGTCGTTCAACGGTGGTAATGGGCTCAAGTCCTGCCCCAGGTCCTTCACCTCATGCGTCTCCCTTTTCTTTAACATATTTCTGTTTCCATCTTCGAATAAAAACAAGGAAAAAACACCCATAATGAAAGAAAATATATAAAGTAATAAACTGCATGTCAACCAGAGGAAATAAGATTACATGTGAGCTTTACGTACAGTAATCAAAAGAAATGCAACAAATTTACATTTTCATTCCTGCATCATCAAACCTGAGAGATGAGGCTCCTCCACGGCGAACCTCATCATCAACCCTCGGCTCAGGGAGCCTTTGTGCTGTCATGGACCGCAATCTCACTGCGCGCCGTAATAGCCGACGGTAGATGAGGTTTTTATGAACGGGTCGGGCTCTAGGTCTGACCCTCGATGAGACGAAAACTGAATTTAATGTGTGGAGGAAGAAAAGAAAAACATTACGGCCCAAATGAGGTGATATTAAATGTGCTATATTCACTGACAACCTAAACATTTACAGTAAATTACTGATTTTATACGTAATTATATTGATTATATTTCTACATATTGGCTGTGTCATGAATGTACTTTCATTGCTGACATGAGACTAAATAAATATAAAGATATGAAGCAACACAAAGGATTGATGATTGGTTTAGTGACTCACGCTTTTTCATCCTGAAGTAATTGCAGCACAGCTTGAGAGCACAAACCTAATCATTTAATGCTCAAGGCCTGGAGGAAATGTCCAGGCATTATCTTCCTTTCATGAAGACCGTTTCTGATAACCTTGCACCTCCATGATGAGGGTGTAATTATCTATTTCAGACGGTATGCTTCCATTGTTTTCACTCAGGGACAGAATGCAACCGAAAGAACAAACTGTTCTCTTAGGTAGGAAGAATTTGACAACGACAGGCATGAAGACGACATAATATTGAACTTACGTGACAACAAAAAATGGAGGGAATGTGAGTGAACTAAAAACACAAGAGACAGGAAACAAAAGGGTGAAACAGATCAGAATAAATGAATGGAAGTTTAAAGAATAAAGCATGAATTAAAAAAATAAAACAGGAAATAGAAGCTAAATACACCAACCAACAAAACCACAACAACTGTCTGCCAGTATAATCTCTAGATACGACTTCTACGAACTCCATCTTTATTTACCCAGCATGAACTGTTGCACCGATTGCAGGAAATGTACTTCCAACGGCATCTACCTATGATGTAAACCGTAAAAAAAAAAAAAAAGAAGATAGAACGAGAGCTCGGAATGCAACATTAATAGGTGTTAACCAAGCGGGACATCAGGCATACGTCGACAGACGGAGGAAGATGACGTTCTTCATTGTCTCGCTCTTCCTCTGCCGCTGCTGCTCAGAATCAGGTCAGATGAGTCACCAGCAGCTCTGGCCCAGAGCTGCAATCTCTGGCTCTCTAATCCACTCTGGGCCTGACGTGATAATGTCGTCTCATTCAGCTCCACGCTCACTGTGTGTGTGTGTGTGTGTGTGTGTGTGTGTGTTTGGCATTTCCGTGGAGTTAAGGGCTTGGCTGAGATCGGTTGTCCGAGGTTGGATGCAACATGAGAGATCCTGATGGTGTTCAATTGATATTTCAATAAATTTTTTTAGGAATGGAGTCACTGTCTGGTCAAATTAAGATAATCTGGCTTTGATGAGCTTCCGTTTGCTCTTGTGTCTTTTATTGCTTGTTCCTCTGCCAACAGAGATGTAGGAGACGCCGCTCTGCCTCCGATAGGAAGCCGAGATAAGGCAGAGTCGCTCAAATGAACTCCTTCTGTCTGGGAAGGGTAATAAGTTAGATAAAAATCTTAAATATTTGTCCATAGTTTCTATGATATTGCAAGCCTCATCATTATTTTTGCTTGAAACAGAACACAGTGACTCTTCTACGGGCTTCCAAATGCTGCGGCGTTCAATGGAGCGGAGCTGAAACGACTGATCGATTAAAAGAACGGAAAGAAAATGAAGATGACATTTTCCAGGATGAAAATACCAACAAATGTGCTTCCGGGCTCCTGATATTGTTAACTAATTACTTTATGTTTTGGACTGCTGGTCAAACAACACATCTTCATGGTTTGCTCACATTTCCTAACCTTAATATTGTCTATGATTGGATCCATGACTGGATAGGAAATAAACGATAATAATAATGTCTTTATCAGGTTTGTCCAAATCTGATCTGGGCTCTGGTTTTCAACCTGTTCCTACCCTGACTACATGCCGCCATGTGATGTCATCACTAAAATGCCAGATCCACTCCTACAGTCACTCAGTCGACCAGAAAAGAAATGACGTGTCATCATAACGTGGATCCTCACACCTCTCCTCCGTCCATCTGCAGCAACATCTCCACGTCAGAAGAACAATAGTATCGTCTCCTGTTGGCAAAACACTCTGCTATTCACTCTATTCCGAGGTTATGCAGGAGTGTGTGTCGTTGTGGAAGTGTGTGTGTGTGTGTGTGTGTGTGTCTGGGTGGTGGCCAGCTTGTCCACTCGACCATCTTTCTCCAGCTATCATCCTCCCAGTGTGGGCCAACCCCTTCTGACACCGACCCATCCCAGAGGCTAAACGCAGCGTAACAGTTTCAAATATATTCAGCATTACACACACACACACACACACACACACACACACACACACACACACACACACACACACACACACACACACACACACACACACACACACACACACACACACACACACACACGGTTGGTTGTGGAAATGATCTCATCTGAGCTCTGATGTCTGGGTTTGTGGGTGAAGTCGATACTCCATCACCTGCTTCACAGTCAGTAGACAATGAGTGGATGATGACACACACACACACACACACACACACACACACACACACACACACACACACACACACACACACACACACACACACACACACACACACACACACACACACACACACACACACACACACACACACACACACACACACTGCTGGATAACTGGAGACATAACAATCAAAACAGAACAATAACTACAATAATGTTGAATATTTTTACTCTCCTTGACTCCTGAAGCAAAACTTTCAAGGCCTGCTGAAAATTCCTTGCGTACAGGATTGATGTTAAACGTTACGAGTCTTAACTAAATCATCTCTAAATGACATAAGTTCCTACAAATGGAACGGTAAAGTCCTGTTTATACATGACAGAGATGAAGATGCTCTGATTTACAGCCTCTTCTCCTCCTCCGGGTTAAAGGCAGGAGCGTGAAAATCATTCCCTGCCTGATCCCGTTCCATGGAGTCATGATGTAGATCACAGCCACGGGTCTAAAGGTCATTCTCTACAACCGTTCCGCCTTATATGTCTTTAATTAAAACATCACCGTGGATGTAGTCTCTCGGAGACGCTGGTTCCAGCATCATCACAGAGCCGACTGTTACTCTCACTCATTATGGAGAAAGTGTTAAGAATAGCTCGGCATCGCTTCCCTCTGGGGAAAGCACAGCCCGTTCTCTCTTCCCCTCTCTGTTTTGCTCACACACAGACACAATGCGCTGAATTCCATTAGCGGCGGCATCAGCAAACCATAGCACTTGTAGCCTGCAGCCGCATCCATCGCACGTGCACGAGCACACGCGTGTGCACGAGCTGTGTGATCTTGTCATTTGTTGCATTTTAGCCGCAGTGGGAGTGAGTGATTTTACATGAACAAAAAAAAAAAAAAAAAAAAAAAAAGGGCTCACCTGCACAGATGACACATAAAATAAGTTTTCAGATAAAAAAACAAATAGAAGGAAGAGCTGGACGTTAACACCAGGCGCACAGTCAGAGGCGCTTTAGATGGAGAATGCTTTTACCAAAATAAAAAACATAGACGCTCAGTTCAGTTCACGCTCGGAAAATCAGATGTAAAATAACAGAAAGAAACGATGATCTGAACTCACAATGAAAATAAAGCAGATTTCCTTCATCGACTTTCCGGCTGCTTGTCTTCTTCATTAATTAATTGAGCTCATCCTCAATTAAATATGGAGAAAAATCCCAATTCTCAGAGTGACGTCTACAAGATCCTTGTTTTCTTCCAACCACCCGCTCCAAAAGATGTTCATTAGTTAAGACATTAAGAAGCTAGAAGGACACGAGTTTGGGTATTTTGACTTGACTGGTTTGCTTTTGGATTTAGCATTATTTAACATTCATTATTTAGGAATAAATAAGCTGTGTGATGGTGTTTGTCTTTCATTTCCCAAGATCGGTTTACTGAAAACAAGCCTCTGACCTTTCATTTCTTAAAGAACTCCACATCCTACCCTCCAAACTGAACATCATTCAACAGAAACATCTTAAAAGTTGTGACAAATACATACAATTTTGTAAACGAAACCCGACGATCAAGGATTTTACAGCTGAAGGGAAGAAGCTGAATGAAGATCCGACATCTTCAGTAATGTCTTTTGACTTTTTCTTTAATATAATCCACACAGATATAGGAAAATCTTTGTTGTAGCTCGACTGACATGAGAGTCATCAGTGGACTCTGGGGCTGCAGGGCTGCGGCGTTTATATTGGTTTACTGGTTGTGAACACAGCGAGCCGTGATCGGTAACATCCTTCCACCCTGTGTGATTGTGGTCTGGGTTCTGTCAGCTCCTTTGGGCAACAAGATAATTTAGGGTGAATCTATAACCTCCTGGTCACTACAGCTGGGAGGCTCCACCTTTGATTTGATCAGGATGATAAATAAGGAGATTACAGGATCATAGAAGTCAGAGGGATGTTTTTATTTTTATTTTGAGAGCCATAAGCTCCGCTTGACTGACTTTACAACTGTTTAAAAGATGACTGACGCCTGACTTCTTTGCTGCAAATAAACTGACTTCTAATGCTGAGGAATTAACAGACAAGGAACAAAAAATGAATGAAAGGAGCATCTAACCGACTATGAGGAATAAAAAGGAACAGAAAAAGCCGGGTCAGCATTTGCGGCGAATGAGCCTTATTGATTGGAAACCATCATTCAAGAGAAGTGACGGGTCTGAAAGGATGAATGCTGAATCATGAGGCTGTCAGTCGGTGGACGGGTCAGAGGACCAGGGGATAAGTAGACGTGGAAGTTAACCTCACGATAAGCACACTTGAGTTATGGCCGCCCCCCCCCTTGTGAAGCTTTTCCCCAGTGTTTTTTTTCTTCGTACACACTGTTTCCTCCCCTCCTGCTCTAATCCTACTAAGAGTCAGATCAGGGCCCGGCTGTTTTCTTGCGGAGTTGTTTTTTTTTTTTTTTTAAATCTGAATATATTTCGCATAAAAATGCTGATTTCCATTGACGTACACCTTAACTGATGAGATGCAAAAAAAACAACAAAACTATTGTGTCTCCATGGCAACAGCAGATAAAGTGGAGAGGATGAGACTCTTCTGTGTCGGTTTTTTAACACCTCACTTTCTTCCACTTTGTGTCATGTAGAATACATTATTTCAGCTTTAATATCATGAACATACAGGAATATATTTTTACTTTCTTCTGTCTGGTGAATGTTTTCTCTTATAACGGCCCGTAACCCCCCCCCAGCGACCACTTTCATCTTATATTAATGGAAAAACAGACAGGAGTCTGTGTGAAGTCATGGCTAAACCCTGCTGTTGTTTGGATGTCCTTTAGCCGGGGGGGGGGAGGACTGACGGATAAACAGAGACACGGGCAGAGGTCGTGAAGGAGAGACGAGTAAACAGAAGAGCTTCAGGAAAAATACCAACAAGAAGAGATGCGACCATCGCTGGACGTCTTCAAATCAGCATCCAGCCTGATCCAACGTGCTGACGCAGACAGCGGCCAATCAGAAACAAGTGTCACCTTGTGGGTTGTTAGACGCAGTTTCATTTACCCCTGTGTGGACATTAGCTTCTAATAGCATACATCAGTGACATACAGTAATGTAATTAGACTCCTGTTGGCAGCACAGAGGCCATAAATGGCTCCATGTTACATTCAGCTTCGCCGGTTATGGGCCTGTTAGAGTTCCACCAGTCTCAAGTCGATTTGTCCCGTGTTCCAGGGAACCACACTGCAGTCCTGGTAGCATCACGCTGCTACAGGACTATGATGACATTTTGGATGCCTGGAGGTAACCAAACTTACCATTTTGCCATTCCAAGCACAACACCTCTGAGTCTGTCCTTTAAATAAACCCAGCTACAGTATTAGAATTTATTATACTTAAGGTCAACAGTTAACGATTAACTTTTAATTATTGGGGGGAAAAAAAAAGAAGAAAATTGGCAAAACCATGCGGAATTAAACGTTTCATCTCGCTCCGCAGACGCCACATGGAAGCCACTGCCTGCAGCTAAAAATGTTCCTCTGAGTCCTCTTAAAACATGTCGGGATGATTCTCCTGATAGAGGCAAAAAAAGAGGATTAACTGCCAGTGTCTGGTGCTCTCTGTCAGTCTCCCCCCGTCACAAAAGAGAATCCGAACCCGGTGAGCGAAGACGGGTCCCTAGTGGTCGAGTGAGCTCACACTGCTGCCAAGAAAAGAAGGAAGTCGACGCTTTAGCTTCGAAGGTCCTGATGCTAAGTCGTTACTGGCTACACCTGCCAAAAAGCTCCCTGAAGGGGTTAAAAGTGTTACATGGGGTAACTTAGGAGGACTAATTTATATATTTATTAACATGTTTAATTAAAGGCACCGATAACTAATACCTGTAGTATTCAAGGTGTGTTTCTAAGTCAGTAAGAAACCATTTATACAAAGGAAATCACAAGGATGCACAAGGATGTCGATTGATTGCATTGAGCAATCCAGACTTGGCTCAGATGAACAGAAGAGAAATGAAACGGGTACTTGGAGCAGAAAGCAGGTCCACAGATGCCATTAATGATGGATTGCAAACAGATTTTTTTGCAACCGAGGAAATTCATCCGCGTGCAAATATGTGCACGTTTTTCCACGACAAAGCCGTTCACGTGTACAACTTTTTAAAACACCGGTTTGCTTTTACTCCTGTTTGATTCATTCAGAATGTGTGGGTTGGGCTTTCAAAGCCAGAATACCTCGACCTCGAGTGTGTTGTATAACAGTCTGAGTGACTCGATGGCGTGTTTCAGTACTAGCGCATCATAGCTACATGGTTCTGGGTTTCAATCCCAGCCTCCCTTTGCAGAGTTTGCAAGTTCTGTCCACGCATGTGATGGTTCTTTGTAAATCCTTCCTCCCACATATCCATAATCACAAAATATAAGTGAATTAGTCATCTTAAAAATGTAAATGAGTTAACTGCGATATACTCAACAATGCCCCTAGTGGCCATGCTGCTAATGGCGCTCTACAAAGAAAATGGAGAAGGGAAAGAGGAGCAGGCAGGTGTCAAACACCTGAGGGTTCACTCTGGAGGGAGAAATATAATAGGATCAGCTTCTTCTTTCTTTCACCGTGTCTGTGTCTAAAATTATTTTTCCATGAAGGCCAGACAGGCTTTTAACAAGGCGCAAATGTTTTATAGAATGTAGTCTAAAAAATAAAGCCAGGTAGCACAAATGGGAAAGGATAGCAGCAAACATAAGGCAAATCAAACTAAAGTGTCTGAACTGGTTAGAATTAGTAGGTGGGGTGTTTTTAAAGCCACTAGTTTGTCATAGGATTGGTGTTTCGTATGAATCAGGAACCGTATATGAATTAGTCACTCAGCTTCATTGATCTACAGTCTACTGAATGTAATCCCAACACACCATGATGGAGCGACTCCCCAGGCCAGACGCCTCATCGTGGTAATGATCACACGCACCCACTATGTTAACAAATAAACCTCCATCACACTGAGGGTGGAGAACACCAACACGCCGTCAAGCTGTCGGAATATAAGGGTAACTCAGATACATAAATATCAACCAATTGCGCGGCAGTACTGTTATGCATCTCGGCTGTTGCTGCGACGCGATTGGCTCGTTTCACGCTGATGCTGCAGCCGGAGCGGAGTGGTAGAAACGTGGCTTTGGGCTGAAACGTTCAAGGTCAAACATTAAGAACAGCTCATCGGAACATCCTGTGATTTGTGTGTGTGTGTGTGTGTGTGTGTGTGTGTGTGTGTGTGTGTGTGTGTGTGTGTGTGTGTGTGTGTGTATGTGTGTGTGTGTGTGTGTGTGTGTGTGTGTGTGTGGGTATTTGGGGTGGGAGTCAACAGGCATGTCAGAACTGCTTTACGTGTGCTGGATAACGCTTGAGGCCAATATACCCCTCCAACCCCCATCGCCTGACTCTGTGTGTGTGTTTTATTGTTAATGCGTGTGTGTGTGTGTGTGTGTGTGTGTGTGTGTGTGTGTGTGAATGGTCGAGAGAGAGAAAGAAAGAAAGTGTGCGCTCGTATCTTAATCAAATCTGACAGAGAATTGTGACAATCAGTGAATGACCATCCTGCAGAGGTTAATAAGCTGTAGTCCTCACAGCAGCAGAACACACACACGTACGCGCCCGTGCACACACACACACACACACGCACACGCACACACACACATAACAATCGCCTCTCTGTTTCCATTTTCCTGAAATTATACTTAGAGATTACATAAATTCCCAGTCGCTGGTTCTTGGAGCCGCTGAGATGGAATCGCTGCCGTGTGTCACCTCCAGAAAAGACTCAGGACCGTGACTTCACTCCTCCATATGCTTCCTGCATTCTGTGATAAATAACAGCTCATGATGAGATGATATTCACCACATTTTTCATTTCTCATGCCCTGAATCTTCTGCTCTGATCACACACACATTACACAAGGAGCAATGTGTTTTCATATTTTAAATATTGAAGGTTTAGACATTTCTTCTGAGTTACTGGACTTAAATTCTGTGATCTTGGGTTTGTCCACTAAATGATCGCTGATGCTCGCATCAATAGATGCTCATCAAAGCAATTAAAAGCTGCTAATGCTAAAGGCTAATTTAATCCTCCACTCACAGCAGGAAAAGCATAGCCAGATGATGTCATTAAATGCAGTCATGCTTCGAAAGGTGGAAACTGGGATAGAAATGTGGGATTCCTATTCCATCCAGATGTTTCCGTGCTGATTAGTGGAAGCAGTTGCAGCAATAATGGTAAATAATTAGCTTGCATAATTGTGACCAGGTGATAGTATAATATTTATGACAGGCACACTGCTGCAAGATGAGAGGAAGCTGCCGATGAGCCTGCTGCTAAATCCTTCTCATTGGAAGTGAAAAATAATGAATGAATTCTTCTTTGCCGTGACGGCTGTGGAGACACAGAACACATTTGTCATTTTTTTATTGTTCAATTTTATTTGTTTGTTTTTTTTCTCCAAAGAATTATTTATTGAATCTTCATATTAAATTTACTTTGGTTTGAAGTGAGCAACATCGGAATTAAAAATCAACCCAAGTCCAGAGTCATGCTGCTTTGACCATCTGCTCTCTAACCTCTGACACATCAGCGAACTACCCTTCCAACCCCGGATTATAACATGATTACACACACACACACACACACACACACACACACACACACACACACACACACACACACACACACACACACACATACACAAACACACACAGAAACGTTGGCTTAAATGTTGCTGACGGTGTATTTCTGAGTGTGTTCCAGGAACCTTTTCAGTTAGTTGTCCAAATACTCTGAATAGTCCTATTCAATCCTATTTTTTAAATAGATATTTTCATTTTTATCCACATTATGATCTCCTAGAATCACTTCATTCCTGCGGCAGTTTGTTTTTTGTAGGAAAAACAAAACAAAACAGTAATCGAGTCTATAAGCAAAAAAAAGACAATGCTGTGTGATCGTGATTAAACCAGAAGATTACTTAATCCATTATCAGAAGATAACATCAAGTCCTGTCATTTTCAGAGCGTCAATCAGTGTGTTCTATAAAGACCCAGCTAAGCTCAGGGTTAAAGAGGGAGATCGATGCAGGAGAGAACGTCATTTGGCCCACGGGCATTAGTTGATCGCGTGAAAGGGTGCAACACCACCGGGGACTGATAGGGGGCAGTGAAGCAATCATTTAAGAAAAGTAACCTGCACACACGAATGAGAAGACACTTCTGCACGACACCATGCAGTTAATGACCTCATAGGCCACCGTACATCTTTACTTCCTGTTTTGCCAGTTTTCTATGAGCTAGATTAATATCTAAACTTTGATAATGTTAGTTGCTGAAACCTTTCACTCTCCACTGCCCCCTGGTGGGCGTACTGGTGGAGATGGACGTTCATTTTCATACAAACAAGATTCCGCAGCTTTGAAGAGGATATCTGTTGAAATGTTTATGCGCACGAGGATGCTGTGCTTTACAAGACTACAGAATATGACTCTACACACACACACACACACACACACACACACACAAACACACACACACACACACACACACACACACACACACACACACACACACACACACACAACGGTATTTCACTATCTCTGTCTCTCAGTCCCCTCATCCAGAAATACACGGAGAGCTTAGAGGTCTATTTCTTATTCACTTCGACATTAGAGATAGCCAGGCATTGCTCTCTCTCTCTCTCTCTCTCTCTCTCTCTCTCTCTCTCTCTCTCTCTCTCTCACACACACACACACACACACAAACACACACACACACACACACACACACACACATACAGGTAATACATTTGTTGCAAGGCATTCTCTCTCTGTTTCCGAGAGTCCAGATTCAGGCCTCTTCTTTGACAAACCCTCAGCCGTCTTACATGCCTCCACCTTGAACTATGGTTTAGAAAAAAATTGTTGCCATAGCAGCAAAATCTACATTGCTTTCCTTTTTTTTTTTTTTTTTTTTTTTTTTTGACAGAGCTCAATAATAAAGGCAAAATCACCAGAGAGTATAAAAAACACATTTCCAGAAGAAATTACGGCGGAAAAAAAATCCTTGCAAATTCCAATCTGCACAAAATGATGGGAAGCAGCTTTTTGGGACTGAAAATTGCTGCAAGTGCTCTTAAATATCAGTGGTGGGGAATAAGTGTCTCCCAAATCATGACAGTTAATGACAGGAGAGCAATCCATGGGTGGTTTGCTAGATGCGCACGAAATGCGCACGTAGCCGCTTGTGCGTCACGGCTTGGCCGTAATTGCGCGGAAATAGCGCGTTGATTTTGTTCTCTTGTCTGTTTTCCCGTCTCCTTTTAGGTCGTACTATGAAAACAGACTAATTTGGGGGCAGATACCTCAATTAGCCTCCAGCCATCCTCTGAAACGTCTGAGCGAGTGAATCCTGAGCCGACACCGCGTGGAGCCGCCCACGGAGGCGCCGGGATGTCCTTTGTTCCTGAACGCACCGCGGAGCCCACAGAGATCAGCGGTCACAGCGTGACCAGATGGTCCGGGGACGCACGCCGGCCCGACCCCGCTCTGTTTCGGCCCTGATCCATCCAGGCGGGAGATGCGAGGCGTGACTCACATGTGATAATACAGCTATTGTTTTCAGCTTTAAACACCAGACGTCTTCTATGCTGTGATGTTCATCAGGGAAACACTATCACACTAAGTAATGTGTGATGTCTAATTACCCACACATCCCAGCCACACCATCCTGTCCCTGAACGCACCATCAAGTGATCCGTCACAAGGACCAGATTTCACAACACTGCACGACGATGCGTTCAATGCCAGTTTTTAAATTTGTAGAATACAAATGACCTGAAATTACTGGCCTCGGTGCTTGATAATTTAATCATCTTTATATGTAGTTAGAATTAATATTTCATACAGTTATTCACACAGTAAAATAATGGGAGAGGCTCAACGCACTTTGGAACCACTGCGTGAACTGTGGTTGTCAAAAAACACAAACCCCCCCCCCAATATTTAAAGTCTTAAAGCTGCTCAAAGGTTCCACACACACACCGAACCCAAGGCCCAAGAATTATGGTTCTTGTCTTAGTCTCAAGGTCTTCAGCACACACACACACACACACACACACACACACACACACACACACACACACACACACACACACACACACACACACACACACACACACACAAAACATAAACGAACAAATTCCAGGCATAAACATCCCATGATGTCACTCATGAAACCTCAGAGGTTGTGAGTGACAAGCAAAGAGAAGGCATCTCCAAACATGAGACACCATTTGACCTGCGGGGTCACGATCATCGTGACGCACCGTCAACACACACACAGACACACACACACACACACAAACACACACACACACACACACACACACACACACATTGACCCTGAGTGAGCTCTGCTTCTCTGTGTCAGAAGTTGGCGCTCTGTTATTTAGGAAAGCCTGAGATGAAAGCGCAGCTCCTCGGGGTAAAAAGCATTTCAGCTGCCCTTGAAAGCCCACATGTTCAGTCCTGTAGGAGGATCCCAGTCAGCTGGGACCAAGCAGCAACCCTCAGATACTTCAATCTTACTAATGGCCTCATAAATCTAATACATTCCACATATGAAAAAGCTGAGAAAAACGCATACGTTGTGAAAAAATATTCTCTATACATACAAAATAACCAAGAAATAGAAATTTAAGAAAACATCAAGGAACCTTCTCTAGAGTGGAATAGAACATCATGAACCAGCCAATCAGAAGGGAGTAAGGAGAATATTCAGATTTATGTCATTATACCGAGGAGTCAAAGTTTGGATGTGCCTCATATGGCTGCATAATTATCAATAATCCCCACCCCCCCCACGAACAATATGAACATGGGGTAGTTAATATAACTCATCACAATCTGTTGGAAAGATGAATGACTGAACTGATTGTCCCCAATAGATGAATGCAGTGTCCAACCAGGAAGGGATTAAAATCCCCAGGAAAGGAATTATCTCCAAAACTCCGTTTATGTTTTTATATTTTTCTGATTTCTTTTTTTTTTTTTTTGGCTCTTTGACACAATTCCTGGCATTAATAAATCTCTGAAAATACTCCATTGAATAAAATGACATCTGCATTTAAATTCGGCGCACGACATTTAAGTCACAAGCAGTGTAATTAAATTCAACTTTGATGATGAGGACGTCTCCTCAGCATCCCTGGGCAGGAAAGAGACCCCCCCACCCCCCCCCACCCCCCCAAAAAAAGAGCGTTTTGATGGGAGGGGGGGGCGTAACTTATTTTTTATTTTGTGTTATATAATCACTGAAAGTATTATTAGAATTTTAATTTTTTTTTTTTTAGAATTCACAGAGATGTTCAAGTCATGCTCCTGGTGGAGATGCCTATAATTAAAAAGGCTAAATTCCTATAGGAGTCTGATTCCCTGATACATGTTAAAACCAGGATTGGGAAAGGGTTTATCCCAGGGGCTGATTCACCCCTGGGGGGGGGTGAAAGCTTGGGGAGTAGGCCCTGTGACCCCCCCCCCCTTCCCCCCTCCTTACCTTCGTCAGCTGCGCTATTTTCTTGCTCATCTTCAGGTGCAGGTCTTGCGTATATTCCATGGTGATGCCGGACGGGAAGGGCGCGCTGGATGCCGCGGGTGGAGTGAATTTCCCCTGACCGGCGGGGCAGTAATACTGCTGCCAGCCCGACCCGGTCGCCATCTTCACCGCGATGCCTTTTTTTTTTTTTTTTTTTTTTGAGATGCTTCAGAGATAAGAGCTCTGATAGTCAAACCGGACGGAGACGCGGGAGAGGACGCGGGACGGTGTCGGATTTTTTTTTTTTTTTTTGACGCCGAGACGCAACAAAAACAACAACAACAACAACAACAAAAACAACAAAAATAAATAAGGATTTAAAATAAAAATGGAAGTGTTAGAAAAAACGGTTTCATTTTGCCCCGTAAACGTCCACCAAACGGTGTCGTTTTTTTTTTTTTTTTGTTCTTTTTTTATCTTAAACCCCAGAAACGTGAGCCCCCACCATCCTGTCCGTTTGATGAACGCGGATGTGTTCGGCGGTCCGGGAGCGGGTTCTGTCTGCCGTCACCGGGCTCTGCTTGTTTGAGCCGGGTTGGGGTTTTTTTTTATACCCCCCCCCCCAGGCAGCGCTCGGTTCGGTCACCTTGATGACGAAACGTTTCACCACCGGGGGCCGTCGGGACGGATTCCACGGTGCATGTCGGTGGTGTGAGCGTGGAGGCTGGAGGTGAGGTGCGTGTGAGCGCGCAGGACGAGCTGTGACTGCTACTCCTCTGTTGCCATGGATCACCTCAACACGAGATGCTGCATTCACGTCGGATGGGAATAGCGATGCGTTCACAGGCGGTCGGAGAAAGGAAAACCAAGTCGTTTTGGAAGGACGTGTGCACGCACGGGAGAACGATGGTGAAAACGGGCTGTGATGACGTGGGGGAGGCGGGGCTTGTTGGCAACCAAAGCGAACACCTTTGGGTGAATAAGGTGCGCGCACACCTGACATCGATTGTGTTTTTTCAAAATAAAAGACCTTCGCAAATTGACCTCAGGAGAATTGAGACAAATACAGACGTTTGTTAATGAAAGTGGATTATTGTCGGTGAATTTTAATGCAACAATATTTGTGTGCATTTTTTAAAACAATAAACAAATACAGAATAACAGCATCAGTGTATTCAGATATTGAGATTTTAATGTCACATAAATACAATAAATAATGCATCTAGAAGAGAGAATAATGCTTTAACTCTCTCTTTGTTCACCATCTTTGTGTCTGGTTGGTTTGCAGCTCCTCACCTGTCTCCTGGAATCTTGTTTCTGCTGTTCCCACTGGAATTAAATGGACTGGTAATGCATAGTCAGCACATAAGTTCAGCTATTCCATCCCAGTTATGCCTCTCAGCTGCTCCCCCACTGCTTTGTGGATCGTCTCAGAGGTACATCCTGCACCTCGGGATTCTTCTTCTTTCCCATCGCCCTCAGTCTCCCACTCGACTCAGGAGAAGCCTCCGGATTCTCCTAGTTTCCTTGTGGGCCCCAACATCTTCCCATCGCTCACTTAAACGACGCCCCAGCTCACACAGCATTACATGTTTTCATGAAGATTAAATCCCGGTTCACCATCTGGACTGTGGTAACACTTTCCTGTTTGGTCCCACAGAACTCATAAAGCAAAAATGTTGTCACCTGAAACAAATAAATCTTTATTAAATCTCTATCTCAGTTTTCAGATTTCCTTTTGTCTCTTCTTAACCAGGAACTCCCGATAGGGAGGATTTATGACGTCTGCTGCCCCTCAACAGAAACGGAATGCACCGAATTTGGATTTTAATGACGTCTCCCCCCATTTAAAGCCTTAAATAAAGTGAAATAAAAAATTGAAGATGACTAGAATGGCAGCCGCGTTCTATGCCTCTCTTAGTCATAATCACAAGAATGACGCAGACAATGTGATTTCTATTTATTCCACATGCCTTTTGCAACACCGTGGGTGTTTGGAGCATGTGGTTCTTTGTATGTTTACAGAAAAGTGTTAATGTAAAATGGATTATTTAACCAGTCCAGGTTTCCTAATGTCCAAAACTGATGAATGTGTTCTGCTATGATTGAATCCTTAAACCAGTCAAGATGAACTCCTACCAACAGCCCACAGAAACCGAACGATTATTCTCTCTTCATAATCACCAGATAGAAAGTGATTACAGCGTTCACGTGTTTAATAGGTTATTCATCAAAAGGGCAATAACAGTAAAGATTGTTTGATCCAGTAACATTAATCTGGGATTACAGGTTATCTCCTTTAATCTCCACTCATTCAAATGAACACATGTGTTATTATTTTATCATTCTAGAGATCCGATTGGAATATCACGCGGCATACTTCAAGGTTATTTGGTATAATCTTTTTAATTGGGATTGTTTAATTACAGATTTGCAAAATCTAAATTTTGCTCACGTGGCCCCACAATGAGCTGGCGTCTTATCCGGGGTGTACCCTGCCTCTTGCCTGTGACCTGCGAGCTGATGGATGATGACAGCGGTGATGGCTTCAGGATCCCCGTTCTGCACTTTTTCATGGACTAAATGAAGAAGACGCAGCGAACTTAATGGCTTTTGACATAATCAAATAACGTACAAATGCTAACTTGCATATATTTCAATTTAAACAGATCAATCAGAATTTACATTTTTGACAACGTTTCACAAGCTGCATCGCTAACATAATCAATCTGCTCCTTCTAATAATGCTTTAAACTTTTAAAAGACAGGGAACACGTATTTGGTTTTACACCACCCTTAATCACAAGTGTAGTCACACGCCGGGTTTGATGTATCTAGTAAAAGCAGAATGCAACGGCGGAGTGCATTTATTATCAGGTTAAACAAACAAGAGCCTGAAGGTCCATCAATAAAGGGATTAAGCTCCCAGATGCTGAAATTATTCATTACAGAAAACAAGGTTATCAGCGAGGCTCGGTTGCTGGTTGATGTGCCGATGCCCTCGGCGGGGGGGGGGGGGGGGGGGGCAGGGCGCGTTCAATAAGCTTTGACAAATCCCCCTCATCAGCAGTCATTCTCCACCAAAGCCCATAAAGTCTCAGGTTATAAACAGAATCAAAGTTTCAGGGACGAAGCGAGGCCTTAAATGATGAGAGAAAGCTCCTCTAGTCGTCACCTTTATGGCTCTTTTAGACCCAAAAAACTTGATCCGAATGTACTTTAAGGTCTCGGCGAGGGACATGGGATCATTTAAATAAACCTGCACTTGTCACTCTTTCTGCTTGTCGGATATTTAAGGTTGTTACAGCTGGTTTGGACCCAAAAGCACCGGAGGAGAATTCTAAAGTCATAGTTTTAATACAAGCAGAATCCAAAACCAGGTATTCAGGAGATCAGGCAGGGAACAGACAAAGAGGCAAAATCCAGGAAGCAACAGGAAACAGGAGCTGCAGGGGGCTGCAACAACACAGGTGACAGGAATGAGTGGATTGACTGGGAGTGAATATAGGAACACCAAGGACGAGGGGGAAAGCTGGATCTGGGGTCTACTGGATCCGTCTGATTACCGGCAATCAACTTGAAAGTGTTAGCGATGGTTTTAAATTCATTAGCTTGTCTTTAATCTATCCCAAATCAACTCTGGGCGGCAGTGGCTCAGCGGTAGAGCGGGTCGTCCAATGCTCCAAGATCAGCGGTTCGATTCCCGCTTACGCGCCCAGTCACTTCACAGCGTGAGCTGACAGTGGGAGGTGTCAGCTCACCTCCCGAGCACTGCCAAGGAGCTCTTGAGCAAGGCGCCCCGTCCCCTTTACAAATTGCTCATTGGAGGCGCACCATGAAGGAGCTGCCCACTGGCTCCGTGTGTGTGTGTGTGTGTGTGTGTGTGTGTGTGTGTGTGTGTGTGTGTGTGTGTGTGTGTGTGTGTGTGTGTGTGTTACGGGCCTGTACACACTATATGTAGTTACATGCAACTAACTAACCTGTGTGTAGAGTGGACTCCTAACTTCCCTTTGGAGATAATACAGTTGATAAAAGTAAAAAAGAAAAATATTTAACTGTTTTCAACCAAAGCTTTAAGAAGTTAAAGTTTTCTTGAACGTGCTCATGAATCTTCAAGAGGTCAAGCTCCTCGCTCTTCCTTTAGGATAACTAGATAACGCTCCTGTGTTCTTGGCTCATCGTCTGTTCCCCACCTGCAGACACGTCTCCATCTATTTCCTTTGCCATATTTTGCATGACAGTGTACTAAATAAGAGTGATCACCGTTTGTGAGGGTTGTTTTAGTCACACACCCTCCTTTATCTAAGAAGTGAATTCTGGTCCGGCTTTAGGAGATTGTATTTGGGTTCTGGAGATCAGCTTTTTAACACGTCAGAGCAAAGCAAGGCTAATGAAGACGTATTAGATGCTCGTGTTTGGAGGCCGGTGTTTGTATTTCTGTCACACATTAAGGATGACTGGGGCCCAAAGCACAAGAGGTGTGCGTGCATTTTAGAGTCAAATGAAAACGGGGAGAGCTGTGGGAATATGGATTGCATCTGCTGCAGGAAAATGATGGAGCGCTGCTCATTGCTTTCTATTGTGTTGCTGGGATTGATTCTGTAATGTCAGACACACTTAGGCACAGGTTTCTCATTCATCTGGGTATCTATTTTTAGAGGATGTGAAATTGAGCTTACACACTCTGTTTCACGTCTCCAAGCCGAACAATTGGAAAATTTTATAAGTTTGCGCTTCCCTCTTGCAGAGGGAATAAGGACTACCACAATCCAATTAAGGAAAGCGCGGCGGCTCGCACAAAAAGTAATAAAGTTGACAACATAATAATGACAACAATCTAATCTCTCTTTGCTCACTGAAATGCACGGCATACAGCGTTAACACTGGAGGGCAAAGCACCAAATTGAAACTTAACAGCAGAACTCCACAGACGGTTATTGAGGGAGCGGCTTTCAGCATCGGATCAATTCAAAAGCCATCCGTTAGATCCCAGCTGCACCAATGAAGAGGAACATATGCAATACCCATGCATGAGTATTAGTGTGTGTGTGTGTGTGTGTGTGTGTGTGTGTGTGTGTATGTGTGTCTATGAAAAATCTGGTAATAAAAAAACAGATGTAAGAATTTTCTGTTTCTAATTCATGTAAATGAGATTTTAGATCTCATCACCAAATAAGTATTTTTTTTTTTTTTTTTTTAGTTTTATGTGATGCAATATCTCAAAAACATGATTATGAGACTGGTTTCCGATCAGCAAAGCTAATATTTTCTGCTGAATGTGGTTCTTGGCCCTCCACTCATACAGATGTTTGTTCTGACCTCTGCAGGCGTCACATTAAACCTTCAGTTCATCCAACAGTGGAATAAAGTTGTGCCGAGTCGGAGCAGCCTGAGACGATTTAAAACAAAACGGGAAGAAAAATAGAAGACACACACTAGAAGAGATGTGCTGCTTTGGAAAGGTGTGGAAAAAAAGATCTTCAAACTACAAGTTGATGTTGATAATATCATGCAAAGGTTTAATTGAGCATCTTTTTGTAACTAATATCATTTTCATGCTTGATTCCCAAAAATAAATAACTAAATAAATGAATAAATCAGAATCTACTTTTGTAAGGGGCCGTGTCTGGTAGAGAGATTTAAATAATGTTTTAAAAATTCAGATATATATATAAAAAGCCAAAACTGATGAATTATTAATGAGTTAAAAATGAATTTATATATCTCTATATATGTTATAGGTGACTAATGTGCAGTCTTTGTTTGAAACCTGTTTTACTCGTCACCTCCTCCTCTTCCTCTCTTCAGCAGCGTCCCAGGAGTCGCTCCACTGACGGCTCCCTCGACAGCAACGAATAGCAAACAAGCATCCATATGTATGCATCAATTGTGTGTGTGTGTGTGTGTGTGTGTGTGTGTGTGTGTGTGTGTAATGGATTCTAAAGCATGTCCTCCCACAGCTCTCCCGCTGGCGTACGGAGGACTTGGTGGAGTCGCTCCTCCTCTCCTTCATCTCCTTCTCTGCATCTTCACTGTTAAGTGCAAAAGACTGTCCCATCCATTATTCACAGCTTAACAGCGACGCCTGTAGTGACTCAGATAAAGAGAAACCAAACCCAAGTTTCTTAGCATTTTTAATTTACTTGTTTTTCTTGTGTAAAACTTGCAGACACGGCGGATAAAGGCCTTTTTAACCATGAGTGGAGAGTTTTAAATTCTCCACATATTTCTTGGCGCTTAACGTTTGTTTCGCTGTTTGTAGACTAAATTCTCTTCTCATGCTTTCTAGTGAGAAGCTCAGGTGTTTTCAAGTCGTTTCTCTGGCATAAAAACAAAAAAAACAAAAAAAACCCCAATTGCGCTCCACACTACTGGGATTAAAAATCTTTTATTGGTGATTTATTCCAGCGCACAGATACAGTATATGGGACGGCCGGGAAGTGAAAGCCGACAAAAACAAAAAGCTCCATGATGGAGGAAAGCTTTCTTTTGAGTGGAGGCTGTCAAACTGGCCTTTCCTTTTAGGAAGAATAATTTATGTTAAAACTGCGTTTGCTAGATCCGTCAAACGCTGTCAGCCTCATCACCTCAACAATGACTTGATGTAACTGGGACGAGAGACCGTGACGCTGATGTGACTGTGACCAACCACTGAACGGAAGCCTTGTATTCATGGAGAATCTCCATCGACTGATTTGAGATGGAATAAAATATATAAAGTATAATATTCTAACCTTAGGTGGAGTAGATTCTACCGGGGGTGGCTGAACTGCAGCGTCATGACCTCCTTCGGTCTGGAGGTCATTCCTGAGTCAGCAGATTTAAAGCGGCTGTGATGAAAATCTGTTTAGGAGAGAAGTTTGAAACGGCGATGGTGGTGAATTCCTTCCAATTTGACATAGCGATGGATGAACGTCTATTGGAGGCAATCAAACAGGGATGATCACATGACCAGGAAGTGATGGTCGCCTTGGTTTTGGATTTGTTATCCATACACTTTGGTCTGAATGAAGGAAAGAGAGAGTAGATGTTCACAGGGGTTGGATTAGAGTCTGGGAAGAAAGGGAGAATAGAAATAAGAAGTTATTCCTGGTTTAAATGTGATCACTAGTTCATCAGGTGGATTTTGTTTCCTTCATACTAACCCGTTCTAGCACCTTCCTGTCTGGTGGGTCCGTCACACTGAGAGTCCAGACACGCCAGAGATATCGATCTTTGTCTTCTGTGCAAAGAAGTGAAAAGACTATTTTTCCCAGATGTCAAACTCGTCTTTGAAGCCATCTGTCTGTTTTTTTTTGTCTGGACTCTTTTACGGCAGCTCTGTACCTCAGACATGGTGAAAACTGACTGACTCATACAGACATAGATAAAGATGCTTGACTGTTTACACGGACTGGAGTAAAAACAAACAACAGCACAGGGGATTAAATTAATTTACTATCCTCTATCATCGAGTTATAATCAGACTCCACAGCTACAAAAAATATTTTTGAAAACGTGATTATTTTCAAATGCACACACCAGTTATTGGTATATTCACCTTTATGGATGTTTAATGGTATATGTATGTGTGTGTGTGTGTGTGTGTGTGTGTGTCCGAACCACTGCAGCTCTGCAGAAATCAGTCCATTTGTCTCGTCCGTCCTGCGTCTTTAGTTTTTCTCTCCATCTCTGCCAGATGGATTTTCATTCAGTCGAGCTGTTATCAAGTGTCTGCGTGGGCCGCTGATAGAAGTGCTGCTATTATTGTCCATGTTGCTGGCTTGACTGGATTCTGTGTGTGTGTGTGTGTGTGTGTTTGTGTGTGTGTGTGTGTGTGTGTTACGTTCATGACAGTCATTTTACATCACTCATTCTAACTATCATATATTCACGAGGAGAAGGGCAGTAAACGTTTCATCTGAAGTCAAGCTGCTGTTTCTGATGGGATGAACAGCGAATCAGAACAATAACACTGATTGTTCTGCTTCTCCTCGGCTCTAAAGTGCAATAAAACAAAACCTGTGATGAACCGTGCAAATTGTTTAGAAGCGCTTGCATTTTTAAATTACTGACGCGTTCACACGCATGTGTGCGTAATTGTCTTAAAGCTCATAATCTTTTCGTTTTGCCGTGAGCAGTGAGGTTTACAAAAGGCGATGATGACAGACGAATGAACTCTGGAATGGATCATAGTGTGGTGACGTCATGGTGTTAAAGGAGCAATACACACTTTTTTAAAGAATGAGAATACACAAGTTAATTTCCCTTTATTGTGAAAATAAAGATTATCTTATCAATTTTCATAAAAAAATTCAAAAGATGAAATTCTTTTTTATATAGAATGGTGAATTGAAATGTTTAAATGTTGAGGTAAAGCTCCCATATTTTACCCTTGGAGTGGTAAAAGTTTATCGGTACATATTTCATTACCTGATTTATGATGTTTGCTGTTGCTACTTAACGGTTTATTCCCTTTTCTAAAATTGATATGTCTGCTGCTGGAGCTGGAGGTTATGGATCTGGATTTTTTTTAAAAACTGCTGTTATGACGGCAGTTAAATGATCATATCCTCAATGTTTCCACAAAAAAAGATAAAGCAATATCCCAGAATGTTTTTTTTTATTTGACACCTGTTCACTGAGGAGGTTACAGAGCAAAAAGAGACACACCTTCTGGTTTCAGCCATCGTAAATGATTAAATTCAGACACAGCTGCAGTGACAATATTCACTTGAAAGTCTAAAAATGATTTCAGACTTTCAGTAATCTGATCAATATGAGAAGCAAACAACATAAATACCAGAAGAGTTTATGTTGTGTCTACTGTTCAATAAAAGATGAGCTCAATGGGGAAAAAAAAAATCACTTCTTCCTTCGGGGTCAGTGGATTAACTCTCAGTTCACACACACACGCACGCACGCACGCACACACACACACACACACACACACACACATTTTAATTATAGTTTTTGTGGTTTCTTGTTAGTTTTTTAATTAATTAGATGTTATGTATTTATGGTTTACTGATGCATTCAAAGCGTGTGGGAAAAACAATTAAAAACTCATTTATTCTTATGTGGGAACTTGATTCTCTGTTCCAATCCTGTGCTTTTGTCCAGTTTGACACGGTTAAGATTTGCGTCAGAAAAAAAATAAATAAATAAAAAGCTATCACACTACAGGTGGGCAGTAGGAATTCTGTCGGAATGAAAGGAACGATAATGAAACCTCTATGTTCTCAGAATCAGCTTGAAATGACCCGTCATTTGAATTAATCAGACGAAGCTCTTAGGCCTGAACCTGGATCAGTGCCGTGATGTTTTTGCAGTCTTCTCTCGTCGGGTTGGTGTTGGTGATCCTCAGCCCACTGCAGCCTCGTGTTTCTGTCCTGATCTGACAGCAGTGTTCCCTGATGTGCTGCTGCTGCTCTCAGCCGCTCCGCATCAAGGTTTGATGCTTTTTCAAGGCCGGATATTTGACTCACCGCCACTTTCCTGTCATCTAGATCCAGCCTGACCGTTCTCCCTCGGAGCTGTCTCAATAATAAGGTGTTTTCAACCTGAAACCACTGCCCGTTGCATTTTTTTTCTGTAAACTCTAGAGTCTATACATCCCAGGAGGTCAGCAGGTTCTGTTTCTGTATCGTTCAAATGTTGGATCAGGAGAACAGATGATCAGGAGTGACTGAAGAAAGAAGACAGGACGAGGTTTTGAAAAAAGAGAACAGGTTAAATAATTGACCAATGGAGTATTGGGATTGGATGGAAGACAGGAAGGAAGTGATTTCTGTAAACCCTGTGAGGGGTCGCCCTGGGCTGCATGTGCTTCCCTCATTGGCTCATCTTTTGCTGAATCATGATCTGCTTTCTTTATGCATATATTAACACCAGTGTGTCCCACATGACGATGACATCATCCAAACACATGGCCGCTCCGCTGCCGAGCTGACTCATCACTTTGCCACATCGGGGGGGGGGGGGCTGCTGGCACCGATGTCTGGATTGATGACATGTTTTGCTCAAACATTATGTCGCCGATTAAACAGATCTGAGACGCTGAACGGACTTGTCATTTTGAGAAAACAAGATTTATTCAACAGGCACCAGTTACACACAAAACCGTGGCTAGGGCTGCGAAGCTAATCATGCACATTTAATGAAATGTAATGGTCAGTTTGTTCAAGTCCCAGTCCAGATGCTGCTGGTGGTGGCGGCGGCTGATGACCCTGCTGAGCCTGATGAGGTTTAAATGATGAACCTGGGCTTTGATGGTGAGGTAGAGACCAGCCCTTCCTGCTCTCCTAGGGGTACACCAAGAGTTATAATCCTTCACGTATGTCCTGAATCTACTACCTGTCATGTCATAGCTCATGTTCATACATTGTCTGTTGTAGTGGTAAGTAGAGATGCTAAGCTAAGCTAAGCTAAGCTTCCAAAGGTCTGAGTGAGTGGGAGAAGAGATCTTCATACATGCCAACTTGAGTTGGAGCAGAGTTTATAGAAGGCTGGTGGAGCTGTTTGTGATTTTAATTATAACATGACAATTTAACATTAAAATATATAATATACACAGACATACATGATGAGCGTTGATGCTTTTTTTTGCCACTGATAAAAGCCCACCTGTTCTTATTCCATGGTCCTCTGCTGCCCCCCGGTGGCCATCAGACGAACTGCATCCATCCAGGCTCTCCGCTCCACATCCTCACGGTAAGGACTTCCTGTTCTGGTGACTTCAGCTCAAGTCACATGACCACCCGGGGGAGGGGTGGGTGTCAAATGATCCAGAATATTTCTGATACCAACATCAAAAAGATAGACTCTCATGCAGAATAAGTCACATAGGAAAATCAGGATGAGTATTCTGATTCTACAAATGTCATTTGACAAAAATATTGAAATAAATGCTGTGGTTTTACCTTACAGACATTCTCACTTGTGCAGCCAGGAGATCTGTTTACTCACTGGACCATCCATCCTTTAAATGGACGATGCCGGACATGAAAAAACCTCATAAGAATAAACCCTCCGACCAGGAAAGTGTTGGATTTGATTTGTTCCGGTCTGCTGAAGGCACTGAGGGATGAACTCCACAAACTGACAGCATTGCTGTTGTCTCAGCAGGGCAGAGCACAGGCGATAAAAATGAACAATTGCTCTGAATTATCTTTTCTTATTTCTGCTACTCATGTCCCACAGCAATGGCTGAGCCAAACAAGAAAATTGTTCTCAGTCTATCAGTGGACCGATAAGATGGCCGGAATTAGTCTGGAGAGAAAAAGCTACCTCAGAAACACTTCACTGGCTGCTTTGTGCTCTTCATTACTTTTGGGTCACGACTATTGACAACTTTTTCATTTTGACTCTATTTATTCTATTTTAGGTCTTCATCTCTTGAGGAAAGAGCTCCCTGGTGTCTTGCAGCACTGATGTTGTGTCCTATTCTCAAGATTAGAGACAATGGATTTATTCAAAAGGCTATCTGGGTTCACTTTTTGAAATTGAGAGAAACAATTCTGCAGATAAAACTAAGATGCATAGAACCATGTTCATATCTTTAATTTTATATATCATGTACCTGACATACAAAAGGAAAATATTTTCTCTAGAGATCTTGACATCTTTTGTCATTTCACTCCAGAGACATTAAAACCTAAAACCAGGCTCCAAGTCGCCCCATCCATGACTCAGCCTCTGGCTGTTTAAGATGTGAACTTCTAATCATCATTTCATGTTTTTGGATGTGAGCTTTGAATCTTTATTATGCTGGAAAGCCTGGGAAGAATATTTGGCACTAAAACGCCTTTTATGATTCTTTCAATCATAAAATAAGCCTCCAGTAGCAGAAAGAGTCGAGCCGCCTCGTATTTTGGATCACATAAAAAAAGTTGAACTGTAGTTAAAGTGTGCTTTTCTTTATCACCTTCATTTCCTGCATCACCAAAGAGCTCCACATGCGCTTCTTTTACCCAGAGAGATGGTGTGATTTTCAAAATCAAAGATCATTATAGATTTAACTTTCAAGGCGAAACTAAAAATGTACTGAAGTCAGCATACATGGAAATAAATGGACCAAATTAAATACCCTAAAATGTATATTTAAATGAAATCACAACACAAACATAACCACTGCTTATTAAAAGATCTTTTATTCACAATAGAAGTGTAACAAATATAGTTTATTAAAAAGTCTGCTGCTTATTAATATCATTTATATCCATAAACTGAGAAGATTTTTATATAAATGTGGAACAACTCATTTACCGGAAGGATTATTTACAATATTTCCAATAATAATATTAATAATAACACAATGTGACAGATTTCCCCACAAAATTGAAATATTGCATATAAACACAAACTATGTGCAATGAAATGATTATCAGCAAATTTATACAGATACATTTCTGACGTTGATTCAAGACATTTAAAAATGTTTAGAGCGATGGCAAAAATTTGTACAAATTCTTTGAGTCCCTGGACAGATTGGTCATATTTAGTGATCATAAAACACTAGTTTTCACAAGAACCGACTTTATTTCTGAAATCTAGTAAAGGCTGGAATTACCTTTTAATAATCGCTGATAGAAACGCAGTAGCTCATAAAAACTAAATCAACAAATAAAATCACAAAAATCAAATTAAAGTGGAAATTAGCAGATAGATGTGTGATGAAAGTGGATCCAGGGGGGCTATGTTCTTTCAAATGTGCAATAAGAATTTTATTATGAAAAATGACTCCTATCTTAACAGTTAAGTAAAAAAAAAAAAAAGCCCAAATGAAACCCACACCATTAGAAAAATGATTGTAAGAATAAAAATCAAATATGACAGAACTTTAAAAGTCTGAAATGGACAGTTAGAACCGATCTCTTTCTGGGTTTCAGATCATCAGCAGTTTCTTCATCATGAACTCAGAGCTGTGGTCGATTAAATCAAACGATCTTAAGATGTTTTACCACAGTTAAATGAATAAAACCAGCACGGCATGAGCCTTTAATAGGAAAGTAGTTTTCATTGGTCACATGATCCATATTCATTCAAAACAAATTAGCACTCTGCCACTTTTTAATTTTTTTTTTTGCAGGATTGAATTATTTAGTAAAATAAAAATGAAAGAGTTTTGAAACAGAGGTTCTGATTTAACCCTAAACTGTGTGATGAACACAAACAGATCTGCTTCACATGAGGATGAATCCTCGTTCATGTTTGTAAGAATGAAGCAATAAAAGAATCCTGGTCAGGCAGATTTGGATCCCTCCCCAGAGAAGACCGGCCATCAGAACGCTCCCGTCTCCTGTCACTCCCCTCTTTTTCTGACGGTCGCACACGTCACCCAACTGTTTGTGCTTTCCAAGATAAAATAAAAAATAGACAACACCATGGAGAGGCAGACAAAAGACGACACGAGTGCACATGAAAAATGCTTCACTTCACATTAGATTGTACATTCATTCATTCATTCCTGTCCTCCCAGAACATTGATTGACTCCCAGGCAGCTTTTCTGACCTCTTCCTGCCTTTAAAGCATGTTTAACATCACTAGAACTACTTTAAAGTTAGTTTATGTAGCTTTTAGCACGTGGATCTCATAATTACTAGAACACAGTTATGGTGGCCTGATAAAAAAAATCAAAGAAAACAAAACCCCCCCCCACAAGATTGGACCTTTGACTTCCTGACATCCTGGTTCAGGATTTTGATTTTTAATAAATAAATATGCAAATATTCACAGAAGGAGTTGAGGAGCTACAAAACTCTGGGCCCAATCACGGATCTACACCGCCATCAGGGGGTGGGGGGTGGTGGTGGTTAACCCCTCTCAAATCGTATGTTCACATCTACAGAATAAATTAACACAGTCAGCAAAAATCAACGGTTACAACACAACTTCACGCGGATCATAAATGCCTCTAAAATCAACCGACTCAACTCAAGACAGGTGGAACACGAGGATGCAGTCGTCTGTACAGTGTTAGAAAGACCCGGGAGGGATTCTTCCCTCCATTGGAAGAATTCAAGATTGGAACAGGAAGTCCAGAGCGTCGCTCATTCCATGGGGGGGAGGGGGGTGGCTCATTTTATTCTGTTTCAAATCGTTTTTCCTCACCTCATTCGAGAGACTTCAACTTCTGTTTTTGTCTTTTCCATTTGAAATCATCTGAATTCCCAGATTCCAGGCATCATATGCAGACTGTAATGTGGGGACCTCACCACTAGATGCGAGTGTAGATCAAGAAATAACCTGACAGTCCCGGCAGCTGCTGACCAAACTAACCATCAGGGGAAAAGATAGCGTCAGTATATAAAATGAACAGTGTCACGAAAACCTCACTGTGACTCTAGCCAGATTTATTCAGTGCAGTTAACTGAATCAAAAGGCAGTAATTATCCTTTAATCAACGTCTAATTTTGGTATAGTACTCATCATGAGAAGTTCACTTAAAGCTCCGTGTCTATTTAAAACTATGGGTTGTTTTTTTTTTGAGTGAGCTGCTTGTCCCGCCGACTCCTCCGTTTCAACCGTGAAGGCACTGGATTCATGACTAAACTGGATTTATCTGGCTACAGTCGGACATGAGTTGAGATCTCAAAAACCAAAAAAAAACCAAAACAACATACAACAATAACATTAAGGTGGTTTGTGTTAATTCAGTCACATGTCTCGCCCCGGAGAGTGGAGAGGACATCGGGAACAAACGTCTCAGAATGGTAAAGCTGTACAATCAGTATGGCTTCTTGTACGTCGGTGTGTTTGTGAGTGTGTGTGTTTGAGTAAAGGTGGAACACAAGGTGGAAACGGAGCGTCTGCTTGTCCTCACAGAGGAGATAAGATCCTGCAGCAGACCCGATGCTGGAACAGGAGAACAAGACGAGACAGAAACGAGAAAGATCGATCGACACACAGGTTCGATCCTGAACACGATTGATCGGCATCCTCTTCTGATACGCTCTGACTTTACACTGACACATGCTCCAATTTGAGGACATTAACAGTTGCGGAAGGTGGAAGAAGGAAAAAGTTTGGATTTCTTCCTTTTGCAAGAGAATTTAATGATATTCCGTGAGGAAAAAGTGATTTGCCAGGAAATAATTCTTCCAGAGTAACTCATCTCCATGAGTTGCAGCTCAGCAAACACCATCTGCTGGTTCAGACCATGAAATGATGAGATTTCCCTCTCGCTTTTTGCCAGATGAAACTTCTGCAATCAGTCACAATAACTTTACGTTGATGGTTGACAACAAATAAAATCCTAAAACACTCTTTTATCGGTCAAACTGTAGAAATATTGGTGAGAAAACAAAGAAATCTTGAAAAAAAAAAAAAGAAAGAAGACAAACTGGAGATAAACAGAGGAAGAGGGACAGAGCTGGGGGAACTGGTAGGTCTTTACCACAGCGATCTAGTTTGGCATTCAGGTGGGGGGAGAAGGGGGTCAAAAGACCCGTCCGGTTTATCAAAAGAAGCTCGGATTGTGCCGTCTTGTCTTTTCTGTCACAGAGACAACTACAGGTTTTTATAAAAGCCGGCGCAGGCGTCTGGTTGGTCCAGGCAAACCGGGCTCCGTTCAGAAAAGGTCACGGTTAAAGCAGGAGGAGACGACGTCGCCTCGTCCAGCTAGCTCAGTTAGCCTTGTAATCCTCAGGAGCCTGGAGCTCAGAGCGTCCAGGTTAGGAGACAACAGGTTCAGGTGTCAGCGTTCTCCTTCACAAACACAAACAAGGAGCTGAAATCCACCAACCAGCAGTTGGCGATGTGACGACCGGCATTCTCAGTGAGCTCGACAACACAACTCAGGGAAGGAAACTGGATTCTGCAGCAAGAACCTCTGCTCTGATCCGTTGAAAATAAAAGAGTGGCTCCAATCAGGAGGCGCCTGCAGCCCTCAGGGAAGAAGAGTTTTCAGACAGAGGGAGGCTCAGGCTTACAGGATCAGAGGCTCTTGCTTTTTTTGGGTGTCAGCGCAGGAGGGGAGGGGAGGGCGTGGGGGGGCCAACTACTCCACTTCATTAGGCCTGTCGGTTTTATCCTTCCGGATGACGGGCAGAGGGTGGGCTTCCGTGTTGAAGACCCAGTGTTCAAAGGGGAGGTGGTCGTCATCAGAGAAGAGCAGGTAGAGGTACCTGAAGGAGACACAGGCAGGAAATGTTTCAACCAAGAGTCAAACTGTTTGAAAAATGGACTTTTAAAGAAGAAATTAAATGATAACTACTAATTTTAACTGAAACTTTAAATAGACCTCAACTCATGTAGAATGCAGACCTGCTGTAATGTTCGAAAAGATTTCAATGTTACTTCTGGTCAAATTAGTAGCCTACATTTCCCACAATGCAACCAGAGAACTAACAGTTTTGGTGACAGACCGTGGGCTCGTGGTTAACATTTCAAAAATGTCCAAAAACTTTTGTCACTTGTCTCATACGGCACCTAAAACCTAAAAATGTGGCTCACATATAAGCTGGTAAAAAAATAACGAAAAAAAATTTCACTTCAGATGAATTTACTACAAAATAAATGAAAAATGAACAGCAGTTTTAAACTGAATATGAATTTGGTCTAAAGGTAAGGAAACGACTGAAAATTCCTGCTCTGGGGAGGGAAGTCGGTGAAAGCGACAGAAGAGACGGTGAATAAAACTGAGGATTCAGCAGAGGAGCTTGTTGTCCCTCGACCCCCCCGCCCCCTCCCTAACCCCACCACACGCGGAACCTCCGGTTGCTATCGTCCTCCCTGCCTGCCAGCGAACCACTAGAAAGCAGAGAGTGATTGAAGGCGGCGGCGTGAAGTATGGCCGTGTCCTTGGCAGCGGAAGGAAGATGAATATTGGAAGAGGCTCAGCAGCGAGCCAAGATCCCACCACCATTAGGAGGATGAGACTTTATGGGTTTGCTGCTAAATGGGATTGATACTCTGAGTGTCAAGTGATTTCACTGATGAGTGCGACCGGACTGAAGTTATGATTGTGTTGGTGCCCAGGCTGGTGGATTTTACACTCAGACTTTTCCTATTTATTCCTGTGGGAGGATAACAGGAAATATTTCTGCACAGCTTCTCCTGCAAACATTTTATCACGACTCTGAAATTATTCCCATCTCGGTTTTTTTTGACCTCTCGTGCCGAATGGATTTCGTCTACAACTTCTATCAGTGAGTGATGATCTGGAAGCAGGAAGAGTCAAACTTCCTTCCGAGTGTGTGTGTGTGTGTGTGTGTGTGTATGATCAGCAGCAAGGTTGATGCTTGTTAAAATTTACTGCCCATAAAAAAGTGGATTGGATGGAACCCGGGGCCCCATCGGGCTCTTTTAGCTTAACCTTGACTTCCTGTCAACAGCTGTCTGGAGTTGGAGGCGAGGAAATGATGGAAAAAGATGAGGAGAGGAGGAGCAGGGGAGAAAGAGATGAATGGCGCAGGAGAGGCTGTAAAGATTCACATGAAGGTAAAGAGGAAACCCAGGGTACGATGAGTTTGAGGAAGAGTGAGATTACTTGAGCGTCTCGGCCAAGTAGAAGCTCTGCTGGACGTCGTCGTGGTTGGGAGTCGAGGCGTAGACGTCTCTGACGCCGCTGTAGCCTCCTTCTACTTTACAATGCTGCTCCAGGGCCTGGATGAAGAACAACGACGCAAATGAGGAGAGACGATCGATCACTCTTAAAGTATCGCCAAAACCTCATTTAATCGAGTTGAAAAGATGGGGGGAAAAAATGCAAAGTCAGCAGAATAGGAAGCTATTTGGGATCCAGTCAATAAGATGCTTCACCTGAACCGCCTCCCAGCCCCACTCCCTGTATTTGGGGTCATGGGTGAACCTCCACATGTACATGTATGTTTCTATGACCTCAGGACGGAGGATGAAGTACTTCTCGTTCTGGCGGGTGGCGATGGCTTCAACGCCGCCGTCGAAACGGAACGCCTCCGGACCCAGCTTCAAACCTAGAGAAGAAAGAAGGGAGGAGTCTTAGATACTGTACAGCCTTTCGTTTCATTGGCTGCCTCGGTGCCCGCTCACCGGTCCTGGCGTACGACTCGTGGCAGGTTCGGGCGATCTCGGCGGCCTGCTCCATTTGGTGACCCGTTTTGTCACTGGGCGCCCCGTCGGCGCCGAGGGCAATCATGCCGCCTGCGAAACAGGTCAGGTGACCCATCTTGTGCTCCAGGAGCCCGCCCTTCCACTCGGCGATGTACGTGAGCCCGCTGCTCGACTTCCTCATCAGGTTGGTTTCTATCGCCTGACAGAGAACGGAGAGTAAAGAGGTTTTAAGGTGTGACGGTCAGGAAGGAAACAGCTTTGGTCTGATAACTTTTAATTAATCACATACTAGAAGGAACATCTGCCATTTCAGATTTCCCAGATAATTTCATTTTTCATGTCATTCTTTCTATTGAATTTCATAAGTTCTCAAGTTTTCCTTTTCTTTACAGAGATCTCTTATTTTAACCGGAATAAATATGCACATTGTCTAGATCGTGCCTTCTAATAGCTACGGCGCATCACTGGCGTGTCTCAAGGTTCTTTCGGCTGATGTTTGTCTCTAATTTTCTCCTGCAGGGAGAAACAAACACAGCAGCAGGACGGCTTTTCAATAGCCAAACGCTTTAGTTCACTAATATCAAACAAACACGGCCAGGTGGAGAAATGCATCACCACCTACCGGAGGTTTGACTGTCTTAAACACTGATAGCTCCCTACCTGCTTCCTGTGTTGTGTAACCTGTGACACATTTTGAACAGTGTGTGTGCGTTACCTGTAAAGCATCATAGTACATCTTCTTGCCTTCCTCGTCTGTCTTGTCAGACATCAGCCAGGCCTTCAGCAGGTACTCATAGAAACTGTCGCCAAGGCCACCCACAGACACATGATCTGCAACACACACCCACACCACATCATACACAAATAGAACACACACAAATGGCTTGCATGTATACCGAGTTAGTTTATAACAGTGTGTGTGTGCATGCATGTGTGTGAGGTGGGATGTTAATACAGGGGAGCCTTCAGCCAGCCGAGCTGCACTTTTTTGTGTTTGTTCTCCTGATTGTCGGTGAAGGCTCATCCATATGCATGCGTCATTAACGGCGTCCAGGCCTGTTTGTGGAGCGCAGAGATTAAATGTCAGCTATGATCATTCTGAAGGGAGAGGAGAGGCTGGCGCCGGAGACGGTTTCGGGTTTGAGCGGATAAAAGCAACTCGTTCTGCTGTCGACCCGATAATAAAACCAGGAGTGCTAACACGAGTCCAGATCGAGCACCAGAGATTTGCACAACTCTACGAAATCATCAAGAGGGGTAAGAAAAGATATATATTATGTAATGTTCAGCAGACTGAAGGGAGAAATCCTGACTCGGTTCTATTTGCAGTAACATAACAGCTGTTTGGTTTAAACCTCCTGAACACGACTTCTATGGATGTGTGGTATATAAAAAAGCGGGTAAGTGTTTCGGTCAGGCTGCGCCGCAGAGATATTTTTCAGACAACATTAGACCGCAAACATCTCCAAGTCATAATTTATTCAACAAAATCCCATCTCTGTTGCATAATTCCTTTCAAGATGAAAGACGCTCTCTGACTAAAACATAAAAGTGTGGGTTTTTTTTTGTGAGACATTTTTTTTCTGTTGAAATTTGCTGTTTCTATCAGCATTCCTAATTGAATATGTCATAATTTGCATAAAATACTTGGATGAAAACACAGTTACCCACTCTGGATAGGAGTTTCAGCTAAATGCCAAAAACTATAATTATGGATGTGCTGTCAGTGGGTTTTTATTCACCAGATAATAAAAGTAAGGACAGCGGAGGTGCAGGCCCATATTTAACCACCGCAGAGAATGACAGCCCCCCCCTCCCCACATGAAAGCAGACGATCCTGAGCAGACAGGACGCTAATAAGCCTCAAACTTTTTAGAAAATGTGAAAATCTAAACAAAGGAAGTTAATCAAAGGTTGTCTAAAACCATATTAAGAAAATCATAAATAAAACTACAATATATCAGACAGACCATTAACTTGAAGCAACTGCTTCAAACAAAATTAATTTTTAATCCATTATTAGCCTAACTTGCCTAATCTCTGGGTGAAAACAGCAGGCTAAAGGTTCCTGATGTTGTGTTTAGTTCCTTGGGGACTTCAAAGTCTTAATAAAAATTTAAATCAACCTTCATAGAAAGGCCAAGAGAGGTTTGCTAGCTTCAGGTGGAGTTCTGACATGCCTACGTAACTTCTGACGCTGTTTGTTGGATCTTGGGATGAGAGCTAATTGTCTCCTCGCATCTTTATAGTTAGAGAAGAAAGTTATGTCGATCTTCTTGTATACAAGTAAGAAAGCAAGTCAGCAGATTTCACAAAAGCATCTATTCTTTAGAGGTTAGCAATTTAATGTACTTCCTGTGTCGAGACCGCCGGGTTTGGATTTTAAATCCGATTTCTGGTCTCTGCTGCTTAAAAATTAATTGGAGCAGCTTTTAGAATGAGATGAAAATGTATCATCATGTGTTTTTGGACACATTGACAATGCAAAATGTATGAACTGTGAGGAGGACTTACGTTGACCCCACTGGCCGCTGTTGGGGTTCAGGTAGTTGGGGTAGAGTCCTTGGGGTTTGTCCAGGCGATTGAGCACTTTCCGAATGTTCATAACCTGATGGTGGAACAAATAAACAAACGCATCACGGAGAGCTCACGTAAAATACAGATTTACAGACAGACACTGTGTGAAAATATTCTGTAACAGTATGATGATGTGAGCAAAAGGGAGAAGAGTCTGGTTTCCTTCTTTGACATTAAAAGACGTCTCTAAAATGCAAGGTTTGCATCATCGTCACCCTCCGTTACCTTTTGTGCAAACTCTGGATTCCCTGAGAGTTTGCTGAGATGCATGAACTCTAAATGAAGGGTGCCGTATTCCGCCAGGATGCTGCTGCCGCCTGACGCCCACGGCCAGTTTCTACCGATGCCGCTGCACAGACACACAAAGAGAAGGAGGCACAGGTGCGTTGAGCAAAAAAAAAAAAAAGGCACACTAACCCACAAGCTGGCATTTCAAAGAGCGATCAATTAAAAAAATTTTACGCCGCGTACGGAATGACTGTAGCTGGTTTTGAGTTCACATTAACACCCACAAGTGCTTTGTGGATAAAAACAGGATTTGGAATGAGTCATGATGGAAAAGCCATTCAGAAACACAAAGGAAAACCTGTTCGTGTTGGTAATAAATGACAGCAGAAAAGCGAAAAATATTCATGAGGTCAATTTAAGACTCTCAGTGACATATTCTTGATTATAAAAGCAACGAGAATGTTCCTGTAATCTACATGTTACTTTCAAAGGCCATTAACATCCGTCAGCTGTCACCTCAGATGCATTAACAAACTTCTTAAATCCTAACATCCATTAAATCCTAACATAACCTGACTTTGGTGATACATGCTGCCCTTGCCGACGTCCATCTGTCAGTCAATCAGAACTCACTGAACTCCACCCTGATGTTGCCTGTGGTGATGCTGATGTTGACTCTTGGGTCTTCTCTGAGAGATACCAACCCTGGCATGCTTGACAAGGACAGAAGTCCAAGTAATTGCGTGTGTGTGTGTGTGTGTGTGTGTGTGTGTGTGTGTGTGTGTGTGTGTGTGTGTGTGTGTGTGAGAGATCATTATAGCCACTGACAAATAATTTCCAGGCTCCAGACTGATGACTCTGAGGATAATGATTCAAGCAACTACTCATGAATACATATGAATGTGTATTAACAATTCACCACACTGTGAAACACGCAGCATGTCTGCACTGCAACTACCTGTGGATGCACGGACGTGAGCTGTGGCACACAGGAGACATCCCACAAATGAGAAAAATGAGGAGGAGGAGGAAGGAGGAGGACAGGGGGTGTGAAAAAAAGAGAAGTACCACAGACGCATCTCTTCGCAGAGGTGGATGAACATACTAATTATCCCCGCTTCAACTCATCATGCCTCACAAGTCATAATTTGCTTCCCATTACACCATAGATTTAATCAACTGAGCCAAACATGGAGAGGACATCAGCGGCGAGCAGAAAGGCGAAGATCAGTGGAGGAAGACGAAGTAAAATCCCACTGAAATCCCATCAGCGATACCTGCATCGAGCTGGGACCTGTCGGCCTGTCAGCTTTAGAATGAGAAAGATGTTAAAAATACCACATCTAAACTCTGTGATAACCCGCACACAGGATTAAAGCATGATTGACACGAGGGCTAGTTAGTTAAAAAAAGAAAACACGCAGTGAGCCGAACATCATTCCATAATCTCCACAACCTTTTTCTTCCTCCTTTATAGCTGCTTTCATTTCCCCTCAGTCAACTGTAGACTTTATCTGTCTATCCCTTTCAATCCTTCTTTTAAAACCTGTGATGACTGATAAATCCCTTCTTTTGGTACTGGTGGTGGTGGTGGCGTTGGGTGGGTGTGAGTATATATTGGGGGGGTAAACACACCCCTGTCCACCTCGATCCCTCCCAAAGCTCTAGGAGAAACACTAAATCCCCGCTGAGGAGAACTAAACAAAAGACAGCGGGGGGAAAGCTGGGGTGTAAAGCCAACAGGCATGAAGGATAATGGCGCCGACATGAAGACCAGACTGTGTGTGTGGAACACCGTCAATCTGGACGGAGTGTAGGAAGACACATTTGAGAGATCTGTCGTTTAGAAAATTTATGTTTTTATGACACATTAAGACACTGAGAAGTTTGTATTACCTTTCAGTTAACTCGACACTTAACAGGTAGCAAAGGCACCAGAGGTGTGCTCTCAGCGAGCATGAGTACGATCAACATGTGAATCGTCTCACAGAGCTGATTGCGTTCTTTGTGTTGAACTAATGATTTCCACAGCTGTCGCAGGTCAATCAAACCATGTCTTGATGGAAAATATTTGGTCACTTCCTGTGCTGGGACTGGAATCCAGTATCTATGCATTGGTGTGAAGCACAACACCAGTGAGATTCGACTGTCGTGTTTGATTACCGGTGCAGATGTCCTGATGGCCTGTTTTCCAGAGTTACTAACTAGGGTGTGCTACATCTTGTTTCTCATGGGATGTTAGTGAGACTGATTACAAGCGCTGAGCGACAAAACACTTTTTTGTTTTTGACCCATCTTTGCATCGTAGACGTTACTGGGCTATCCTGAAATTACTTCAGAGAGAGGGGGAGCTAGATCCTCAACTGGTTATTCATCCTAATTCACAGGTATTATTTGGGATTGAGACTGTAATGGATTTTTCCCACGAAATGTTTTTCCGGTTGTGGTCTCAGGCTCGAGTTTGACAATAGTCAGGGGTATGAACTTCATATCAAAAGCTGGTCAAATAGAAAATCTGACTTTGTTGAATTCGTTAGCATGAGATATAGCACGGAGCCACTTTGCTATAGGATCTTAGGAGGTAGGAGTTATTGTCGGTCAGAGGCAGAGTTGTCATCAGAGAGATGGTCACCACAACCACCATCTTCACTAGCCTTTACTTTATCACTCATGATAAACAGTAAAGTAGGAGGTAGGAAGCCTGACACTCTGAGATGCTCAGAGACAACAACAAACAACAACGAGAGGGAGAGACAAGTGTTGGAACTGTGTGAACACAGCAGTGCTGCTGCCCAACGGGGAGTTGTGGCAGAAAGGGGAACTGCAGTACAGTAGTCGGATATGGTGGTGAGCGTTTGTTTATATCTCCGACTGTTCGTAATTTAAACATTTGTAATTTGAGGACTACCTGTATAACTTAAAACTAACTACAAACCAAATGTCAAACATTGGGCATTTGCTTTCATCAAGACACACATCTCAGAAGTTAGTTTCTTACAGAAGTCTTTCATGGCTTTCATAGCTAAACCACAGAGTTTAAGGAACCTTTCAACAACTTGTGCATCGAGATATATACGCATCAAGCTCTGCTGATCACCCAAGAAACAGAGCTCAAGGGCTCATGGGGTCCACACCACAAAATAGATCCAAAGATTTGACCTGAAAAGAATGAGGTCATCACAGAATGATGCTACCGAATTACTAGGGTTGGCATCCCAGCCCTCTCGGGGCCTTGTCTATCTTGTTTGTCCTGTTTTTTGTGGGGGGTCCAATCTTCATATTTTTCTGCCTCTCACACCCGCAGCTATTTCCTGGCCAGCTGTGAAATGAAGAATCTAGCTGGCTGGGTTTATACCCTCCAGTCCATCCAGCAGTGCCAACAACAGTGATTTTAATTCTGTGGTGCCGAGCAGTAACCTGGAAAAATAGAAAGCCTTTCTATTTACATAAATTACAATGCTGCGCTGGGACATGCCCTCTCATGCTCCTCTAGTATTATGTTAGAACCAACTACAATTCGTTCGTACAGTGTGGTTGGATGAACCCTATACTTTGGCCCGTTTCTTTGTTCCGTATGCCAAGTATTTCACATCCCTCTTCATCCACGCCGTGACCCCTTCTTCCCTCCTGCTTTCCCCTCCATCAATCTCTCTCCCTCTCTTTACTTGTACTGCAGGCACAGAGGAAATGTGAATAGCGATAGATTCACAGTCAGGAACTTAATTAGAAGACTTAAATCACGGCCTGCCTTAGGTTACTGCTGAGGAGAGCCTCACTAAGAGCAAGAGTGTGAATTTGTGTTTACTTATGACAAATCTCTGGATACCCCGAACAGCGGACTTGTCTTTGTTGCTAGAAACAGCTGCAGGGCAGTGAGACTGCGTTGCCTTCAATACTGCGATTGTGTGTCGGCTGTATAGTACATTCATGGGTGTATTCTAGATAACCTTTCAAGTTCTCTCTGTTCATTACGTAGAGAGTGCTAAAGAAGTCTTTGCCCCTACAGTATATACCATAAAAACTGCTATCACTTGAACCTAAAAACGAGGGGCGCAAAACTTTATATTAAAATGATATTGCGAACTTTCTCGTCACAGCCCAGAGTCACCAGGGGGACAGAGTACTACAGTAACAGCACCCAATGCAGCATTTAAATCAGGGCTTTAAACTGGTTCGTGGAACAAAAATGAAAACGGGAAACTTTATATTTTTTAATATTCCGGAACACAATCGAAACAGAAAATAACAGTAAACCCGTTGATACTGGGGTTTTTTTCCCGTTCTTGACAAAAATATTTGACCTGATGTTTCACTTCACCTGTCATTCACTGGATGCGGGAAGAGAGCAGAGAGAAGTAGCAGCTATCAGCAGCAGTTAAGAAAAGGACAGTCTCCCAGTCACCATTTATTCGTAACAGGTAAACACTGCAGTATGTCAATGTTAAAAATGTAAAATTTATACATTAACTCATTGGCTGCAGTCATTTTCAGTGCAGTGTGTCCCCTACTGCCCGCGCTTTGTAGCAATATTGAGCTATGGGAGAAGCACAATGAAGATCTGTTCAGCAATAAATGACACGGTGGAAGTGGCTCAGCGGTAGAGCAGATGTCTTGAAGATGGATCGCCCAGCCATCGGTGGTTCAAATCCCGCTCCCGCCAGGACATCCCTCAGGGTGTGAGCTGACGGTGGGAGACGTCAGCTCACCTCCCAGCCACTGCCGAGGCGCCCTTGGATCAGGCGCCTTGGATCAAGGCGCCGTCCCCCCCACAAGCTGCTCATTTGGGGCGCGACCCCCTGTGTGCGACCCGTCACTCTGCCTTCACCTACTGTTTGTGTGATGTGTTACTAATTGCATGCCTGCAGGCCCCCAGTGTGTTGTGTTCAGGGGCCTGTATTCAAAAACTATGTGTATGCATGACTAACTAAAGACTGTAACCACATGCAAAAAGACTGAAGAGTGTAAAGATAATTTCCCCACGTGTGGACGAATAAAGTAGATTTAATCTTTAATTTAATCTTTAATCTTAATTTCATGTAGTGTTTAAATCTAAGCCTTAACTGCAGTGATATAACTCATAAAGCAGAGGTGTAGTGCAGTGGTACTGTTTAATGTAGGTTAGGGGCATATCTATAATTATAGTCTATAGTATACGTATAAACTAATTGCTTTAGTTGCCAATTTAAAAGTCCTTAAGTTACTGTACTTTGCGCACCATTCGGCGCATTGTATAAAGAGGCACAGTCTAAATTTCGGATTTTATTTCTGTACTTCGATGTGCTATTTTCTATATGCTGGTGCTTTCTGTGTGCTTTTTCTGTGTTTTGTGTGCCTACTATGCTGTGTGTGACGGAGAAATCAATTTCCCTGATGGAACCTCCTTAAGGGATAAATAAAGTTATACTCTACTCTTTACTTTTAATGTAGCCGCAAGAGGACACAAGCCAGTGTCTTATTGTGCCGGTCCCAAGCCCGGATAAATACAGAGGGTTGCGTCAGGAAGGGCATCCGGCGTAAAACTTTTGCCAAATCAAATATGCGAATCAAACCTATGACTTCCATACCGGATCGGTCGAGGCCCGGGTTAACAACGACCGCCATCGGCGCTGTTGACCTACAGGGCGCCGGTGGAAATTGGATTACTGTTGGTCGAAGAAGGAGAGGAGGAAAGTGCGTTCGCACGAAGAAAGAGAAGAGGAACACCAAGAGTATAGGACTGAGAGTAGGGACGTTGAATGTTGGAACTATGACAGGAAAAGGTAGAGAGTTGGTTGACATGATGCAGAGGAGGAAGGTAGACATACTGTGTGTCCAGGAGACCAGGTGGAAAGGTAGCAAGGCTAGAAGTTTAGGAGCAGGGTTCAAGTTGTTCTATCATGGTGTAGATGGGAAGAGAAATGGAGTAGGAGTTATCTTGAAGGAGGAGTTCGTTAGGAATGTCCTGGAGGTAAAAAGAGTGTCAGATAGAGTGATGAGTCTGAAGCTAGAAATAGAAGGTGTAATGTTCAATGTTGTTAGCGGGTATGCTCCACAGGTAGGATGTGAGCTGGAGGAGAAGGAGAAATTCTGGTCGGACTTTGATGAAGTGATGCAGAGCATGCCTAGAAGTGAGAGAGTTGTCATTGGAGCAGACTTCAATGGACATGTTGGTGCAGGAAACAGAGGTGATGAGGAGGTGATGGGCAGGTTTGGTATCCAGGAGAGGAACGCAGAAGGACAGATGGTAGTTGACTTTGCAAAAAGGATGGAAATGGCTGTAGTGAATACTTTCTTCCAGAAGAGGCAGGAACATAGAGTGACTTATAAGAGTGGCGGTAGGAGCACACAGGTAGACTACATCTTGTGTAGACGGTGTAACCTGAAAGAGATCAGTGACTGCAAAGTAGTGGTAGGTGAGAGTGTAGCCAAACAGCATAGGATGGTGGTGTGTAGGATGACTATGGTGCTGAGGAAGATGAAGAGGGCAAAGGCAGAGCAGAAGACGAAATGGTGGAAGCTGAAAAAGGAAGAGTGTTGCATGACTTTTAGGAAGGAGTTAAGACAGGCTCTGGGTGGTCAGGAGGTGCTTCCAGATGACTGGACAACTACAGCTAATGTGATCAGGGAGACAGGTAGGAGAGTACTTGGTGTGTCATCTGGAAGGAAAGTAGATAAGGAGACTTGGTGGTGGAATGAGGAGGTACAGGAGTGTATACAGAGAAAGAGGTTAGCCAAGAGGAAGTGGGACACTGAGAGGACTGAGGAGAGTAGACAGGAGTACAGGGAGATGCAGCGTAAGGTGAAGGTAGAGGTAGCAAAGGCCAAACAAGAAGCTTATGATGACTTGTATGCTAGGTTGGACAGTAAGGAGGGAGAGACTGATCTATACCGGTTGGCAAGACAGAGAGATAGAGATGGGAAGGACGTGCAGCAGGTTAGGGTGATTAAGGATAGGGATGGAAGTCTATTGACAGGTGCCAGTAGTGTGATGGGAAGATGGAAAGAGTACTTTGAAGAGTTGATGAACGTGGAAAATGAGAGGGAACAAAGACTAGAAGAGGTGACTATTGTGGACCAGGATGTAGCAAAGATTAGTCAGGATGAAGTGAGGAGGGCATTGAAGAGGATGAAGAGTGGAAAGGCAGTCGGTCCTGATGATATACCTGTAGAGGTATGGAAGGGTCTAGGAGAGGTGGCGGTAGAGTTTCTGACTGGGTTGTTCAACAGGATCTTAGATAGTGAGAAGATGCCTGAGGAATGGAGGAGAAGTGTGCTGGTGCCCATTTTTAAGAACAAGGGAGATGTGCAGAGTTGTGGCAACTACAGAGGAATAAAGCTGATGAGCCATACAATGAAGTTATGGGAGAGAGTAGTGGAAGCTAGACTAAGGGCAGAAGTGAACATTTGTGAGCAGCAGTATGGTTTCATGCCAAAAAAGAGTACTACAGATGCAGTATTTGCTTTGAGGATGTTGATAGAGAAGTACAGAGAAGGCCAGAGGGAGCTTCATTGTGTTTTTGTAGATCTGGAGAAAGCTTATGACAGGGTGCCCAGAGAGGAACTGTGGTATTGTATGAGGAAGTCTGGAGTGGCAGAGAAGTATGTTAGAACGGTGCAGGACATGTATGAAGACTGTAAGACAGTGGTGAGGTGTGCTGTAGGTGTGACAGAGGAGTTCAAGGTGGAGGTGGGACTGCATCAGGGATCAGCTCTGAGCCCCTTCTTGTTTGCTATGGTGATGGACAGGCTGACAGACGAGGTTAGACAGGAATCTCCATGGACTATGATGTTTGCAGATGACATTGTGATCTGTAGTGAGAGCAGGGAAGAGGTGGAGGAGAAGCTAGAGAAGTGGAGGTTTGTCCTGGAAAGGAGGGGAATGAAGGTTAGCCGCAGTAAGACAGAGTACATGTGTGTGAATGAGAGGGACCCAAGTGGAATAGTGAGGTTAGAGGGAGAAGAGATCAAGAAGGTGGAGGATTTTAAGTACTTAGGCTCAACAGTCCAGAGCAATGGAGAGTGTGGAAAAGAGGTGAAGAAGCGTGTCCAGGCAGGATGGAACGGATGGAGGAAAGTGTCAGGTGTGATGTGTGATAGAAGAGTTTCAGCTAAAATGAAGGGAAAGGTGTACAAAACTGTGGTGAGACCAGCGATGTTGTTTGGTCTAGAGACAGTGTCACTGAAGAAAAGACAGGAGACAGAGCTGGAGGTAGCAGAGATGAAGATGCTGAGGTTCTCTCTGGGAGTGACCAGGAAGGATAGGATCAGGAATGAGTACATCAGAGGGACAGCACATGTTAGAGATCTTGGAGATAAAGTCAGAGAGGCCAGACTGAGATGGTTTGGACATGTCCAGAGGAGAGATAGTGAATATATTGGTAGAAGGATGCTGAGTTTTGAACTGCCAGGCAGGAGACCTAGAGGAAGACCAAAGAGGAGGTTTATGGATGTAATGAGGGAAGACATGAAGGTAGTTGGTGTGAGAGAAGAGGATTCAAAGGACAGGGCTAGATGGAGGAAATTGATTCGCTGTGGCGACCCCTGAAGGGAAAAGCCGAAAGGAAAAGAAGAAGACTCTACTCTTTACTTTTACACACAGCGCACCATATTGTTCTGTGCATGCTTGCTAACTGAAGCAAAAAGGTGACTGTGGTTGAACTGTGTTGTATTACGTATTTAAATTTCAAAAAATAAACCGACATTTTTTAAATATGCTTTTGTTTCTTTATTTTTTTATAAATCTGTGCTAAATCCTTCCAAGTCCTCATCTCCGGTCTGCATTGAATAGCTTGGCAATTTCACTACTGCTGACCGATCTGGCGGAGCACTGACTAAATTCACACAAAAACATTTTTACAGATTTTGGAACTCAGTGTACACATAAGATGCCTAATGTTAAAAGGTACAGCTTTGATTTTTGAGACATTTTAAGGCTTTTAAGAGCATCTTATGGTGCGCAAAATACGGCACCTACATATGTATATTTACAAGGAACGTTATTAACTGGTTCAAGAACTTTATTTTTTTGTTTTTAACCAGTTCAGGAACGTCAGTTTATGGGTGGAACGCCAAACCGGGAACGTTACAATTCCGTTTCTGTTCGGAATGAACCGATTGGCAAAAAATTCTGGTTCAAAGCCCTGAGTTAAACTATAGAATGACGGTAATATATGATGGTAACCGCTTCAGAGTGTCGGACAGCGCTCGCTTCCAAAGGAGCTAACGGTGTAGCAGAGGCAGAACATTGAACGACAAGCCGTTACTCTCAAAGGCAAAAGAATGTTGAATTTATTGTAAAGATACTGTAGATCAGTTTTTTTACATGGCGATTCGGAATTGATTCCATTCACGAATCATAATTTTTAAGGTCAAGCCTGCGTTAAATGTCTGCGGAAACTCAAAATCTTAATAAAGTGCAATTAGTCTCAACCAAGAAGAGTATTTTCCACACTTCTACTGAACTTAAGTTAATTTTCCGATTACATCAAAAAGAAATGGCTCCATGACAGAGAGGCACTTTGCACTAATAGAGCCATTCTCAATCTAGGCCTATTAATCAGAGTCGGAGACCCCAGAGCTCTGGGGTGATTGCTTCAGATACAGTAGCTGAAGAGAGCAAATTGCCCTCTTTTTTTGTATTTTCTTCTATGAGATAAGAAAAGAGAGCAGGAGAAAAAGGAGTAGGCTTTAAATTTGCAGCGCTATTAAGATGATAACACTGCTTTCAGAATCAGTTTGTGTGAAAAGCAGATAGTTTATTGGAGTTAGTACACTCTAAGAGAGATCATCTTCTCATGGAGGCCCTGGGAATGTAAAGTCTCAGAGTTAGTCGTGAACTCAATCAGCTGAGCTAAACTTCACTAATGCACAGTTGATTGAAATGGATTTTCTAATGTTGCGTGTGTGTGTGCGTGTGTATGTGTGTGGGACACAAGCATCATCATCATGTGTGTAAAAAGGAAAAAGCTAATTTTAGGATGCTGCACAAATTCAGACATCTCAACACAATACAACCCATTTGCAAATGTGCACACACACAACGCCTCATCCCATTCAGGCCAGTCAATGTGCAGTACAGTGGGAGCGATTTGCAAGAACTTTATCAGTGTGGATGTTAATAGAGGAGCTGTGGGACATACTGGGCACAGCAGATAACAACTGGGTTATAACCACTGTTTATGTGAAACAGTAGGAAAGAAAGTATAACAGGAAAAAGGTTGGAAAAGTGCCATTATGGGTTCCATTGACTCAGATGCACAAACATTATGAACACAGATGGATAGTTAAAGTTGGATCAGTTTCTTGTGAAACAATTTTTTTTATTGTTATATTAATAATGTTTTTATCCATATTACTTTGTTCCAATCAACTGAAATTCACTGTTGCACATGTAATAAATGCTGCCGTTACATATCATGACATCATTTGTGTAGCCAAATTACACAATTAAATCCCCAAATTATTGGAAAACTTTGACAAATCCCTGAACTTTTCACGGCATATAAGATCTACTTTCATTGTTATGCAGTTTACAAGCAGGGTAGAAACCAAAATATTAAGACTTTTAAAACATTTACTCAGTAAACAGAATCAAGCAGCTATTAATCACCAAATATTTGTCGTTTATTCTGATAATGCCTACTTGTGTTCAGAGGATTTGGTTTTTGTCTAATTCAAAGCTTTTGATCCAACAAAACAAACTAGTTTAATGGATTCTACAATTAAAGATTTTCTACCCAGCTGCTCCGTGTTCATTTAAGAGGATGTTTCACTGGAAGCGACGCCTTGATTGCCAGTCTTTGTGAATCTTTTCCATCATTAACAAAGCTAAATTCAGGACAAATGTTCATCTGTTCATCTGGCTGCACCACCGGAGTTTGTGGAAGATCAATCACAGAAATCAATCAGAGCTTAGCAGCCTTTTTCACTCAGTTGGTGGCAATCAATCAATCACTTGGTTAAGGCACAGTGCGGGTGTGTGTGTGTGTGTGTGAGTGTGAGAATGGGGTCAGCCATTGATCGTTTATCAGGTACTGTACCTCCGATTTATCAGATCACCAAGAAAAATCAACTGCGCGTTAAGATGAGTTCCACTTATCAACCTGATGATAAATTTAGACTTTAAAAATATTAAATTTATTCCGAATGTTTAAGAATTAAATTAACTTTTAATAATGTTTTCATGATTATTAAAACACCTTAATTCTGTTTGTTCAGACTTCACCTTCGTGGATTCTGTCCTTTTTCATTGTTACAGTGCCCCCTTTTCCAATATGAGTATTTATCTTTAGAAATTAACTATAAACTTGAGGACAGGTTGGAAAATGACACTAACTTGATATTTAATTTTCTTGAACAAACCACAAATATTTATAGAATGTATACGAATCTTGAAAATTAACAGCTCACCAGAGAAATCGAGATTTATTTGGGGTAGAAGCAGCAACATGTTGTAAACTGTAACCTTGTTTCTCTTGGCCCCTCTTGGGCTTCTTAGCTAGCTGCAGGGAGTGAGCGATAATAAAAACTACGAAGAAGGTATAAAAAGAACAAAACCGTAGAGCGGAGTGGACCTTCAGTGAGATGTCCTGAAACAGAACAAGATACTAGGTCACTCCGGGAAGGACGGATAAATTGAAGAAGGATGGAGAGGAAATAAAGGAGAGTGGGATGTGAGACATGTTAGGTTTTTCTCAATGAGGAAGAGGAAAAAATAAATTCGGGAGGGAAAAGGGATGAACAGAGATGATAATTGGGTCTCATCTGCAAGTGTCTGCGTGTGTTCTACAGCTTTGTCCTGCTTCTGGGTCAAGGTTACGTAGGCAGCACTTCACCGATGTTTCTCTCATCAATCCATACCAGAATGTTTGATCTGTCCTTCTCCCTTCCTTTAACCTGCACCACTGAATAAAACAGATACTCGTGGTTGATTGCTTCATTCTATATGATGAAGCTCATAATCAGTCCAGACTAACCAAACTGGAAACAAACTCTGATTTTGTAAGTAATTTAAGCATAAGTGATGTGAATCTAAATTTTGCTCTTCTTCCAATCAGTATTTAAATTTAAAAACAAATTACCAGTTTCTTCTCTCGATGTCGTGAAGAGAAGAAAATGTTCCGCCAGAAATAGACGCTCTCTGCTCAGTGGTGCATCGCTGTGGTGCTGGGTTATTGTGTAGCGAAGGCATGGTGTGTGTGTGTGTGTGTGTGTGTGTGTGTGTGCGTAGATTCCTAGTGATGATAACTTTATTTGCATGATAAAACTATGATAACACACACACAGACGCACACTTTTTCCCTGGCGTGTTTGTCACTCCAGAGAGAGAAGGATAAGTCGGGGCGGAGTCCATTCACCCATACAGACCGCAAAGAAAATTAATCTGCCGCAGCACGTTTATCGTCAGGACAACCTGCCTTTTAATTAACGGCAGACAAACAGGAGAGTGTTGAGTCTCTCAGGAAGGGAAGGAGAGAGAACAAAATGAAGAAAGGTTATCCCTTCATCACATGACTGAAGGAGGTAGAGAACTGCATGATGGCAGAGCTGAAAGAGCCCTTTGTAGTTTAGATAGAAAGATAGATAGATATGTACTTTACTGATCCCAAGGGAAATTCAGTTTAAATGGTATTATTATTATTATTATTGCTATTATTATGGCTCTAATAGGTGATATTGTGTGTTATTATAGGTAAATATGTAGTCTGAGAACTTTCCATGCAAATATTACTATTTGTCTGTTGACATTGTACTGTGTGACTTTACTTACTACCGGTTGTTTGCATACTTATCCAAATATTTAAGGTAGTCTGTAGTTTGAACAGATGAAACTGTGTTAATACTATCTAAATAGAGATTGTAATCATGGGTAAAGATGTAGCAGTAACTGTTGGCAGGAGATGGGATACAAGAATTCCAAAGACAGACTCCTATCCAAAATATCATAGTAGTTTGGGATGATTGGTCAAAACTAATCATCACTAACTTGCGTGGATTGTGTCAACTGCAGCAGCAGCTTCTTGTTGCAGTGCATTGATATTGGCTGACTGGCCTGTAACCTTGACTGAGTCCTCTGAAACTTTGGGTTTGTCTTTGAGTAGAGGTTTAGAGTCTGAGCCAGCCGCTGGCATCTAATCCTGGATGAAGAACCAAACAGCTTCGGCCTGACAAGCCCGCTCTGTCATGTAAAACTCAAACATCTCTGCTCCACCAGAGAGCAGAACAGAAGGAGTTTGTATTCGCCCGACTCACATCAAGCCCAAGACCAAAGAGCTCTTTTTAAGCATCAAACCATACAAACAGACCCGCTGCCACAAATACCACGAGGGTGGACCGCTGTGAGGGAACGGGTGAGAGTCTGTGTTCTACCTCTTGAGGTTAAGCAGAGCCCAGGGGATGCCAGTGGGAGTTTTGAAGGCAGGCAGCAGCTTTTCACCCAGCTCCACCGCCTTTCTACGGAACACCTGAAAAAAGAAACAGCATCTCATTAAAAAGGGTTTCTCCCAGTAGGAGAACAACGGATTTTGTTTGCCAAAGAAAGGCACTATTTGTTTTGCCCAATAGCACACAATAGAAAACCAAAGATAGTCTGTTTATTCTTCACTGTGGAGAAGAAAAAGCATTAAATCATGATACTGGAGAAGCTGAAAGAAGCAAATGTGTGGCATCTTTGCTCAAAATAATGTTGACTTTGTACATTTCAATAGAAAATCAGAACCCAGTAACCCAAACACATTCATCATATCCTTATGGTTAATTTTCAAATTTAATATTAAACACTGTGTTGGTATGCAAAGAAAAACGTTTATTACCTCCACCTGCTTCCTCCCATTCTTTTTATCTCATCCCATTATCATCCCATTACTACCGCCTCCTCGTCTCCATCCTCTGTTTAATCTCTTACCATTATTGTTTACTGCCTTATTGTTGCTTGGGGCTATATTGATATTTACATCAGCAATTGGAGGAAAATTACAAAGATTGTTCTCCTACCTCGATTATATTTTGGAGGGTTACCTACATAATGCAAAATGTAAATGCAAAAATAATGAAACTAGATGCTTGTTGTGGAGTAAGAGAAATGTTCAATGCAGCTCAGTGCTTTAGAGGGTTTAGGGAAGACTCAGCTTACATCTGACTTAGATGAATAATGTCCATTAAACTTTTGTGAAGCGACTAGACTTTGGTCATTTGGCTTTTGTCTTCACATGTAAATAAATAATCGAGTGCTATCATAATGGATCTAGGCAAATGTAGATATATGAAAGCTGAGGACTTCATGATAAGATATGACAAACCTTTATTTGTCCGACAGTGGGGAAATTTACAATTTACAAAACAACAATTCAGTCGGCAAACAAATGCACAAAGCAAAAGAAGATGAACACAAAAATGTTTTCACTTTGGACTGGTTTCATGAATTATAAAGTATTTCAACTCATTTGTTGATTATTTGAGGTTACTGCGATCATGACTAATTGGATTTGTATCAATTTTGTTGTTTGAGGCACTATCTATATTTCTTCTCCTTGAATAAGGATTACCGAATTTGCTTGCTGGAGCTTTTGTTCAGCGTATCTGACTGAAAGGCTTTGCAGCAGCTTTAGCTCAGGGGATATAGTGTCTCTTAGGTAATTGATTTTTCTGAGTATAAAAGTGAAGTACTTTCATATTTAGCTCCTGGCATCGGATTAGTCCTCGAGTCAAGACATTGGTATTTGGCTGAAGATGTGGTGAACGGTTTGACACCACTGCCAGGGATTAAGCATCTCGACCCGGACCTGCTGACCACAGACAGTTTGTTTGAACTAGCTCACAGCCTTTCAGCATTTAATTACACAAGATCATTATCCCTTCATAAGTACCATGTGATTAAGATATTGGACATTATGTTCCAATAAAAAGCAGGTTTGTGGTTACCAGCTGCACTGCACTCAAAGCCAAGAACAGCTGTCATAACTGTACTAAATAGAATTATGGTCAATAATTCTGCTATTCCTTATCCTCTGTAGTTGGAATGAGCATAGCTATATCTTTCATGTACACAGAAACACACAAAGGTACAGGAGCATACATTTTTATCAGCCGTCTGGCAGCTCGGGTCCCAAAGGATTCAACACTCAGCAGGGTGTGAGATGGGGGCAGGGTGAAGAAAGGAATAATGACGAAGTAAAGCTTAAGAGGGTACTCATCAAAACAATGTCGTAGCTGGACTTTTTTTTTTCAAAAGATAGACGTAAGAAAATATTTCTATGACTGAGTAAAAAGAACAATAGCAGAAATGTGGTATTCAAGTAAATAAATGCTAGAAGGACTCTTGTAATTTCCCCGAGGGGATTAATAAAGTATATCTTCTTCTTCTTCTTCCTACCACTCATCAATCCTACTCATTCTGGACGAGTGTATCCATCCCACGGTTGGTTATGTGCTTTTAAACTAACACTACATTCAGTTTAATGACAATCAGACCATTGATTTTTATGTAAAGCTGGAAAATAATTTAAGACAGATGTCTTTATCTTCCCGTATTGAATGTGTTGTATTCCAATGAGAGTGTAGACCACGAAATCCCCTATTGCATTGTCAAGATTTGACACCAAGCCACCTCATTTGTGTGTGTGTGTGTGTGTGTGTGTGTGTGTGTGTGTGTGTGTGTGTGTGTGTGTGTGTGTGTGTGTGAGGACTGTGCTGAGACTGTGCTGCTGAAACAAAGTGTCAGATACCAGTGATTAATGTCTTTGGAAAAGACCAGCAGCACATTTGGGGAAGAATAAAAACACTAAGGGGCGCAAAGAGGAATAAATTCAACACCCCACGTCCAAAGCCATCAAGCAAACTGCCAACAAAGTTCAATAAGACACACAAAAAGTGGTTGGAGAAAACTGATCATTGATTTTTTCATTAAATATTATTCAGTTTGATTAATTATGATTTATGTATTATAAGACAACAAAAAGACGTGAAGCCATGGTTATATTTTTCATCCTTTTATGGTTAAAAATCAGGATGCAGTATTTTGATCTTTGGCTTAACTAATAAAGTAAAAAAACAATTATTTGCAGTTGATTTTAAAATATCAGTTAACTGGAATGTCTCTACAACTTGTGATTTCTTGTGTCAGAACTGTGACATACAGATGCAGGAAAACGGGTTTATATAAGATGTGATGACTCAAAAAAGAAAGACATAGCAGGAAAGATCAAAGCTCCTGGAGAGAAGCAGAAAAGAGAAGAGGGAGAAGGAGAAAGAGGATTTGCTCTACTTTATTTCCTCCGTTTTTGTGCAACACAAGGTCGTTTAATCTGCAGGCTGAGAATAAAGTGAGTGATTCAGGTTGAATAGGACAGAAAGTAGGAAAAAACACAGAGGCTTCAGCTAGATGCACGTAAACTTGTACCACCAGGGATTTGGCTTGTAGGAGGCTTTGTGTCGAGTGTGTGCAATTAACGTGTTTGTTTTCAGGCAGTTGTGTATTTGCATGCTATTTTAAGTACGTTTTAAAAATGATTTAAGGATTAGAGTTTATAGGCTTCAATATATCACTAGAGCTGAGGAATTAAGTCACACTTATCCATTACAAAGTATCAGACTCCACAGCATTAAACAGCTGTCGCAGTAATAGCCTCAACACACAAGATGTGATAATTAAATCTATAAGTTTGTTTTCATTAGTTGTTTTCACCTCAAAGCGCGTGTAAAACCTCCGGCTGGAGTCAAGCTACAGTATGTTCTCTGGAGAGGAATGCTTGGGATATTTTTGGGATATTTATTTCAGGAATTCAATAATGAAGAAACTATGTTGTCCTCACTGCATGTTAACAATGTGAATATACTTGATAAAGGCTGCTTTTACAAATAACAAGACTTATTTTGAAGGTTTGCATCTTAGTCATGCAACATCTACAACTTAAGACTTGCAGCTTCTGCTTTTCAACCACCGTGTTTGGGAAAGTGTATTTGCCTAAACAGTCAAATTACATTGCTTAAAGCTTATATTACAGGATGCACATAAAGAAATTTGGCACCATGGACATCATCCATTAATGCGAAACTTCCCTTGTTTAACAAAGGCGATGCTTCATGCCACATCTTTCTTTTGGCAGCTCCTTTCACTAAAGCTTAGTGTCTACAAGGAGTGAGGAAAATGTGTCTCAGTACAGGCCTATCAGATCAGCTGATTCCTGCTTATAAAGTTTTAATATCCTTAACTTAGTTTTAAATGATGCAGGAATGTGGTTTAGTGCGGTGTTAAAAGGTCTATACTAGGATTTTAACATTTAAAGCATGTAGGAGAGTTTAATAAGCAGTTCGTGTTCACCCAATCAGGTTTCAAGCTCTCTCTCCATGTGTGTGTGTGTGTGTATGTGTGTGTGTGTGTGTGTCCACAGAGAGTCACCTGGACAGCTCTCTAACTAAGACGAATCACCCCGAGGGCCTTCAGGGATATGGGGCCAGGATAACAACCACAACAAGGGGCACAGAGGGAGCCACACATACCGGCACCTCTGCCTGACTCCTGCTCCCGCTGCTCCACCTGGACCGAAACACACTGGCCTCTTTTCCTCTCTCTCCTTCATTAACTCCTCCGTCATCTTTCTTTCTTATTTATTGACAACCATTTCCATTCCAGTTGTCCTCCTAAATCTCTTTTACCCTCATTCTCTCTGACTCTCACTTTAATTCTTTGAGGAACACACAAAACAAAAGTCAAAAGGAGACACATCATTGTATTTGTTAATATAGACTCTTACCTGCCTCTTAAAACCTCCCCTTCAGTTTTAAGGTATCATAAAACATGTAGTGTCCTTTATATGGAGTGGAGTTATTGCTATTGTTGCTTCATAACCTTACTTATGATGTCAACCACCTCCTTTTTGCATGCAAGATAAAATATGGAAAAGTATGTAAGGGCATTACAGCAAATCTAACACTGCCCAGAAATGTGACTTTAAATTCATGAATTATGCATTCATGCAGGCGAAAGAATGAAGAGTGCAGAGAAAGGGCTCTATAATTTCTGAGATGCAGTGTCGCTAGAAGTGGACACTCAATGGGGTATTGATTACCCCTCCCTGCACCCACTTTAAAGTGGTTTTAAGTACTCGTGCCCATCTCTGCACCCATGGGATCTTATAATATGATGAGGTCGGTCATGTTGTTGAGAAGAAGGTGGCAAAAAAAAAAGAAAAGAAAGTCACTTGGCCAATATTTTTCCTGCCAGTTCACAACGAATATGTTAGAAACCCATCCTGTTGGAAGCCTTCACTCCCAACAGTCCGTCTTTTCTGTGTCACTGTCGTCATAAAAAAGGAGATACTGTATTCCAAAACGTTCCTCCACGGAATACTTATTGCGGTCCAAAATAATCATTTTCACTTTCTCACCTAGCAGACAGAGCTACAGCTGAAGTTGTTTGAATGTAAATGAGACGGGTGAAAGGGGCAGACTAATTCCTGAGTGAATTTGGTGTCAGCTGTGATAAAATTTAAACGGTAATTGTTTCAAACCAAAAGAAAAAAAAAGGAACACAAGATGTACAGTATGTGCACAATATCTCAAAATAGAGCACGGCACACAGAGTCATTAAGATGATAATCGATAAACTAATATGCTGAATCATTTCTGGATAACTGATTAGGTGATCTATCACAGACACACGTCTGTTGTTACACTTGGGCTTGTTCTGCAGCGAATGCAGTCACTGCAGGATGACGTTTGGGAACCTCCTTAAAGTGAACTTGGACCAAAAGAAACATGGAGGACCTAGGGGAGCAGAAGTGGGACCGGTGTCCCCTTCAGACATGTTTCAAAGCCCCTACACCTTCATCTCAGCTCCAAAGCAGCCACTATGGGATGAATAATTAAATTGTGCTCATACTACCAGGCTTTTATGTCACTCTTGTACGTCTCTTGCTTTCAGTTTCTCAGAATTTTGTTTTTCTGATTACTAATGTGTTTAGTGAACCACAAAACATCCCCAAAAAATTAAAGATGGAGGCACCCAGCTTTTGTGGTCTTCCATAAATTGCATCAGCTCCGCTCTCATCCTTTTCAAAGATTAACAAAAAAACATTGCTTATTATCCCAATACATTAAACTATTATTGGAAACTAGAGCTTGTGACAGTCCTCAGTTTACATCCACAGCAAGAAAGTATTTGGTCCACAGACCAGAATCAAATATCTTTTCTCAGCGAGTCTTTCAAACAGCATCCACGTTGCTTCATTCTTATTAATCTGGTTATAATTCATGAGTCGACTTTCTCATCACACAGACTGAGTATTTAATATGTTACAGCTGAAATAGAACCAAATTTTTTAAAGTTAATATAATCAACTCGGCTTTCTTTCTCCCGCAAGGCAGGAAAAACAAAAAAAGCCAAGATAATATCAAGCTGTCACAAAAGGAATGTCAGAGGTCGCAGCTCAGAGCCTTTATGGAGTTTGACAGACATCGGACACGAGGGGCACATGTTTTATCAACAAGAAAACATCCACATTTTAGTCTTCATCTCAGTATTAGCAATCCTAGAACACACACACATGCACACACATACACACACATACACACATGCAATGTGAATCAACTCCCGATAACGTTTCCTCCTTCCTGTCAGTGTGCAGTTGGTGCTGACTCTGCAAACTTTTGACAGTAAGCTCTTTTGACTGCTCCGCTATGGAAATGGAAGAAAACCACGGAAAGCAAATTTACATAGAAAATTGCTTCTCAGTGGGAACGTTACAGGGGAGGAGCGGGACGTTCAGATGGGCTCGGGGATAAAAACTGCAATGTGAGCAACAAGCAGCAGTTTGAATTTAATGCGCTGTTACATTATGAGTCAGTTTTGTCAGAATGCACATCAATACGAGCGATAAAGCTTATTATATCAACTGCAAAACTGCACACAGTCACAGAATCAAGACGATTTGGGCGATTTGTGAACAATAACAAAAAGCCAGAGGACCTTGTGAGATCTGTGACAGGAATAGTTTTATTACTGATATATATAGTCTACAATTTATGCCTACTCTGGGAGGAGAAGAGAAATCTGTCCAACCTGTCATATCCACATCATCTCGATCCATGTCAGATAGATTGCAGTTCATGTCTGACAATTTCTTCTCAAATTAGGGCCATAATTTAAGAATAATTTCCACTGTGTATTAATTAGATGACTATTTCCAAGATGAACAACTTGTTTGGTCTATAATTATCTTACAAACAGTGATTATAATAATTTAATGTCACGACGGTAATAATATTCAGTTTGCTGTCACAGAGAAAGAATTTAAAAAAAAAAACGACAAGAGGATTCCCATTAGTTTTTTTAAAATAACTTTTAGGACTTTTTGACAACAACGCTTCTGCGATCTGCCCACTGATCACAGTGACTTCTTTTGTTATAACATGATAATTGATAAACTGCCTCCTTTTGGGGTGGAATTTGTATGTTGGATAAAACATTTGTCCCGTAGAATGAACATGATTTTGACATCAAATGGAGGCACTGGAGTGTTTTTCTCTCACTGCCATGACTCCGTAGAAGAGAAACCTTGATGTTGATAGGATCATAGTCACAGCTAGTGTTGTGATCAATCAGTAGCTGAATGCGAATGAGAGAATGATGATGAAAATACTTTCTAAAAAAAGGGTGTACTGTATATAGAAATAAGGGAGAGTGTATGGTGGAAAGAGAGCAAAACGTAAATTGCCATTCAAGCATCCTGGCCTGTTGTCCAACATGAATCCATCAAGGCTTTCATGTGTAGGAAGATGTCAAATATTCACCTTAACAAGTTCAATGACTGTAAAGAGTGTGACGTGACCCACCCATGAAACCGGTGCCAGAGCTGAGTCAGCAGCAGCATCTCATCCTCCTGTGCCATACCTGGGATGTTAAACTGACTGGAAGCAGTGACTAAAAGATGGATGTGTTTACGCCATTTCTGCCCTTTGAAAATGCAATAATGTGACTATCTTCTATTCAATGTTGGTATTATAGCTCATAGTGTCAAGTGTGATTCTACCAAAATGAGTTGAAGGCTATAGGACTAAAGATATGGACTCTTCTTTGCTAAAAAGACTCCATTCCCGAGTGAAGTTTGTCTTCTTTGTGGTGAAAACTAAATATTTTCACACAAAAACTAGCAGGCTTATAATGGAATACATTACAAGTGACAGCCTGAGTCTACAGAGAATGCTTTTTTGCTTAGAGGATTGTTAAATTTAGACAAAACAAGGCAAAATCAATACGGCGTAAGAACCAGTCTTCCTTCAGGCTGTTTGGAAAAGAGAAAAACTCTGAGGAATTTACTGACTACTACTAAACTGAATGCAACCAAAAGGATATGGTCCCTGGTGTAATAGCTGAAAAAGCTGTTGTTGTTTACAGTCACAAAACTTTATTTGTACCTCATTTCAGCGTCGACATGCAAGTCAAAGTTACAGCACTGTTTCAAACTAAAAATAAATGCGTAAAACATGGAGGAAAAAAAATCTTCAAACAAGATTTTAGTGTAAAAATGACAACATGCTACTAATCATGAATGACTGATGAAAAACTAAATGATTCCTTCACAGCATAGTTTTTTCTGATGACTTTACAGTGCATACAGTTTATAATAAGTGAGTGGATGAACTGAAGAAAGTTGACTGAACGCGAGCAGAGCCGAGGATAAAGTTTGCAGTAAATTGTCAATTTAGCAGTAAATGCACAAAAATACGATACCAGAATATCCTTAACAAAATCTACCGACCAAACAAACCAGCAGTCTTATTGTGGAATATGATTTCTTAATGACAGATTGAGCCAACGGAGGACAGCGGTAAATTGTCGGATTGGCAGTAAATGTGCCGTATAGGTTACAGGGTTCCAGTTAATAGGAGCTTACAGCTACTCAATACGTAGAAAAAGCCTTTACTCTTGTTTTCTCACCAGATGGGAAAGTGAACGGGGTTATCCGAAAAGCGAGAATCAAATTTGTCCCAAGAAGAAAGCAGATATCCCTTGTGTGCTTCCTGACTGCTGTCTGAAGGCTGAGCACAAAAAAAAAAAGGGGGGGGGGATGTCAGGCGAGCTCATTAATTTTCGATCTGAGCGAAAGAGATGGACTGATCGACACTACAGTATATTCCATATTGCAGAACCCTGTCGGTGCTTCGGTGTGTGTTCAAACAATCTTCCATGATGCGACCTTCATACAAGTACAAAACTACTATACCCAGATCCTTCTGGGCTAATGCCGTGGATCCTGTTTTATTAGTCTGTGGTATGTGCAAATAGATTTGTAGTATTTGCCATGGATGGAATTGAAGATGCTCCAAAGCATTCTTCACATGTTAAGATGGAGTCAAACACAACACCAACACTGTGGACCTCAGAATAGACAGAGAAGCTATCAATGGATCGTATGCATGAGTTTTGTTATTGACTTTTTGGCATGCTGGATGAAATAGAGTTTTAATGTCAGCAGACAGTTGATGAATGGTTGTCTTTTTTACAATTATCCTGTACAAAACAAAATAAAGCTGCTGGGATGAGCTGACGTCAGACCGATGAGAACAAAGATCTTTTACGTGGTGTTAGACAAAGCTACCTGTCAAATTGACAACTTTCAGATCTCCGCACAGCCAGACAACACGCACACACTCATTTCTACTTGATCAAAACCAGGTTAGACATGATGAAAAGAAAGGCTTGCCGTGTTAGCCCTTAAAAGAACCGGTCTGACATCAAAAAGGCAACAGAGGAGTGACGATAACACATGTGCACAAAAACACACATGAGGCCCGGTAACAAAGAGATAACTGATGTAATTGGACTGAAACTCCTGTAGAGCAATGTGTTTGCCTGCTGAGGAGTGAGGAAGTACATAACCACCGCTGGGTATTAACGCTAAACAGAGAGCCGCCAGATATGGAGCACTTTTATACTTTAAAACAAAACAAACAAAAAAGAAACAGATTGCTTTTGTTGTTCAGGCCAGATGTCCTTTGGACACAGACAGGTTGGATTTAAGGCTGACCAGAGGAGCAATTATTACCGTGTCCTGTTCCACATAGTTTATCCATCACTAGTCTTTAAAGTAGCTCCGAATGATCAAATACGCTTCATTCATTCCAACACCCATTATTGGTAATCAAGGACACAGATAATTACACAGATTTGTGGAAACTGTGTGGTAACCAAATGAAAAATGATTTCCCAACATGCCCAATGAGCTATTAGGAATTAGCAATGTACTACCCATGAGTTTAAGTGTACTTAAAACTACATATACAATTATAATTCTCTTGTACTTTCTACTTCCACTCCATTGCTACACTTAGAAATACACATTACTGCAACGACATAAATTGCTAACTACTACTGGCCACTGACAGAAGCAACTAAAACCAAAGAAGCAGTGATTCTGATAATCAGATGGATCTGCCATAAGTCGAGTAAAAACATGTCGGTGTTGCAGATGCAGTGAAAGAATATACAGTTGCAGATGCAGTGAAAGAATATACAGTATGTCCCTACCGCAGGTATTTTATACAGTTGACAAGGTACGAAAGAACATGAAGTCTACTCTTACAATCTGGGATGCTATGCTACGCTAACTGTGAGATAGAATTTGAGGCGCAGCCTAATGGATTAGCCGGTAGGTCCTCAGCCTTGCCCAAGGAAAGTGTCAGCCTTTTCATGTCACTGAGCAGAACAAAGGCCCCTTACGCTCTAATGGCACTTTCATAAAAAGCTTGGTGGAGCTGTAATTAGGTAGGAACAACAGACTACACTGGGAAATGCTTGAAATGCTTGGTATTTCACAGGCTGTGCTTGGAAATGTTGAAACAGCTTGGGTCGATTGCTTTTTAATCAGAGATCTACCGCAACTACGTCAAAATGAATGCAAAAGCCTTGAGGCACACCTACAATATTTGGTTGCGATATAAGCGGGTCCGTGCCCCAGCAGAACTAAAAGAGTTGGTTCTTCAGGCGTCAATGCATGACACACACACACAAAAAATGTTCAAGTACAGCTGAAGTTCTAAATTTCAGGGTTTTCCTTTAACCAGTGATGTACCGATGATTAATGATCGATACACGCTGCAAGTCATCAGGGTGACCTCTAATCAGAGCAGGACACAACTTTGAAATGAGTCTGGATAGAGTATAAATCACTAGTCGTAATGATTGAGTACTTGGATATTCTGCTATATTGAAAGCAAGGTCATAAATGGCATTTTTTAAAAATCTAATTCAATTTTAGGAAAACAAAACAGCATCTCTGTACAATCTGAGTATCAAGGCTTTAAATCAATCCTAACACAAAAACAATGCTTTCATGAATTATATCACAAACACAACTTTTCATTAAAGGCGTGTGGTTCAAGATTGACAGACAAAACATGATTTCGGGAAACTAAGCTCATCTAAATTTTCTCATTCGCCCAAAAAAACTACAATGTGTAAAGGTAGCAATTGTCTCCACGTACAAATACTGCAACAGAGAGAAAGCAAGAAACAAAAGATGACACGATGATGAAAGACAAGCACACAGGTTAGCAATATGAGTGGAGAGCGAGATGAACAATAAGCATTTCAGAGTCAACCACTAAGCTGTGATTAAACAGCAACACACTCGATAATACTCAGATGGTAGCGCCTCTTGTTCTGTTTCCTCCGTCACTCAAAGGTGTGTGTGTGTGTGTGTGTGTGTGTGTGTGTAGGAGAGGGGGTATATTAACAAGGCAAATAGCTTCTATGCCTTATCGCTCTCGTAGGGAGAAGATAAGGTCCGATGAGAGTGGTTCTGGGAGCAGCCCAGCTCACCTCAAGCCGGATGACAGGGATAAGAAACAAGGCTCAGCACATGAACTCCAGAGGCTTCTTGGTGTTTCTGACAATAATCTCCTCAGATCTGTCAGCCGCTAACCTCAGGGACATGGGCATGTCAGTGACTTATATATATGGACGCTAGAGTCAGTCCAAGCAATGGGGGCTACTCCTCTGTTGAACAGCGGCTGGTGCTTCAATCCTCTGATGTCATGTTTTTGAGGCCCTACTGAGCTTTGACCCTAAAGCGACTGAGGTAGCCGTCTAACTTGGATGCTACAATGCCTCAGAGGAGCTCACATGTGTGGAGGGAAAGTGTGAAGGTGTGGTTCCCCTGTGGGGACCCTTCACAATCAGGTTTGTCCTGACTCTTTGTCCAGCTGCTCAGTTGTCAGTCGCTCAGTCATGAGCGACTGGTCTGTTATTTTCTCCAAATGATAAAGGATCCCAATTTCATAAAAATGACTACCTGTGTACTGTCTGTGTTCCTTCCAAGTAATGGAACCTCACGCTTTCATGAAACACATTTTCATAAACTTCATGACATACCTTGAAATCTCAGCTATCTGCTGCCCGCTGAGTTATGGCAACAGACTTTCTGAAAATCAGGTTATATTCATACTTTGATTCATCCAATCCACATTTATTCCACATTCAAACTATTTGATCTCCAACTGTGACCAGCCGAGCTGAACATAAAAGGTTTCTGAAACAATAAAGTTACTGGTTGGGATTAATATGCATTAAACCACAAAGCATCTACTAGTCTGGGGTTGCACTAGGAGGTAGTATGACTAAGCCACTGTGGCTCACCACCCCCTCCAATGGTATGCCATATTTTATTTTATTTTTTAAATTCGATAATATGATTTTTCATTTCAATTTAAAAAGGCATATGAAATAGCGAGGTGAATACACATTTACATGCATTGCTGGTTATTCTTGCCGGTCATAGAGATCAAAAGTCAAAGACTACAAAAAAAAGTATTGATAATATCTTTCATTTACCTTCTGATCGGTCTGTCATCACTCCTATCCCCTCTCAGAATTCTCCATTTGTTGTTCAATTAGAATTTTAACACAAAAATCTACTATAAAACTCTATTCTCATTTTCTTTCAATCGATCGTCCTCGCCTTGTCATACACCAATTCGCGGTTTTAGCTCGTAAAAATAGAATCCTTTTTTTTTTTCATCGGACGAGAGGAGAGGCGGTCATGATCCGAGTGCATATTTGATGATTGGGGGCGTTCGGGTCACTTTGGCTATTTCCATCGGTATGTGCGCTTCCTAGCAACAGAAAAAGTTTGTTTTCTTATGTTATCACTCGGGGATTTTTGCGAGTTCAAAAAAGTTTTAAGCTTTTGCCTTATTTTTGCTAAACATAAGAACGCCACTGTGGCTACACAGGCTAAAAACCTAGCGCAAGCCCACCTAGTGCTGCTTCTCACAATGAAGCGATGGAAACTAAAAGAGAACTTAAAGAAGGGAGCGGAAGAGGAAGCAAAAAATCCCTTATATCCCTGCCTGAAATGAAATACCAGTACCATTTGTTTAGCTTCACAAATTTAAACCTTGAATTGTTGAATCTATGACTGTATACCAGTGACAGAGAAACAAAATCAGGAAATTGACCTTCTCAAGTCACGGAAGGAGATTTAATCATTACACCATCAACTCTGATAGAGATGAAAGAGTAATGCCATTTTACTTCTTGCTTCTGTTCTGATTGAACACACACACACACACACACACACACACACACACACACACACACACACACACACACACACACACACACACACACACACACACACACACACACACACACACACACACACACAGATAAAGGCTTTGCTTATCCGCAGGACAGAGGAACAACTCGGCCAACATGTGACCCTGTTGACCAAACCAATTTTCCCCTTGTCAGGAAGTTTAATGCTTTTTGTTTGTGTGTGTGTAAACATGCATGTGTGTTGTGTTGCGTGTGGTAGAGTGGACTACACAGTGTATAATGACAACATTGCACTGAATGAACACTGCAATGGATAGGCCCGAAGAGAAAACAATCCAGGGTCCACAGGTGGTAAACCCAGGATGAAAGGTGTGTGTGTGTTTGCATGCACAACATAGACTCCTACCGCCTTTTGTGTGTGTGTGTGTGTGTGTGTGTGTGTGTGTGTGTGGCAGGGTGAACCCACAACACAAACTGCTGTGTGGACCCTATATAACATTCTGGAACAACAGACAAACTCATTTTAATATTATTTTGATGCTATGAGTCATTTAATGTGACACCATTGTTATCTTCATCTTAAACTACAAAACTAATTAAGTAAAATAACTCATTATTCCATAATTTAATCAATAATGGGGACATTTTCAGCAAATATACATAAAACCCTAGGATAAAGAATTTGCCTATCTGAAAATGCTTGGTGTAAAAAAAAAAAAAATTCACTGACACTCAGACACGAGGTAAATTTAAATTTTACTTCAGTCAGAGTTCAGTTTTCTGATTTTATTATTAATACCAGGCACTAGGATGACACCACAGCTCAGTGCAACAGGGACAGACTGCTGTATAAAATAACTTCCTAACTTTCACCAGCTCATTTTTCTTCTTCCACAGTCTATGACTTCAAGAATGACCAGCATACAAAATTGGATTAACCCAGACTTATAAAGTAGCCCCATATGAGCTAAAACAGAACGAATAAATAAAAGTAGATAAACAAACATGAAAAAAACCTGTGACGTATTAAAGCATGTTAACACCCAGTAAACATTTCCTACTCCATTCAGCTCCAGTTTACAGTCTTGTGTATTCAAATCAATTATTTTATTTCTGCATGACCTTTGTAATATCACATGTGTGCTCATGTGAGTGCGGGTGTGTCAGTGTGTGCTTCCTCTTCATCTGCTGATTCACTGAACCACATTCCTTATCTAAAGTGGTTTTGGTCAGTCAGCTTCTAAAGAAAATACGATCTGGTGGCAGCGCCAGACGATCACAACTTCAAACTCCTGCAGTTAATGTTTGCTTGGGTGTGCGTGACTCGTGTCTTCATAAACAGCTCTTTAACTCTACCCCACAAAATCTAACAGCCTTTTTATTATCTCATTTATTTTGGCACACAAAAGGACAGTACCATTGTTATTTGACAGCATACTCCTTGAGTTACATCGTTAAACAGTGAAGGCACCATCATACATATCTGTACAACTATTTATAACCCGATTACCTATTTTAGTAGACAGGCTGTTTTGTATGCCCTTAATTGGATGGAAAAATATGGAAATAAGTTGGCAGGTGGCACTACAACATTAAGTAATTCATAAACGTTGGATCAATCTCAAATCTATCCTCTTCATATCAGTATGAAACAGAATATATTTGGTTTTATAACATCGTTATTTTGAGACGTATGAAATGAGTAGTTCTCACTATTCCCTGGACAGAATATAATGATCCCATTGTGCTGAAGTGGATAAACCAAAACCTCCATCATTGGTGAATTGTGAGGAATTTGACACGACAATCACCTGAGCTCAAATGTGCCAAAAAATGTTAAAAATAGGCCAGTGGCGAGACCAAATGATTGGCATGTGTGGCATTCTCTTGAATTTGTGCGCACACTAATGAAGTTAATGGTTGGTAAAAATAGATAAATATTCCATTATGAACAAACCGGTCTCATATTTGAACTCTGGGTAGTTACATCACAGGCTGTTCAACCAATTAGAAACAACAATAGAGTAGATAAGAATGAAGTCAGGAAGTATCATACTGGTCAGACTATTTTCCTCTTCTCCATCCTCAATCCTCCCTCCATCTATTGCCCGGCTATCTCTCCCCAGAACAGATTAGACCGGTCTAAAAAGAGATTAAGACAGATATCCAGGAAACTCATTCAGTGAGGTTGGTAAATAAACTTTACTTATCGTGTATGTGTGAGTAAGTGTGTGTGTGTGTGTGGATATGTAAGGCACTTTACTTGGGCACAGCAGGAGAATAGCAGCGATGGGCAAAAGGAGGGGAACTGGAAAGGGGCTGGTTGTTTTTCTCTTTCCATCCCAGAGCCAATTTTCTTTCTGAGTGAATGAGGATTTCCCGAAGATAGAACTGTCTGCCGGCTCCACCCAACACGCTGCGACACAGAGTGTGTTTAAGGCTCAGCTGTCCGCGGTCACTTGTGCAGGTTGTTGTGCTGACCCGCACAGTGAGAGGTCAGAGATGGGATCGCATCGAGGGTGGCTTGGTGTCAATGAATTTGCCCCCCGCCTGGAAGTGTCTGTACTCCAGCCAGGCACTAATGGAAAACGTGAAGTTGGAGTAGTCTAATATGAATGGATGCACTTCCATCTAAAATGTCAAATCATACAGAGAATGAGGCCTGGGTTACACAAGAAGGGATTTGGTCCCTATATGTTCCACCAATTTATTTGGAAATCAATTTGTTTCTAGGCAGAGTGGAGTTCATTAAGACAGAGGGACATATTCTCAGTACAGGCTGTCAGTAGCTATGGGCTAACGCTAGTCAGTTATCCCACTTCCACTTTGGAAGTGTCGGGATTGTGCCAGTGTGAAAGCTTTTATTCATGTAGTCACTGCAGCATGATATGCATTACTTGACTGAAGACACAAGCTCTCAGATGGCTTTTGGTTTTGAAGAAGGAGGAGAAGAAGCAGAAGCATCCTTTATCGATCCCCCTAGGGGGAAATTATTTTTCAGCATCCCATTAAAGGTTTTCATACCTAGGTTTCTAGCCAGAAGCCAACATCAGTCCCAGGTTAAAGAAATCCCATAGCTACCTTACACCTAAATGTATTCATTAGTCATTACCCAGTCACTCGGGGCTCACAGTAAACACTTAGCAACCACACTGTAACACTAGAGCATGGAGTGAAGATCTACGAACAGCAGGACATTAAACATTTAGTTGCTTTGCTTCCAAATCTGACTAACAGTAGTGATCAGGTTAATACTCCCTCGGCATTGGAGAAGGGTTTAATAAGTATTAAGAGTGTTGTTAGCCCAAGGCTAACGAGGGCATTAGCTCTGGGCTAAGCATTATGTGAAGGTTTACTAACTCCACCGGGGAAGTTAGTTGATCAGTTGTTGTTTTTTTTGTTTACTTGTTTGTTTGTTCGGAACTCAAAAGTTTTATCGACAGATGTGTATGAAACGTCATCAGGGATGGGAACAGGTCGTTTGAGAAAAATCTGCATAGCAAAACCCGAAAATTGCCTACCGTTCGAAAAACATCTGTTTTCTTTACAGTTTTGGCAAAGAGTTTTATGAAGATCCAAGTTCAGGGTGTTGGTTTACGCAGGAATGTGACACTCTTTGGAGGGAATAATGGGCGTTGGAAGGTTTCTGGTCGTTGAAATCAGTTTAACATGGAAATAAGTAATAAAACATGAGAGGCTGTTTGTGAAGTTTGATAAAATGAAGCCAATGTTTCATATAATCCCGTGTTTCTGAGCGAGCACTTGTTCAAGTTACCATCCTTTCACGGCAAAACATCAGCAGATTGAGTACATCTACACATCCTGGCTGTTTCTGAACTTCAGTGAAGAATCTGCTGCCTTTTCTGCAAAGCTTGTTTGTCAGAACCTGGCTTGGTTGGCCTGATTTCTCTGCCTTGAACTCAGCATGTCTCTAGTTGTGTTTAATGCCACATTTAGGTCAGACTGATAAAGAAAACACAAAACTGAATGGAAGCAAGCTACTCACAGTCACTGTTAAGACAGAGATATCTGTACGTGCTGGTATTAGGTTTCTGCAGAGCTGCAGCCCACATACAACCAAATGATGGATTAAAAAAAAGATGTTTAACCAGATGACAGGAAATTACGGGATATGCACTAAAGGATGTAGTAAAGAGCTTGAATAAATACAGATACAAGCATCCTGTCACGTCAGTGATAGCGGTATTTGATAGCAGCAATTTTTCCCCTTTAATGACCATGAAATCATTCCTGAGATGGCATGAAAACCTCCAACAACGGCTTTCGTCGTCCACTAACAGTCTGCTAGAGACAGTAATCAGTCATTTTGATTTGATCATGAAGGCTGCACATCAAACTTAAAAATAAATGCTCGCTTGATTGCAGATCGACGTGTGCAGAGAATTCTTATTAAGCTTAATGGGGATGATCAATTAGCAGAGAGAAATGTCAGAATGTTGAATCTATGCCATCCTGAGTCAGGCTTCTACCACCTGATCCATCACTAACAGTAAAACAAAACGAATAAAGGCTTGGCAACTATGAAAGTGAAAACAGCATTTCCAATTAGTAAAAGTTTGGAATAATCCTGACATTTATTTGAAGTCGAATCTCCATTTTATTTCCAAAAACTTTTTTATTTTTATTGTCTGTACCTCAAGGAGTTTCCATCAGAATCAAAAGAATACTTTTCCAGTGACAAGATATTCGTTTTAATCTGGATTGTCAAAAGGGATGAGAAAGGTAACTGGGACACTTATCCCCATCATCGCCAGATTACTCCGTCAAACAAAACTAAAATGAGATTTGGATTACTATTCGTCACAATCAGGCATTGTCATGTTTGGTCACTGCTATAATATTCATGAACAAGGATTTATTGATTATTGTAAACTTTAATTTGGTTTTTACGCACTTCAATCACTGTATGAAGAAATTATTAAAGCTTTTCATTGCATTTGTAGGGATTATATAGTATATGAGAGTAAAAAATGATGTCTTATTGTCAATTACAGCAACATATTTCCCCCCAAAAAACCCATCACATTTATCAAGGTGTTAATAATTTCCCACCAACATCATTATTTCCTTTCTGTGATTTAATCGGTATATTAAAATAATGACGATGGTTTCTTGTGAAGTTTTTAATTAATCGGAAAAAAAATATTGTGAATAATAAAGTGTCTACAGTTTCCTCCCCATTTTATTTCTATTTTCATTTCTGTGCGTCCTTTTTTCTCACATCCTAAAATCAATTATCCACCTCCTTTATGTCTTTTAGGTTTCTCCATTTTATCCTGCATTATCTTCCTTCAGGCTCAGCTTCCTTCTCCGTTTCATTTCTCAGCTTGTCTCTAGTTTTTGCTGCTCTTTGTCCTGTCTCTGTCCTTCCCTCCGTGAAGAACGTGGGTTTGATTAGCGAGAGGACTGAAATCCTGCTGTATTTCATCTCTCCATACATTGCTCACTGCTTTTCATTCATCCTTTTCTTCTGTGGTTTATATGCCGGCAAGGGCATTTAAAAGTTTGTGAGTGTGGTGCAATGCAGACAGGATCAACTTTTTCTACTTGTGCTTGTCAACTTTTCAATTAGATCCCTGTTCCAATAAATACAACTAAAACACAGTATTTAGCTCACAACGTATAAGTGCTATTTTAAACTCTGTTCTTCATTTTCTGAGCTAACCTTGTAGACGCCATCAAGCTGACACCAATTAATCTGAGGGTCACTGACGGCTAGCAGGAGCTTTAACAGCGGAAACGCTGTGTGAATGAGGGTTTTTTTTTGTTTAATTTCCTCCAATTATCTGTTTCCAATTAATGAGATTCCTTAAATAAGCCTGCAACACCGATGAATATAGAGGAGGTCTGCTGTGGAGCTCTAATAGCATCTCATCCAACAGATGTCCAAAATAGGAAGTTACACAATGCCTGATCAGTGATCAATTAGTCCTTGAAAATGAGCTGCATGGTGTCTTTTTTTAATCAAAGGGTGTTGCAGCGTGGGTTTTTACAGAGAGATGACACGTTTTCTTTGACATTCCTTCAGCTACCATCCTGTAGCCGTTTAGCTCTACATCAACAGCCTTTCAGAAGCACACCAGAAAGATTTAGCTGCCCTCCAGTACCAGCCATTCGTCACTCCTTTACCTCCTCTGTCCTTTGGGAGTCCCTGACCTGCAGCAGATGGAGGGGGGGACCCTCCACAGTGATGAAATATGGCTATCTTGAAATGTCTCATAAAAACCAATGGAGGTCAGAGTGAAGCTAAGTCAGAGTTGACTTTGTTTGACACTTGTTGATCTGTTTAACACTCAGATGATCCGAAAGCTGCTGGAGTAAAATGTGTCTTGATACAGACCAGAAGAGGAATCTCTGTGTGTTCTTAAAAAAAAATAAATAAAAGTTTTTGCTTTTAGTTGAACTGCAGTTTGTTTTGTGGAATAAATCCTTTTAATAACTATTCCATATTGTAGCTGTTTGGGGTAATAAATGACACCCGTGTGAATGGTTGCTGAGTAAACCAATGTGAAGGTTGATTACATCAATGTGATTAAAAGAAAGAGGCCATAATCATTCAGATTATTTTTCATAAATCAAACAAAAGTCTGAATAACCAATTAGCTTTCAACACATTTTTAGAAGCAACACTGTTCATTATTCTGCAGCTCCATTTTCTTCATGGTTTTTATTTACCTTGTTAAAATGAGCTTCTTTTCTTTGGGTTTTCTAATTTTGTTGGACAATGAATGAAAAAAAGAAATTTGCAGATGAAAGATTTGTAAATAAGAAATCCTGAATATAATCAGAAAATTACTAGTTACTGCTTCTTCTTTTCAGCAGTAGGAGAAGAAGCACTTGATCTGGAAAGTGGTTTTCCTACTGTGGAAAGGATAAAGGACAGTGTGGATGTATAATGTGCAATAAAGCAGAGGATTGCAGCAGAGGTGAAGATCAGTGACTAACAGCAAAATCCCTCATTTGACATTAGTCCAGAAATAGAAATCAACTTGTAAGAGGCTTTGGGTTCTCAAAAATATAACAGATTTTGGTTCTTCTGATAGCTTCTCTGCAGGTGAATCATTATGTTCATTCTTTCACAAGTCCTTATTATTTATAATGAGATCGAGGCATGTATCCAAGAAGAGAGAATTTTGATATAAAGTGAGTTCAGTATAAGATCCCCGCATTAGTTGAGCTGAACATCATCTGACCGCAATGATCTCCTGATTACTCCTTATTCTCTTAGCTTCTTGTCATTGAAAAGATCCGCAGGAAAGGCACCAAGATTAGATTAAAAGCATTGCTCCTTTTTCTATAGCAATCTTTTCTCAATGAGAAGCTCCAAACCCCACTAGAAAACCAGACGTTCCCCTTTTGATTAGAAAATAAAACATTTTTAAAGCATTGTTTTTGCTTCTATATCTGAGACATGTGGCACCCTGACAATTGTATTTGATGCTGTAAACCACTATCAATGGATGATACTTCTTTACGTAAGTCACCACTGTTGCATCTTTAATGTAACTGCAGTATAGCACTAAGGAACAAACAGAATCATACTAATAATTCAGCTAATTTAGCCTTTAGATAGCTGGGTTACACTTCAAACCAAGAAGCCAACCATATTTTTATAAGATCACTTGAAAGATCACTCACCTTGACACTCTATAATGGAATACATTTTTACTTGAAAGCATCTTCCTAAAGCACTTATTCATTCATTCATTCATTTTCGAACCCGCTTAATCCAGCTGACTGTAGCCAGTGCCTATCCTGGCAGTCTCAGGGCGTGAGGCGGGGGACACTCCGGGCACGACGCCAGTGTACCGCGGAGCCACAAAGAAACAAACAATCATTCACACACACACTCACTCCTAATCATTCGCTAAGTTTCCACTGTTCATCACCCGCTCAGTCCGATCCTTTTCATAAACCAACAGATTACAATATCCATCTTTAAAGCATCCCACAGAGGTGGGATGAGGTTCAGTAGGATCCTTACCTCTTTCCCAGACAGGTAGTAGGCAGACAGTAGACCTCCAACAAACCGGATGTTCACCTCGAACACAGACACTTCTGCATTCTACAACAAATAGAAAGAAAAAAAAACATGAGGGTGGTCAATACCTGATCTCTCTACAACAAATAAGATGAAAAAAATGTGTCATCAATGCGTTGATGACATCACGCAACTGTTTCCATGCTAAGTATTTTCTAAACATGGAGCCATTTCTTATTTTGGTTAATCCACATTGATTAAAACTTGTTTTTTAACATCTATCTCTAAAGACAAGTATCTTAAGCTAGCAGTCATTTATTTAAATGACAGTCACAAAACTGCCAGCATATATAAAAATACAATGCTTCTATTTCCTGACTATTTCCGGCAAAAGAAAATGGGACAAGCAGTGACAAAATCTGCAAAGCCAATTTTCTAAAGCCATTTTCTCAGCAGCAGAACAATGAAGCTCCATCTCTCTGACCACCATTCTTTACATCTTTATAAAGTCAGTGACGGTTTTTTTTCTGCTTGACTGACAGCTCTCTTAAAGTGACTACTGTCATCCGGAGTTAGAACAATAATCTCTGTCCTGATGAGACAAAAAAACAAATTCTATGCCAGACAAATTGTGTCCTGTCTGAATGAGTGATTGAGTGGTTGGATTGTGCAGCTAATTCATCGTAATTAAAACGGAATAATTTCATCCACACAAGACAGAAACCCGAGTTGAGAAAGGACTTCTTCTGCCTGCTGAAGGTTAGCGGTTTGACTGACAAGATAGTGAAATTTACTCGAATGAAGAAATGTTTCAGTTTGACTTTACAAGTTGTGAGAATGTTGCTTTTGAAGAACCATTTAGAACAGCTTTCCTGCAGTATCTTGTGTGTTTTCCTTCCTTAACAGTGTCGCAGCGTGAAACAGATGGATGATGACCCTCTGAGTCAGCAGTTGTGTGATGTTATCTCAGTCCAGCCAGAAAACTTGTCTGTTTGCGAACAAAGAGCCAAGTTTTCTGAAGTTAAAGCCATGACAAAGTCCACAGTAAAATGCACAGAACTACTTAAAGACTCTAGTGAGATGAGTCAATAAGATCATGACCTGAGTAGATTATCTTATGTTCATGTTATGTGTCACAAGAAAAGAAGTGGCAACTGGAGACATAATGAGGATTTGCCGTATTCTGATTGCAGGAAATGTTCTTCTTTTCCAATATATAGTTTATGATCTTAAGTTGTGTTTCACAGTGTTTGAGTTCCGACGGGGAGTCTCAGGAGTGCTATAAACCCTATACTCTTGCTCTTTTTCTTTAAACAGATTGAGCAGCTAGAGTAGAAATAAATGGCTGTGACCTACGTACTCCTGCTGTGGGACTCTAAGCGAAGAGGTATTGAGCTACAGTCATATTTCATCGGGTTGTGTGATTCAGAACAACACAGCATGAGCTCCATCAACTGATAACCTGGAAAAGTTACAGATTAACTCATGAGTCAGAAAACTCACACCGAGTTATGTCACTTCATAAATGTGCTCTGGGAGAAGCAGTCGCCACAATCTAAGTAGCTCTTGCATTAACAGCTCATGCTACTCCTAACCAACCCAAAACGTCTCCCAGTAACTGAATCCATGTGTGGTTTGACAGTTTCTGGATTAAGACATGTGAAAAATGTTATTACAGGCTCTATTAAACATACTATGGTGATTTTGGGGGCCTGAAAATGATAATTTCTGAAAGCAGGATACAGAGTGGGATATTTTGAAATACAGTCCTACGGTTGCAATGTGACCTTCTCTGCAAACAATGATGACTTAGCCCTATTTACCACACAACTATTCCAGCCTTACTTATTCTGACAGACGACTATGAACTTGACAAATATCAGCATCTGACTATCAGGTCTTATTTGTGCTGCAGACTCTATTAAGTGCATTAATGCTCCTCCAATGCATTGTTGCTGAATCACAGCAGTTATCTTATTCTGTGGTGTTGAATTCCAACACTATCAATCTGTTGCATAAATGGGGCCTCACTTATCAAAGGTTACCACAATAAATAGCATAAATGTATTTGAAATCATTGGATACTAACAACAAATTCAAATTCACCATAATCTAGTAAACCCACACTCTAGGATCAGGGGTCTCCAAACTTTTTCCTGTAAGGGCGATGTAACTTTTCCCTTTTGATGGGGGGCCGTGGTCAGTTTGTAACAAAGTCTGTGATGATTGCAGGGATGCATAAATGTATACATGTATTGTTTTAAAAAAAAACCCCCAACACTATTAATGAAATAAAACTATTTATGAAATAGATAATAACCAGGGTGTTTTTCTGACACTGTTCAGGGGGGGTGCCAAATTTGGAGGCAGGCAGCATCCGGGGCCATGGGCCATAGTTTGGGGAGCATTGCTCTATATCATATTTTTTCTTTCACATATCTTCCGTAACCAGCTTCTCTCGCAGCACTAAGAGGTTATAAACCATTAGCGCACCACACAGATCCCCCAGAGACGGTTTACACAGCAGTTACTGTCAATAACTACAGCAACTTCGTTTCCTCCACTCACCACTGCTGTCAATTCATTTTCAGTTGCTCTTCAAAATCTCTAGTTGTACTGATGCACTCATGTTGCACAAACACATTAAGCACATTGGCTTATATGTCATGATCTGATACTGAAGTCTGTTGTGTTGGCGACAAGTTTCTTCACATCTAGAGTCATAAATCTCAAATACTGAGAAGGCTTTTTTTTCTTTGTGGTGTGTCTGAAGTTATCTGTCATCAGGACTGGGTCTGTTTAGTTCTCAGATATGTTGCCTTCAAGTTTTGATTTGGCCACACCTCAACATGCCCTGACAAGCCAGAACTGGATTGAATTAGAGGTAACCTGTGTGTTAAGTGTCATGTTTCTTCTTTTGTGTAGCTCTGTTGCTGTTGCATTAAATCAGGGCCTGAAACTGAAGTCCACATTGTTCCCAGGGAGGTTACTTAGGCAGACAACATTCAGGATGTTGTGTTGTTCATTATTTAAAATTTGTCTCACCATTCAAGAACATATGAAGAGCCTCAGATTGCTTGGAGTGACAAAAACCCCAACAAATATTAGGAAACAAGGCAGGATTATGCAAATAACTTCGCTGTGGTGTTGCAAAAACCACTGAAGTGAATGATCTGAAACGGAAGATCAAGCTGTCAACAGATTACAGTCAGGAGGATTAAAGTTAATCTGTAGGTAAACTTCTCCAAGGTATTTGATGATTACACTGTTTAAGACTGATTTATTAATCAGTCTTTGGTCCCATGACAACAAGACGTGTTTACAGACACAACTATGGTAAATAGAAGGAATATTGCGTCGTCTGAAGGGTTTATCCAGCAGCTTTGAAACCCTAATGAGTCAACATGGTGTCTCCACCTGTGTACAGTTAGATCACTAACACACACTACTTCATCACCAATTCAGCAGTGTTGACTGTGTGTGTGTGTGTGCGTTACTCTAACTAAACAACAATACAGATCCATTAGACATGTTTTGACTATTTGCTGTTCAGATTTATTAATACCGCTGTGGAAGAGGATTCAGACTCAGAGTGGACTCATTTCCTGTTCGCTCTCTCTCGTCTAATACAACAGCAGTCGGCCTACATTAAACCACACATTAGAACACAATCGCCGCGTTTGTCTCCTTTTGTTTAGGACAAATATTGTGGAAAGACTGATTGCAAGATAGATCATGAACTGAATGAATCGTTACTCGTTTTTGATATATCAACACCTACAGGTTCTCTAATTTACATGTTTTTGGGGGGTTTTCCGGGGGGAGTTGGGGCAAAGAACTCTATTTTGATCCAAGCTTTTCATAAAAATATTTTCAATAACTTGAGAACACATTAAATGCATTATGATCAAGCAGAGGCCATTAGAAGCCTGGATAATTGTTTCTTACAATGCAATCTTCCAGTAAGAGGAAAATAGCATTAACTTTTATATCATGCCATTAGGGATACATTCACTGCATAAAATTTTTAACAACCAGCAATTTTCAGCTTATTATGTTTATTGTATTACATTTCAAGTATACTAATCATCATGTATTTATAACGCTTTATGAGTTAGAGAGAAAAAAACCCCACTTTCCTTAATGTCTGTTTCATAAACTCCTTAAAAAACTGTCTGTTGGGATGACTTACTGTAAACTATTTTATTTCACCTCTAGCTCCTTGTATGTCAGATGCAACATTTCATTCCACGGCCACGTATATCTGACTGCCTTGTGAATGAACCTTAAGGTGTTCCACACTCCCATTGGCTCAAACATATGCTAATAACGTTTCCAAGTGTGTCTTCCAAGGCCTCCTTGCATTGAGGGAAATAATTCTAACCTCCATGTAGAGGATCATGACAAAGGGTCAAGGTTCTCACGTGATTAATGGGGATGATCAACACAAGGACATGCATGCAGTTGAACCACCATTCCAAGGTAAGGCCCTGATGATAAAAATATGCTTTCCCATTGTCCCTTTTAATATTTGATATGTCTCATGGACACAGAGTGTATTTCGATTGGTTTTCTTGACCAGGTTTGATTTTCTTACCACATTAAAGTCCAAGTTCTTCTCAACCCAGTTGGTAGCCTCATCAAATTCGTCGAACATTTCCATAATGTAGAGGGAATCCAGAGCATCCACTATCGTCGCTCCATTTATGCTACCTGAAAGAAAAACATATATTAGATTTATTTTTGCCTTTTGTCGATAAAGATGTCTTCAGAAGCGCTGAGCACACTGACATGTCTAAATTAAATAAAACCTGAGATTTAGCCTTTCCAAAAGCACAAAAATAACAGATGGAGTTCGTGCTGATGCTAAAAGCAGTTTAGTTAGCATAGAATATACTTTCAGTGTCTGAAGAAAACGCAGATACATTTGAAGGTTGAATGAATTATTTTGCACAACAGATGGCGAGAGGCAGCAAATATCAGCTCTGTTGAAATGTTGGGAGCATTGCTCATCTCTTGTGATTACCCTCATAGCAGGAGGAAAGACAAACAAACCATTATTTTTTCCCCCCACTATCATTACCAAAGCCCTTAAAAAAATCTAACACCAGCTGAACACCTCAGTCTGTGGATCATGAAGTACGCAGCGCAGAGACCTTCCGTAAGGCTTTCAGTCTGAACGCACTTTTTAAAAACGCGAGCTTCAATCTGAGGTGGAAGACCACTTAAGGGGGCAAAAAAAGGATATAGATGGTGAGGGAATGAAGAAATGGTAGCAAGAAAATCAGTGCAACAGACACGAAGAGCAAATAAAAAACATTAATACATCCGTGCTTGTAGGAGAGGAGGGCAGGCGAGAGAAAAGACCTTTGAAATGGATGTTTCGTCAAAGCACAGTCAAGGTGAAACCTGGAGAGCTGCCGGACTGATATTGTGTGAATCTGTGGGTTTATATCCCTCTGAATGTCGTGGGAGGAATAAAGGCAGCTGAAGGCATTTCTGTTAGACACACTGCTGAATCATTACGGTGCAGGGGTTACCGCCATCCTTCAGCGCGGCGCCTGGATATTATTCTCTTTTCAAATTGCCGCTGTGAGATAACAGCTCGGTCAAACGTTTGAGTGTGAAGCTGATTTTCATTACAGAACTATAAATAAAACTTTTTCTGCACAAGGCTGCTGATAAATCACATTTGCTGTCTTTTAATTATATTAAGGGACACTGGGCTTGTGCGCGCTTGCATAGTGGACAGAACTGACGCCTAACACCGTGAAGGACCTCAGTGGAAGTGGAGCAACCATAATAATAGTCATAAAAGGCTAACACTATAATTTATTGGACAACTATTAATGATGATAATGTTTTGGTGAGCCTCACGTTATGTTAAATAAAGAAATCAGCAGATTTTGTTCCTGTTATCACTTGTTAACATCCTTTGTGTCTTCTGAATCACATTTTTAGAGACTATAGGAAGCGTTTCCTCCTATTCATTGTGTTGTCTCCTCTTCCTGAACCTTTAAGCATTTTAAGGGTGAGGAAATGTTTATGGGGTTTTTTTTGTGACCTAAAAAAAGGAAAGGGTTTGAAAGCTGTGGAAATGTTCTTTGAGCTCTGAATTTGGAAACAAAGACAGAGTTTTCAATGAGTTTTTGATCTCACCTATTTCCGTTGAGAATAAGATGAGATTTAACAACTGTCAGACCAAGGGAAATGTAGAAAAGGATGCAGAGATGAGAAGTACATTTCTGAGAAGACAATCATCATTACTTTTATATTCTCAGATGGAATAGAGAAAGATGGTGGAAAAAATAGGACACTAAAGGTTTTTATTCCAAAAGAAAAGCATCAGTCCCTCAAAACAAACCAACCAGCTCTTCCTGGTATTTTTTACCATTACCCATCCTCTGACCTTCTATCTCTTTCCTTCCTTTATTTACTTTGTGTTCTTTTGTCTCCACCACCTTGCATCCCTCCATCATCAAACACTGGTTTCCCTCTTCAAACAGAAGCGATGGACGGCTGACACCCGCTGCACCTTACAGGCTTGATTACTCATCTCTCAATCCTTTCATACCCTCTAAGATACAACACAATAGATTGAACTCCTGGGATATTGACATTCTACAACAACCACGTCATTTTTGAGTATTGTCTAAATATGACAAATATCTACCTGACTTGTGTGTATTTTCTTGTTTCGTGGCCACGTGAACTAAACTGCTATGAGGAACATGATGAGTTTTGTCACTGTTGGTAGAGGAGATGAAGACTGAAATATCACGTGGATGACATCGTGCAGAAAGCCCAGCCTTATCAGAGGCCTCAGGCTCTGGGTCACGCTGCCTCCGTGTTGACACTCCTGCATCTCCAGCTGAACACGACTCAACCTGAGCACAGAGCTGGGCTTGATGTCACAGCAATCATGTGAAGCAAACCCCCTGATCCAACCGTAATGTATGCCCTACAACAATAGGTCAGATGAATAGTGACTCTATCCGAGATGAGTTTTAGCCCGGAGCTTGCTACTTCCTTCCGTCAGGCAGCATCAGAAAATCTTGAGTGTTTATCGGGTGAGACCGGCGGAAATGAATCCACTTCAGTCCTTTCCTCCACAAAGCATTTTCTCCATTATATAAGACCTGCTATTTTATGTTCTTGCATTTGACAAGAACATAATAGAGCCTTCGAGTCAACCGCTACCAATGTTTTAGCGGCCTCAGAGTTGAAATATCTGACCTCTCCATCAGTCAGAAATGAAGAATCCTTGGATGAGAGGTGAAACAACTTCAACACCTCAACAACAGTCGAGTTCTTCCCATTCAGCCTTCCAGGAGTGAGCATTTTAGCTTTCACACTGACAAAATATCCCGATTCATTAAGCCAGGAGTCTTTTATCAAAACCTTTCATACTCAGTTGTTGAACAAAAGTCTGTGCAACAAAAGAAACAACGACTTTGCCTTGGGGTAACAAAGTGCATGGTGTATGCAACAAAAAACTGATTTATGTAGCTGTTATTTGCTGATTTAGGGATTTTTTTTTTCTTTTACTACTGTGTTGTTACTTTTGTGACTGTGTGGAAAATTGAGAAGCCTTACAAAAATGATGAAATGCAGGCAATAACAAAAACAGTGCGAGCAAATCTTTTTAACTAAGAAGCCTGAATTTCAAAGATTAGAAAGAATTCTAATTTTAATTTTATAAAGTGCAACTGGAGACTACTCTGATGTGTGATACTGGTCATCAGTTAAAAAATGATTACTGAACTAATTTGTTAATGTACAGGTAGGAATCTCCACCCAGGTGGCAGGTCTTGTCGGATTGGTTGGTAGTGGTGAGAAATGAAATAGAATATTCCATATTCTTTAATAATATACAGAACATTCATTTTTCAAATGTCTTACTAATCTTTGATTATGAAGAATTTCCCATGAAAATTAAAGGATTAAATTGAAGGATTCTGATTTTGATTAGCAACCTTAAACCAGCCTCTAAGATTGAAATGCAATCACATCTGGTTGAGGATCCATTTCCTTTTCCTCTCTTCTGTGATATAAATAACAATTCAGTTGAAACCCCCCTCCCCTCCTGCTTCACCTGTACAGGTGAATGAATATTGGACATGTACATACTGACTCGGCAGCTTTAGTTCACAAACAGCAGCATCAGCTTTCAAAACACTTACAGCAGTAAAAGTGTTTTTGATGTTAATAAAACTGAGTTCTGTTTTCAACACGTGGAAATTCAGTCTTCAAAATAAAAAATAAAAAATGAAGTTTGTGCTCAGCTTACTGGTTCTCCCACAGGAGGAGAAAGGGTCCCAGTGCATCCTATAGAGTTATGTTGACTCGATGAAAACTTCAGATTTAATCCCTAATCCAACAATTTGTTTCATATCTCAGTGCCATCAGTCTGAGAGCGATCCGTTCAGCCCGAACCACCGCCTCACTCTATTTCCAGAGGTCAGAGGGGAGGTGAAGGAAAGTGATGGCTAAGCCTTCGGCTAATCGTGTTATCGTCGGCAGAATGCACTGAAACACACAAACAAGCTCACACACACACGCACACACACGCTGACAGATATTCAAGCATCATCACTTTTTGTCAGGGTTACAGTCAAAGACTTTGCCACGTTTTACCGTGTTGACGGGGAAAGGACAGCTGTGATCATTCCTCAGACAGAAAGAAGAAAAATCCAGGTGTGGAAAATTTTGCTAAATTCGGGTGTTGATTTTGTGTGGTCGCCTCGTCTTTTCAATCATGAGAACTTGCAAATAAATCCTGAGGAGTGTGCGTGTGTGTGAGTGCATTTGTGTCTACTGTATGTGCAAGGTGCTAAGGTGTGTGTTCATCAGGAGGATGGGTGGTGCTGATGTGTGAGTTTTACACTGCCTTAGTGGGGGGAGTTTAATTACTGTCGATGCAGATTCAAGCTTCTGTAGCAACAGAATGCAAACAATATAGAGCTGCGTGATGTGTTTAATACATCCCACCACCTCTGTGCAGAGTGTCATTTACATCATTGCAGACACAACACACACACACACACACAGGCAGACAGACACAGATAAACATAAAAACCTGAGACAAGGCCAGAGCAGAATTACTTCATCCATTTCAATTACGGAGCGAGCCTGAATATCTGATTCGAACACAATGCTTTGTGGGAGCTCAGGTTGCAGCTCAGGACTTAATGTCAGAATATAGAAGCAAGTAAATGATTCGTTTGGAAACAGAAAGAAATGTAAAAAAAAAACCCCAGACTGCTTGACTGGTGGGCGATAATATTTTTATTAGCTTTGCTAGCATGAAGCTAAGGCTGAGGTTTGATGTATAGCAAAGCTTTAGCTCCATTTTTATTCCATCCAGGTAGACCTATTGTCACTACAGTAACGTAACACATGGACCTGCAGCATTTGTCCAGGAGACAAGGTGCAGCCCTCTTCACTGAAAACTGACAAGGAGGGAAAACAACATGAACAAACAGAGCATCACAAAGCCCTGGCTGTGTCGACGGCACAGTCTGCCATTCGTTCATTCATCGGGCTTTAAAAAGCACTGCGGCCAGAACTGAGCAGATAACCTGTGCTGAAAGGCCGGCGTCTCAGGAGAGTCGTACGCCTTTCATTTCCTCATGCAGCCCACAGCCGGAATTTCATCCTGACAACAAATACGCAGGTCTCAGGTTGGCGGAGTATAATGGGAGTTAGACAAACCCTCAAGAAAACTGGAAAAGGCTGGCAAAAGTTAGGTGCCCATGGTGAGACACTCAATCCCATTTATTATTTATAATACATGAGGGAGCAAGTTATCGGCTCCGCCTTCTCATTGAGCTCTGCCAATCACTGTGTGACACTGGAGGTCTCATTCGCAACGGCATGTTCACCAAAAAAAGGAGTAGCTCTTAATTTATAGAGAAAGTTTACTTCAATTTGAATCACAATGGTTTGTGGATTTAAAAATGTGAACCATTAATCCAATGAATCCGTCTCCATGAGTCACATATCTTGGACAACCAATCAGATGCGTTCACGAGTACAATTCTCTTTGACAGCAACACAAAACATCAGTAGTGTTCTTTAATGCGTCATATTCTTGTTGAGCATGTTGAGTTATTCAAGCCCTTGGGGAAAGATTTGGTTGGTTGCACGTGGGAATATTTTTACCCTCGGCAAGAATGAGAGGAAAGCCCACGAAGGAGGATCTATACATCAACCTTTTAGAAAGTATGGTTGTTGTGGAGCGTAAGACGTGGCCCGAGAGCAAGAGATTCAAGCACACGAAAAACACTTAAATATTTTTTACTGCGCTTCAAAATGAAGAAACCAGAAAAGCTGGTATGGCAGTGTTCTCTCTCTCTTTTTTTTTTTTAATAAATATGACCTGAAAGAAACTCCAGCCAGTCTAATGTCAGTTAAGGCTATAAAAACCCAACCCAAACTGAACTTGATGCACACCTGAGGGTAAGAAAGGTTGAGCTATAATAAGCAAAGATAAATAAGTTCCATAGATTTGACAAGACTGGGCAAAATGTCTGATAAAAAACCTCGAAAAAAATTCCAATTTTCATAAACTCGTTGATTCTTGGATGACAGAAACTGTTTCAGGTCAGGAAAGTCACTTCGTTTGCATAATAATCCAAGCCAAGGTAATAATCCCATCAGCATATCATTGTGCGTCACGTTATATAGGAGACAAATATCTGTGACAAGGCCCAGAGACAAAGCCGTCCTGTTTACTGAAGGAAGCCGGAGTCTCCCACAGTAACATATTTACTTTTCTGTACCACAGGAACGACGGATGACAGAGATAGAGAACCAGAGACTGGCTAACACGTTTGAACAGGCTAATCTAACCATTAGTATTCACGCTTCGCTTTCCTTTCTGTCCTACGTTTACGTATGATAAATTCCTGCAATCAAACAGCGAATGAAATTTACACAAAGCTGATTGAATTTTCTCATTAAACATAAAAAAAGTAATCATTAAAAAAAGGGAGTCTGTTAATCTTCGTCACAGAATACTGGAATAGACTTGTTCTTCATGGTGAATGCAGATTTTTGAATATTTTAATTTGACACTTCTTTGACAACCATGTCCGGATTACAAAGTGAAAATTGTTTACAATAAGATGCAGAAGCAAAAATAAAAGTCATGCTGTATAAAAAAAGCATGTCTCTAATGATCTTTTTAATAGAAAGAGCATGAAAGACTCTCTCAGACTGAAGTCGATGTACATAAAAGGAGGTTGAACATCAGAAGAGTCACCTTGCTGCAAAAAATTTAACAAAGGCTTGACCCAAGTCTGCTGCTTCAAGCCCTCTTTATAACCTGCTATGTATCTGCTCAAAGAGCCTGTCATCCCATCAGCTGTGTAATATGAGCGTTACGGGGAGGAAAGAGAAAATAAACAAATAAAAACAGCCAAAAAACCAACAGCTCTGCTGAGTCCTTGCAAACTCCAGTTCAGATAATCTTGTCACATACGGAAACAGCACAAAATTTCGATGTTGGGAAAATAACTGGACTTCTTGCATTCTAATGTCTGACTTGTTTTCAGATTCCAAAACTTAGTCAAAGCAGGAATAAAACTATAGAGAGCAGAGGGAGCGACAGAAATCACAGCAGATCCTAGATCGGTTCGATAATCCTGACCCCGCAGCATTAAATTACAAGCGATGACGTCACGTTTTTAATGTCTCCGTCTTGTTAAAAACTAACCGGTCGCCTTTGGAGTCACACATCTCATCTGTGCTCCATTAGGTGATATGGATTAAATATGACGTGCTGCCATTGGCCCATGCGCTCGTCATATCATAGCAGACATGTGGGATCCTCTCCTTTTAGCTTCCTGCTCCGGAATTATTCTGTTCTCTGAATCCAGGTCTTAATCCAACAATCTCAGTCAACTAATGACACGACATGAGGATCAGCTCGCATTGTGTCTGAGTGTTTGTAAAAGATTATGCTAAGACAAAGTTATTGTTCTAGTTTCATTTGGCTTCTGTCACACAAACTGGGCGCTGATTGCTCCTGAAATCACGTCACAGAGAACAGAGGCGAGTAAAGTGTGTTTCTTTAAATATGTCTGATGTTTGTTTTTGTATCTTAAGACAGAATAAGATGAGCCGCATCTTTACGGCACAACAACCGGCAGAGAGCACCAACAGAATATAAATATATGATAAAGTTGACATTTAGAAGTGTCCATAGATGGATGACTAACTGACAGCCAATTTGGCTGATAATCTAAAGGCCAGGGCCATTGTTGGCAGGGACAAGAGATCAATCGTGTGTGTGTGTGTGTTCTTCACCCACCGAATAGATTGCTGGAGTGGCCTTGCTTGGAGATGGGCCTGAGCTCATTGGAACCCCAGGCGTAGCGTCTGTAGCTGCCCCAGGCATGTTTCATCATCTGACAGAAGGGGGGAGGGGGGTACAGAGGAGAAAAAGATGATGAAATTTAAAGATTATAGACATTAGACTAATTGTTCCTTTTTTATTTTACTTATTGGCTAACACCATTCATTTACGGTATTGATTCATCAAAAGGGTTGTTATGGGTCATAAAATGGCAAAAAAAAACCATTTACACATAAAAACTGACACAAAAAAAATTGTTTTTTTTAAAACAAGTAAGTGTCATTTAATACTTGAAAACCTGAACAAAACAATTGCCATCAAATTACTAGAATGCTAAAAGAGTGGATTAATGCAGTGTTATTTAGTACAGTTATTTAGCAGCTACACGGATATTGAACTCATTCAAGAATATAACACTTCCTGATGCCATCCAACTACAAACTGGAAGAAAGAACTTGGGGTGGACATAGTAGGATGTCCATGATCCACTCAAACCATCTCCTAGACCAGAAATCAACCAGTTGTGGTTGCTGTCTGATTAATCGGCTCACCCTGGGTTAAAACACAGGGATTGATCAATTCCATTACCTACTAAGCAAGTAAGTCAGGCTTCAGCTCTTTATCATCTAGTAAAGTCTGTGGTCTTCATAGCAACATGAAGAGTAGCTTCTAATCCCACGCCCAGGCTCCTCCTCCTACTTCGCATTTTTCTCCATTCTCTTAATCCGGGTTATAAAGCGCTATTCCAGACCTTTGTGTGTGTGTGTGTGTGTGTGCATGGGCAACAGCAACCATTATTGCAGAGTGACATGACTATTTCCATTACTGCTGCTGACTCACCATTCGTCAGCTGATTTGAGCACAACTGTAATGATTCAAAAAGGCTTAAAAATATACCAATGAATTGAGTCAGTCAGTCAACAGGGAAGAAGTCTGGAAATCCTGTCTTACTGCTCATCTAGTCATACTTGAACAGATAAAATCAAGGCTTAAAGGAAGTCCAATAAAACATGAGAGGCTGCTCTGTATTACAGCCACTGCTGTAAGAACAACATCTGTAGATAAAGTGATGGCTGGACTCAATTGAAACAAACTCACCAACCTGTTCCCAGTTGCCTGCATCCATACCAAGTAGCTGGGTGTTTAAAAAAACCCCAACTGTTTCATTATGGATTCATCAGTTATTTGTTTTTTGGAACAAATTCAAAAATTGAGTTCACAAAACATAAGTGAAGAGAGAAAAACGCTTTTCAGGGCCAAGTTGGTGTCTTACAGCTGATTATTCCATTCATGCATCATAGCCAAAAAACAAGCAGCAGTTGATGTCGATTAAATGATTGACTGACTTATTGTTCCAGCAATAATACAACACAGCAAGAAGCTCCCCAAATGAAAGTCGTTGTGAGTGCTAACCGCCACTAGGGAGCCTCCTGAATTTCAAAGTTTGACTGCTGCGTTATTGAGTAAAAACTTGGTGAACAATTACAAATAAACTCCACTGACCAGGATGAACTTAAAGAGGTTGTCACAAAAGTCATTAAAAAAAGGACTAGAAAGGGACTAAATCCTGCAAAGCTCATCCATCTTTTACATAAAAAGATAGTCCAGCATGATGAAAGATTCTCAGGCTGGAGCATCAATACTTGATTTTCCTGCTTAATACACAAAGAAGCAAAGTCAAGAAGAAGTAGTGGATAGTTAGCATAAGTAGCACAGCAACATCTCGTTTCATCAGTATCTCATTGTGCACACAGACAACCCTAAGAACACTCACTTCCAAACAGACATAAAAGTTCTTATATTTTAGCATATGCTACTGCTTCATGTTCACAGGAAAAACAGCTGACAATAGCTGCACTGTTTGCATAACACATCAAAAGGACAGCTAGGAATGGCTGATCTTCGGTTAAACCCACTAATTAAAACCAGTGAGCCTGCTAATTAGCGCTCTGACATGAACGTTACAGTAAGACACTCCGATGCAGCATGGCAACACGAGAAACAGTCCAGAGTCATTCCCAGGTCTGGTTCAAGTATGGAGATAATTATGTTCTCCACGGGCTCCACAGGTTGAAACTGGACAATATTTTAGGAGATTTTATACATCATGAGATTATTTTTTTCTCCATTTGGAATCAGAATCCTTTATTGCTCCCTGGAGGGAAATTCGGTTCGTTACAGAAATGTACAATTACATAAGTTGGACGATGACGAATTAATAGTCAACATAGGGTATGTTTAAAAGTTACCACAGAGCTCATACTTTGTGGTGTCACACAAAGTATGGGACCATATTGTTGGGGGGCATTTTTCTGGTCCTTTTCAGGGGGCCGTGCCAAATATGGAGGCGGGTCGCATCCGGCGTGCGGGCCTTAGTTTGGGGACCACCGTTATAGAATACTGAGTCAGAACCAACATCACAGTCACGATTAGTCAAGTAAACCAAATGAAGTGTACTCATCGTGCTGTATATAAAAGGAATACCGGTTAGTCACGGTTCACATTCTCCATGAATGAGCTGAAAGAACAGTCTGAACAGATTAAAACTAAGAAGCTTGTTATGACCCACTGTGGCCCTTTAATACCGGTGGTATTGACTCGCCTTTCGTTGCATTTACATTTGGTAAGCCTGAAACCTGTGGGTATTTTTGTTGTCACCTCTGCTGAGGTTCCAAATAAGCTCAGATGATACCAGATACAATGGTGGAGGCATTGTTGACTTCTGATTGGAACGATTCTCTCTGTGACCAACCATATAAAAAAGTGCTAACAAAAAAAAAAAAAAAAAAAAGCAAGGAAAGACTGTCGGTGTAAAATAGATATGAGGAAGCCTCAGGTATCGTCATCAGCTTTCATCAGTTAACAACTCTTGACTTTCTTTAGTGCAAAGAAATTGTTGCAAATTAAACACCACAAAGCAAGAAAGCCTGTGTTTCCACGAGCTGTAAAAGGACAAGGAGTGTAATAAGGGCTCCTCTCAAAGGGAGAGGAGCTCTTATTGACTCTGAACAGACAGGGAGTCTCACTCCAAAACATTCCTGTGCATTAACTTCTATTGGATTTACCGCTCAGGATCCATGTGTTGACGTTAATTGGATTAACTGCTGGGGATTTTCCAGGCTGCCGTTATTAGGATCTGATGGATGAATCTATTTCAGACGCGCAGCCGCTCCAAAGTAAATGTCTCTGTGTTTAAGGTGCAGCGATTTATTAAAGTCCATTCCAGCTACAGGATCTGAATCTCATTCAGAAGTTCTTGTCCCAGCAGTGTGAAGCCACACACCATCTCCAAGAAGAGAGGATTTCTTACAGAAGAGTTTGTGATCAGCTTTGCTGATCACCTCCTCCTCCCTCGCTCTTAAATACCCTCCAAGTCTCCTCCTGCTCCACCTCTCCACCGGTCGATTGATCCGCCTCAGGCGCTGGTCTAATAACTGGATTGTGTTTACCGGTGACATACCTGCATACAATTAAATGCAAGTATGTGCACGATCATTTCGATTGACAGATACTTGTTGTTTCCTGTCAGAACAGCAAACATATTTACACACAATGATGCAAGAATGATGGGCAGTACTGTAGGATAATGGCACTTCTTTTCAATAAGTAAATCTATAATATCCTATTATCTGTTTTATCATTTCAAATGTTCACAGAAATAAAGGGAAGTGTAAACCAAGATGAAACTATTCTGTAACAGAGGGGAGGGGGGGATGCTGGAGGTTGAGCAGATAATAAATGCAATTTAAAAAAATGGAAAAAATGCTGCAGCGCCCAGTTAAATGTGCATCTGGAGCCAACGGCTTACAAGATAACAGGCCATGCAAATAGCAGCCTGCTCTGTTCTAAAATATACTTCCTCTGCTTCCCATAATGTATTATTACTTCAGAGACATCTGGAACGCTCTTTAATGTAAGGGCAGTTTCGAGTGGAAAAAAATAAAAATGAATATAGTTTTTTTTTTTTAATTCAGTGGGAGTGAAAGGTCTTTTTCCCTCACTGCACTTGAATCGCCTCATGAATATGGACTCAGATGTTAACATGACTGGATATCTATAGGGAAGACAGGAATAAATAAAGTTTGGGTGAGAGAAAAGAAAAGGTGATCCCTTTGTAAAACTTTTGAGATGCTGCATGACACAAAGTGAAATATGCGTTAATAATAAAAATATGATTTATTCCACTGGGTCCTGCTCAAACGTCAAACATAAATACCTGCCGTTGCTTCAGAGTGTATACTCCAGTTTGTATACACACAACAACAAGCTGGAGGATAATGACCCCATTTGCTCCGAGGTGTCTTAAGTAATGAGTAAGAAAGGGGAACGTGTGCTAAACAGGAAGCAGGAAATGAGATTGGGTTGAAGCTGAAACCGAATCCCGTCTCCAGGGAGGCGTTTGCGACTAACACCCTGGTTACAGGTGCACCGTGTGTGTGAGGAAGACAGGGGGAACAGTCAGACGACAATATGGTTGTTGGGCAGATAAGGACGTCAGACAGCCAATCGACATGTGGACCACACACACACACACACACACACACACACACACACACACACACACACACACACACACACACACACACACACACACACACACACGTGTGTCTGATCTGCCTGCCAAAGCAGCATCCCCAGTGAGCGAGAGGAGAAGCACAGATGCTTGACTACTTCACAACCTGCCATCTGAATGAGGGGAAGATAAAGATGGAGGGAGATATGGAGGAGGGAGGTCAGGTCAGACACAGCAAGGACAGATAAGAAGCAGGACAGAACCTCCACAGACTCGAGGGGAAACAGCTGACGAGGGAGAAACACCACGCAAATGTGAAGAAAAGCTGTTTGAAGCAACAGTACAACCATTGATCGAAACCAAACCACCGTGTTACCTTCTATATATGAACATATTTATATAGGATATTACCCAGGCTGCACCATTAGCACATCCCATTTTATTCAATGCAGTTTTGTAAAAGAGGATTTCCTGTTTTGTACAAGCAATTTTTACATTTAATCAAACCGTTATAGGATGAGTCACCACAACAGAGAACAGAAGTTGATCTGTGTGATAAGCGAAAAATTGTTTCTGTAGGAGGAAACGAGGTGGAATACATGTTAAATCTGCCATTAGCAGATACAATTTATTCACCGGTTTGGGCTTGTTGCCACACATTTCATCAAAACTGGATATAAACAGATGCTAGTGTTTGAAACAGTTTTACAGACGACAGTCAAAAATAGGACAGACGTGTCAAGTTTAATGACAAGAAGACACGTATAGCAGAAAAACTCACTTTATCCTTTACAACGAGTAAGAAAACCACAAAAACAGAGAAAGGAGCTTTGATTTCGCCAAAAGTTAAAATTCATCTCAGTGTGTTTTATTTTCCACAGGGTTGTTTCCAAGGCCTGTTTGTGTTTATGCTATCATGAATTTAATCTCTCCTTCTTCATCCGCCTCCTCTTTCTATGTAGATGCACTGCCGTAAAAAAAAAAAATACTTCTGCCTTTCTCTCAACCCTATATCTGAGTCTAAACAGCCTCAGAGATGCTTCATAGAAACAGATTTAAATGGAGGAATAAAATCACATTAAACATTATTATCAAGTCGGAAAAAACAAGGGGAAAAAATATAAGTTAATAAATCATAGTTTGCATCAAGAGTCTCAATGTACTACAGAGATGGAGGGGAAAAGAAAGTGGAAATGTTGAAACATGGATAGAAAGAAGAAGTGAGGTTTGACACATTAAACGTAATGAAATAAAAATGACAATGTGAAATGGGCCAGACCCAGAGGTTGCAACTCTATTAGAGAACAGAAGACGTCTGGAGCCGGGATAGGGAATGGCTGGGAAAACTCATAAAGGAAAGATGGGAAGTGCAAGTAAAATTACCCAAGATAAGTTTTGTAGTGGGGGGTTGGGTGAAGGAGGACAAGAGTATAGAGACTCTCTTCTTCTACAGCAGCAAGTGGTGGTGTGTCCTGTCCCACCTGAGTGTGCAGCAGGAACCACACACACAGGCATGCAAATGAGCTCAGGTACAAATAATTAGAATAACAAATGTGCGGATATAATAACCAGTAACCCAGGTGAAGCAATTTCTAGGGGTGGGAGACGGTTTAATGACAGGGAAATGAAGGCGAATATTTGTCTGCCTTCTCTGGTGGCACCGAAAAACACGAGTTTAAAAAGCGAACGTCATGACATCAAGAACAAAGCCATATCTAAGATGAAACATTAATGGCTCTCGAAAGCTCCAATAGGTGGCTTTTAAAAGCGGAGCAGCGAGAGCAATGGGATCATCTTGATAAGAAGTCCTGCAGCATTTATTCTGATAAAGATAATACGCTTCGGGACATTTTCAGCAATGCTAATAGATCCAACTGCACGAGAAAAGGAAGAACAGGCAAAGGGTAGAAACACTTTGGGAGAGTCACGGTTCCTCCCCCAAAACATCTCTATCAAAGTGGATTTCATTTCCTGTCCTGTGATTATCTGCAGATGCCAAACTTGACAACATTATAAAGATAGATAGTGCAGTAATGACTGACGCAAAGCCATTTTTAAGTAGTACTTATTTGGCATCAAATCTAGGAGTGAAACAGAGGACAGATGCGGTCCAAAGACTATTACCAACTTTTAAAGACAACCTTCCAAGAAAAAATTACAATTGGACTAAGTAATATTTTATGGTTGAGGTTTGACCTAACCTGGCAGATCTTGTTTTCTGATACAAAATACATATTTGGATACTTTTAAAAGAGCAAAGAAACTTAAAACGAACACTTAGCACTGCTGTTTCACCCTGCTTTTCATTGCTCCCTCACAATTATCTTAAGATGAACCCCCAAGTTTCTGCTTTCTTTTATTATTTTTGTGACCAGTGACATTTGGAACAGAACCTGACCACATGGGATTTTTTCCACCTCGTTTTTCTGCTCGGAGGACAGCACCCTCTCTTCCCCCGGAGACCTGTTCTTCGAGGAGGGGGGGATCAGTGAGGGATTTCCTAAGCGGTTTAGCATTTCAACAGGCATATATGGGTCGGTATTGTGCTGCTGGAAGAAGGATGCAGCCTTCCCACAGTCTGCAGACAGAAGAGGGTTTAATACAGTGCATGGTGGCTCGTTCCTGCAGCAAAAAAAGCTTCACAAAGAGCTGCATGAAGACATCAGACCCTGAGTGACAACCACAACACACCGTCGACATCCCAACAACCAGAGGTCAATTAAACCAGACCAGAAAGAATGTTAGTTGTTAGTCAACCAAATATCTTCGCAACCGTTGCAAATAGAAAAAACAAAAAAGCACATTACTCGGGTGGTAAAGAGGATGAAAATAAGATGATGACCTTGATGTTGAGAAAGCTAGGTCAAGGTCCTATTTCAACTTTTGTAAACTCAGGAACCAAATAAGATAGAAAGACGAGCAGAAAGCCCGTGTGAGTAAGACCGTAGATCAAAGCACTAGCTTTGATCTTCGACCTATGCAAATAGGTCAGGGCAAAATTTTGTAATCAGGGGTGTTGCGGGATATTGCAGTCTGTGACTGTCTTAGTTCTAGTTCATTACTTACCTAACCATGATGCGTTTTTATCTTCAAGACAAGTTGTTAACCCAACTAGCGATGCTCACAATCAACCAGGACTTCATAAGCTCTCTGAGACACCAGAGGTGATTGATGAACATGAATGGATGAGAAATTGAGAAAAAATCCTCAAAATTGTCAAATCAATGCCCTAAAAGCACACAGCTATTGTTTCAGTCGTCGTTTGTCTGTCTGAGCAGCAACACTAAAAGGCAATGATGCATCGCTTTTTGTTCTCCTGGGTTCGACACCAATAAACTCAACTTCAGTGGTAAAAATCAATTTTGATCTATGTGATATTCATTCCCATGGCAGGTAAAACATTGGATTCCATTAGTGAGTTTTCCATGAGAGGAGCAGTCTTCCATTAGAAAGAGCAAAGAGCTCAGACATCAACAGACACCACTGACGGTCCATCCTGATGAACTCATTCAGATATTCTTTTATTATTTCTGAAGTGACAAGTTAAAAACGTTTTGATTACATCTCCTCAAATCACAGGAAGGTGGTAAAAATGTAGGCAACCTCTTCACATCTCATTGTTAAATATAAATGTAATGTTTTTATTCATTGTACTCCAGTGATGAATTCTCCTTCTACCGAGTCAAGCCCTAACATGCCAGTCAATAAAAATAAATTTCCCATCAGGCCTCATCATATTCCATTTATACACTCCTACCAATGAAAGCCTGCGTCATGAGTTAGTGAACTATGATGCTGGTGAGGGTGGGAGACGAGGGTATAGCATGGTCAACAGGGCAATCCTATCTGCAAAGCAACATTACACACTGATCGATATGAGTTGACGGACGTGTGGGTAGGAGCATGATTAAAATGAAGTGAAGGAGAAAATCCATAACCTTGACTTCCTGTTTGGTGAAAAGAAAACAGCTTCTGTTGGTAAAATATGACACCAGCGGGAGAACGGTTATTGGCATCAAATGTGTTACAACTCAACACTGAAGTCTTGGTGATGATATTTTCATTGTCTGACAGTCAAAACAGCTACAAGCAAAGCATCGCGGGGCCGAGGACAAGAGACGGGGGACATAGACGGACGTGCTCTTAAGTGTTCACAACGGAGACCACACTTAATAAGTAATAGCTCTACCATACATTTCCACTCTGAAAGCGCTTTAAAATAAGATGTTTCAGGCAAGTTTTTACATTTCACTGACTTTCATCGCGGGCGGCACAGTGGCGCAGCGGACCCGGGTTCAAGTCCCGCTCTGTGTCTGTCTACCCGTGTTTCCGCGGTGCACTGGCGTCGTGTCCGGAGTGTCCCCCGCCTCACGCCCCATGCTGCAGAGATAGGCTCTGGCTCCCCATGACCCGCTGCGGCGGATATAGCAGTGGTAATCTGAAGCAGATGAATCTGACTTTCATCGCCTGTTCAGACATCACCTTGGTGGGTTCTGGCTCGCACAACTGTATCAGACCAGACACACATTTATTGACTTGACCTTTCTCTCAGTGTAGGAAGCAGCACAATTGGGTTTGACCCAGCTGCTTGACAAAAGGCAAACTAATGAAGTCTTTGTGAAAGGCAGACTGAATTTCTTTTTTTTTTGCTCTCCCTACCATCATCACCCAGAGCTGAATCTCATCATTCATTTGTTTAACACGTTGGCAGAAACGAGCACAAGAAAACAGATTGCCGGAAAATACACACCCTGAATTGTATTCAGATGTTCAACGGAAAGGAAAGATTAATTATGTAATAAGAATTGGCTGTAATGGGGGGGTGGGATCTGGAAGCTGACCAGTTTGGTATTTTGACAAAAAGAAATGCAAAATTATTGTGGCTTTAACTGTTTGATTAATCACACTTTCACACAGTTCTGACATCACCGATGAACCAGGAGTATGAGATTATTTTACCTGTTTGAAGTAAATATGTTTTCAGAAAACCAGGAAATTCATGAAATATAAAATGAGACAACAACAAAAAATGGGAAATTATAAATTCATCAAGTGCACAGTTAAGATATTCTGATAATCAGTTAATCAACTGACTGACCAACTCCATGTTTGCTGGACGTGTTAATAAATTGTGGGTTTATCCGTTTATCATCACTTTTCATGGCCAATAACACCAGGACAAAGGAATAATTACACATGTTTCCAATATCTAATATTTCCTTGTTCACAAAGTTTAATAAATCCCGGAATTGATATCTAAAGTCTTGATAATGCAATGATTATGCCTCATCTCCACAACAAAGAAAGCCGAATATAGATTTACTCCTCTCCAAATTACAGTGAGTAATACATTCAAAAGGATTATAAAGTTGTCAAATGTATTACCTGAATGTACATTGACAGCCATAATTATAATGCAATTTGTGAAGTATTTATGGCTGGAACTATTTAATTTCCTATGATTAAACACTGCAGGGACAGTGATATTGAGTAACACAATGAACATTAAAAGGAAAGTGACAAAAATAACTCTTAAATAGCTTATACTTTTTAACCATATCAGGAATTGAAGTATATTATCCATTTAATTGTCCTCAGTGTATTTTTTGCAAGTCCAAATTCATTAGATCCATATTAGTTTAAACAAATAGCATCTTATTAGCTCAATGCTGAAAAAAAGCTGTAGTGCTTAAGACAGAAATAGTTCTCTGTAGGCAGAGTTTGGTCCTGGCGACGTCAACCTGTCAGACAAATTGTCTAGTTTGCAGCCAGGAGCCGGTGTGCTCCTCTACTTCACCAGCTGAACCCAATGCATCATCTTTTGCCAGCTAAAAGAGTTTCAAACTGGAATTATTACTGCAGCGACAGAAGAAACTTCTCCCAAGTTCCTTTCGTTTCTCAGCTGAGACCTAATCGTTACTTTTCAGGAGGGCAGAAGTGGCTTCCTGAGAGTTTTTCCTTAGCACACTGACAGTGCAATGAGGGGTTTTTATTGAATCACTTATCTAACTGAATCCAGATCTTGTTTGTATTCATATCTCGAGATCTTATGACTCTGTCGTCTGCAACACCAAACAAATGTACCTGCAAGCCCGAAGGCTTGAATGCAAACATAGACAAGAAGCTGTTCCCCTATGGTGGTACAAAGACTGATCAGAGGCTACAGATGCCTTCTTTGGTGACTCTCCTCTGGACCTTAACTTTCTCTGACTTTATCTACATGACCACTACAGGAAATGACCACTAAGTGAGGGTAATGTGAGGACACCGGCTTCAGAGGGAATTTACGGTAAACTGCAGGCTTGATGTTGTGTAAATAGACTCAGAAGGATGACCTAGAGGATCACTTACAGTACAAAGCTTTTTCTTTTTGTCATTACTGTATAATTATATTTTTCCATTCAGCACAGGAAAAAACAACATCAGAAACAATTAAACATAAGTGGAGAAAGAACTGACATTTTTTCATATATTATATACTGGCTCAAACGTGAAACTCAATAAAAGATATTACTAAATATATTGATTGATAACTTGTCTGTCCCTGAGTGAAGACATTACTCTCACTCCCTCTTATTGTCTCTTCGTTATCTATTCCTGACCTTTCTCCACTAAACAGAATATTTCTATCTAGAAAAGACTATTATAGTGGAGCGAAGACAATAAAGTCTGTCAGAAAGCTTCTCCTAAATCAACTTGTGAGGCTTCCATTCGCTTGAAGTATGAGTGTTAAAGAAAATCTAAGCGTCGTTCCAAAAGTGGGAAGAGGTTGAATAACCTGAAGCAGACTCAAGCCTGGCTTTCATTTGAGCCGAGAAGAAACCGATGGAGGGTTAATGTCTTTAAAAGTCGGGACGGACAGCTAAGGCTTTGAATCACAGCGACCTGAACAAGGACAAACCAATCAGGACGCAGAGAGGTTGAAGGTTTAATTAGCTAATCAACACCAGCTCCGTGTAAATTAAACTCCTGCCAGACTTTTCCTTTGCCAACTTGGGCCTGTGGTTCATCTCTCATATCGTTGGGTCAGTCACATTGTTCACACAAGCCCAGTCTTCACTTCCTGTCATGAAGTTGCCAATTGAGAAATCAGGGATGCTTGTAACCAAGAAGTTTTACTGTGTGTGTTGCTGAAAAGAAAAAGTCTAAACTGCCAATAATGTCTGAAAATTAAGTACAATATCTCTTTTGCAGATTAAATTGGCCCTGTGATGAGCTGGCGTCTTGTCTGGGGTGTACTCCATCTTTCGCCCATAGCCTACTGGAATAAGCTCAAGTAGACAGATAAGGTAGATAAGATGCTGGAAAATGGATCGATGAAAATTTCTGAATTATGTTATTGAGAATTTCCACTTAAATAGTGGAGTTACTATCAAATGATTTAAAGAATGAATGACGAGCAAATATTTGAAAATATGAGTATATTAGAAAACATGCAATATTATAGGAAGTTTGAATGATATGGGTAAAAAAACTCACTGAATATTTTGGAGTATGAAAGTTTATAAATTTTAAAAAGGCAGAAGTTGTTTACTTGCTAAATAATTGCAATTTGGACACTAAGTTAATAAATCATACATTTTGATATATAATTTAATATTCTCCCAAGCCATATCAATTTCCTTTACACCACAGTGAGACCAAGAAAGTGAGAAAGAGTGAGAGAGAAAGATACGGAACAGGAAGTCATAGCCATGGATCTTATCGTTTGCAGAGATGCTAATCTTTGCATTTCATTCTCAGCTGGATATCAATTGTGTCCTCAGTAAATATTTAGGAATGCCATTACATAATTGAAAATATCATTCAGGCATAGCTGCAGCGCGACTTCGTTTCTGCCTTACAGAGTATACACAGAGGGGGGTCTATATGCTGACAGCGAATCAAATCAGACTCAAATTATACAAAAACATGCAGCAGATGGAAATACCTTCACCTATGCATACCGTGCTCATTCTGCTCATGTTAGCTTAAAAGAGCATATTCTTATGCCGTACAAATGATGTCAGAAACATAAAAATTATCAACCAACTGTCTTGCAAAAGAAATCACATCCAAAACGAAATTATACCAATAAATATGCAGATGATACTCCTTATGATCCTTAAACTTCACATCCTGCCAAGAAATCTATCAGGTCTTTTAGCTGATGCGATAGGAGGATCCTGGAGCTTGCAGTGGTAGAATGCTAGCACTCACATGGAAGAAGGGAACTAGAAGGGAAAGGGAGATTGAAAAATAAATGGAGTGTGTGATTGACAGCCTATGATTCTGGGTATTAGACTGAATTGGATTAGGTAGAGAGAATCAGTCGGCCACAGCCCTACTGACTGCCCGGGATTCGTTAATAGTGGATATCCAAGTGCATTTTCCTCCGTCTTCATCTCTGGAAACAAGACTCAGTCACAAAATACTTCATCCCCACAGAAGGCCAACAGCCTTGAGGGCTTCACATCCACAATGAGTCAAAGGTGAAGCAGGCAGTGCCAACACCTAGAAGGCTGTATTTGTGGAGATGAATTGGCACCTTGTTGACAGGCTATTTTACCGTAGGGTATTTTTTGTCTTATATTCTGCAGCACCACTGATGCGTCTTTAATGGAATGGTGCCTGAACTTTTTCATGTGGGTCAACTTGAAAACAAGATCCTGGAAACCTGAGCATGTAGTAACATGACCTTACAGGAAATATGAGAAGCTAATGAAGATATGCTCCTCTCTGAAGACAGAAGTGTGCATTATGCTTTGGAATTTTGGCTCAAATCCCAGGTAGCGTCAGTAGAGGGGAAAACATCCATTTAGGAACTTCACACCTTTCTCAACATTATGCTGTTAAAAAGAACAAAGCTTGAATTGTTATTTAAAATTTAGTAGGCCGCAAACCCAAAAAGAACATTTCAGTTGACTTAAAGGCAGAGTGTTTGGATTTAAATGCAGTTAAAAGCATGATTGAATAGTCTCCCACGAAATATAAACTTGCTGTTGTTTTGTATAAAACTATTAATATTTAATGCCGTCTGCATTTCCAGGCTATTTAAAGTGATGGAGAGAAGATCTGTCTCCAGGAAACAAATTGTCTGCAGAAGAAAATGCATCACATTATTGAGTAGCAGCCACAACAAACAACAACAAAGTTTAACATATACGTAGATCCTGAGACAGAACTAAAGTGCCTCTAACTTAGGACTAAGAGAGGGGTACCTCCTCTTCCTACCCTTCCCATCCTCTCCCAAAGGCTCTGAAGTAGCCAGCAACATTGCTAATGTGTGAGAAGAGAAAAGAACGGATGTCCATCCTGGTGTCAAAGCATCCGTTGCAACTTGTTGCTTTTAGCGTGAAGAATGAAATGTGATGCTTTGTGACATCATTGCTATCAGTGGGATCTGTCACATGCCAACTCTCTTGCCCAATCCTTCATTGACTTTGCCTCCTTCCCAACAGGTACGGCTAGTCCGCACTTGCAGTACCAATAAAGAGGGGGAAGGGATGGATGTTCACTCCTTCTCCTATAGATTCCAGTCTGCAGCGGTGGAGACCTCAATGGTGATCATGTGTGACCTTGCGGTGCTTTTTGTTTACTCCTCCTTTCTATCTCTGGTGGGTTCAGTAGTCCAGTTTTTGTGGCTTTATTTCTGTTGTTTAGGTTTTTGGTTGTCTTCTGTTAGGAACTTCATCACATTGGCCCTATGTGGGTTGGACAGTGGCGGCTCTTTCACTTTTAAGTTTGGCTGAGCCACCAGCATTTCTTTCATGAGGAGGTACATGTTTTTTGCACTTGTGGTTTGTCTTAATTATGTTCGATCTCACTTGTATGACTTAGGTTAAGAGATCGTAATAAGCTCTTTGTGGGTAGCTGGGCTAACCACGATGTGCCACACACACGTTCCATTTATTTGATGCTGCACTTTTCCTCCTCCCTTTAATGAAAAAAATTAATTCGACAAACAGTCAGAACACATTCGGAAGTATTACGTGCTCACGTATTTAATCACCGTCTAGTAGAGAATAAATATTACCAATACATCAAACGTTTCAAGGGGGAACAAAACCCCTTCAGATAATGCAATAGGTGTCAAGGGTTTGATGCTGACAAGTACAATAATTAAATCAGTTCTTAAAACATCTGATCTCTCGGCTTGTCTGAACACTAGAAAACATCACAGGTTAAAGTGCCAGGTGTTCCTTGAATGGGGATCATTTGTTAATAACGTATTGTGTTCATACCAAACAGCCGTTATGAATGTAACCAATAACCCCTGAATGGTAATGTGCTAGCATTGTGTTTGCAACCTGAGCTACAAAAGACAAATGGCATCTCGTTGCCTATCCGAACAGAATGATGAACGCACAAGGCGCGGTCATTAACGGCGGCACAACGCTACAAGAGTGTGTTCACCCAGCGTCCCAAGCAGGCTGAGGCCACTCTGCTCGGCATAAATTAATGTCTGCAGCAAAAAGGAATGCTGATGATCTCGTGATCATTCCGCAAACTGCCAATGCTCCATAGAGCTGCACATTCCTCATATGGACCCAGGCCTGCCTGGCATTTTCAGAATAAGGGTCAGGATGAAACTAATAATATGTCAAGTAATAGCATTAAATTCCATACAATCTATATTTACACCATTTACTGTATATTCCTGCAGTGAAATATCAAAACAATTCTGTCTAATAATCTAATTATTCCATAAAAAATTAGTCAGCTATTTCAATAATCCTTCAAACTCTTTTTCCAGCCAAAGCTTTCGAATATTTTCCACTTCCAGCTTCTCAGATTTTAGTATTTGCCGTTCTTTCCTGTTCATTTATTATATCGCACTAATCAATACTAAAAATTAGGAGTTAAGTGCAGCCAGTCGTGCGTCCTGCAGTAGCTTGCTGTTGTGCATTGAAGGCCAGGACTACACCCTCTAAATGGCTGGAAGTGTTTTAATGTGCAACAGACGGACAAAGTGTTTTCATTAACAGCAAACAGCAGCAGCAAATTAACACAGTAAATTGAGGCTGATCATAAAAATGAGGAGAGTTCTCTCAAAACTATGATAAATTTTACCAAACAGGAAAAAAAACTATCGATTTTGAAGGCTTTTCCCAGAAGTTGGGGGAAATTAAGGCAAAGGAAACTAACAGTAGAATTTTTATGGCCCCGAAACATAAAAATGACTTCTGTTCAGCAGAGCAAAGGTCAGAGAAAGAGAGAAAACAAGTGTGACGGGGAAAAAAACGGGAAGAGAAGCAACAAATCAGAGGGAGCTCATAATTCACCTTCACTCCCAATAAAATAGGTTCACACAAAGTAAAAAAAAACCCGGTCCATTTCCAACCGCGGCTCACAGTCTGTGGTGTATTGATGGGATTCGTAAAGAAAAGCAAAGCTCCATAGATTAACTTCAGCTGAAAATGTCAGCCTTTACAAACAGGAGGTCTGACTGGGGTGGAAGCGAAAGGGCACACCACAAGACAAAACTTTTGACAACCTAAAAATCCATTTGAGTTTTTGTTTTGTCGAGCTATCAGTGTACGGCGCCTCTCTTTAGACCTGTCGCTTGATGTTTGGCCGTTCTCGATTGCTGAGACCAAGCTCCGGATGCTGGAGGTGCGACCGGAGGATCAGACAGAGGAGGGCAAAGTGATGGTGGACGGGGGCTGAGATGTTTCTGATATGTCATTGAGCCAGCTTCTGCAGACATGACTTCCTCCAAATCCTGTGAGTATCAGGATTCCAGAGGATGACAGAAGGTAGACTAAGCAACGCAACCTCATTACACATGCAATAAATTAGTTATTTAACTGACAACCAAGTGAAGTGTTTATGGTCTCCATGCGTGTCTGAGGTAGGTCTGTCTGGCAATCGTTGCTTTTAATGCTGCTATATTGAACATATATATGCTTGCTTAAACAGTTTAAATCCGGGCCTTTAGGCTCGCTCCTGCTTTGACCTACAGCACAAATACTAACAGTATATAACAGTCCATCTCCTTTTTTTTGTTCTTCTGAATCAATGCTCGATGATTCTGCATGAGCAGGAACGGCGCTGGGAGAGTAACATCAGTTGGGCACTGTATACGCCTCTTGAGATGAATGACGATCGTAGGCTAGAATGCTTCAAGCATCGCCATCTCCACATCCACGCCTGTGATGTGTAGGATGCAGGGGAATGCCCCTCGCTACGCCAGAATGTACAGAAGGTTACTAAACATGCACATAACTTGCACAACCAGTACAAGTACTGTATATAAGCAGGAAGCAACCATCAGTCACTCTGGGATCTGTCCTCCCTCCTGAGGAGACCTCAAAGCTAAAAGGCAGCAAACTGAAGACTGGCGATGGGTTCATTCATCCTCATACACCTGCAGTACAGCTATCTATAACCCCACAAAATTCTAATACTGTGCTGTGACTATCCATAGGAATATTAGAATTCAAACAAGGCTCAAAATTAAGTACAAATTTAGTCTTTAAAAGGAAAGAATTGCTGCAGTATGTTAAAGCCTGGGAAATGAAGCCTTCATAAGTCATCCACAAGCTTTCACATTTACTGTCAAACTAGTATTCCTTAGATTTCCTCTAAGAATAACAAATATCACTGGATGCAAGGCATCTTAGGTAATTTCAGAACAAATAGTCAATCCTGTGGAATAATTTTGGTTCAGTAAAGAAGACATGTCAATAAATGTAAATTTACCACATACAAACAAGAAAACTGTAAAAATGTATATGGTGAATCAAATAAATAATAATTCGATATCAATTAATATTAAAGTTTTTATCAGACCTCACTGCCCCACAGATATGCAGGAAACAGTTGTGTAGGATTGAGCTATGAGAGCCATGACACAATAAAAGAAAACTCCTGAGAGGCAAGTAACTTCATCTGACACACAAACACACACACACACCTTTTCCAATTCAACTAGGGCCAGGAACCAAAGGCAATTAGTTCAAATAGTCAGTACAGAAATGGGACTTCTACACTGCCAAGAGACAAAAACAGAATTTTATTTCAAAGTCCAAAGTTTGGTGAGGCAGCAAAATGTTTTCTTCTGCTGAAGTGCATGCTTGCAGACAGAAACAAACACACACACTCACACACAAGCAAGACTCTGCCCAGTGTGAGAAAAACAACTGAACTCCATCCTGAAGACAGCAAAGCAAAAAAAACAAACCCAAAAAAACCTAAAACAAATGAGAAGTGAGGAGGAAGGTAAAGCGAGGATGAAGAGGACAAGGAGGAGAGAGCTGAAACAAATGGCAGATATGTTTACAGACGGAGGAGGAAAGGGAAGATAATTGAGGACAAACCTCTCCATGTCTCCAATTCAGAACAACAAGGGTGTGTGTTTGTGTAGGTGTGGGTTAGTCATGGCTCCTTCTGGTGTGTAGGTGTGTGTAGATGTTTGTTACAAAGAAGATGTGCAGAGAGAGGTGAGGGGATGACGGGATGGCAAATGATTCTCCTTTAGGATGCTGCAGACATGCTGTCCTTATGGCAAGACAGGAGCTCATTTGCATCTCATTAGCATATTTAAACAACAAGTGATAGACGCAAAAGATCAACATGGAGTCAAATATGACAGCAGTAGCCATTAGCCTTAAAGAAGAGTCTGTGCATATTGAAAAGCAGGAAGTCTGTCATTATATTAAACCTGCTGACAAAAATAAAGCATTCAAAGGCATCTGGGATGTCGCCAGAATGATGAGACAGATTGCCTGATTAAATTTACATTTTCTATCTATTAGTGCTATTTTTCAATAAACTTTGTGACTGGGGAAATCAATGTAATCGTTTTATTGAAGTTAACATGGGACCAGGAATTACGGTGGCAATTAATCAGAATAAATCAGAAGCTCTTTGCCATTACATCAATAAAACTACTAAAGGGAATCTACATTTCTTGTGTATCGGTGCATCTGAGCTACCCAAACTGGTAAAGCAGCTCCCGGGGTTCTTCAAGTACTGTGCTATGTGATGGAAAAACCAATCCCTTACTGATAAGAAACATATACCCAGGACCATAAAGCGAACTGTGGCGGATATCGCTGCCATCCGATGATCAGCTACCTTGATTTTCCTGGTTTTTAGTCGGACCGCCTGCCGGTCCTCACGCCTTCCAGCCTCTCAAAAGAATGTGCGAGCGAGAGCACAGCAGCAGTTAGGATGAACTTCTCCAGAGAGCATTTGATTTCAAGCAGACAAACAGATTTAGTTGATTGTAGGATTGTGGCGGCCACTCACAACAAGCAGCTTACACCCCTCCACCCAAAATCCTTGCAGCCTGTCCTTTCCCCATCACAAACACAACACTCACCGACTGAGATTACAGCACAGCGTGGCAGATACCTGGAAAAATGGCGTGAGAGAGGGCTGCAAAGATGAGGAACAACAACTATCTTCAAAATAGACGAGCAGCCTTGACTAAACAATCAGACAACAAGGATATTTATTCCACGTACCGATATGTACAGTACATTTATAAAAACAGGAGGTCTGAAAATCTCTGAAGTTTCTATAACTGATTTAAGACTGGAATAATAATTTGTCTTGTCATATCATTTATGACTGCAATTGATGTCAGCCTGTTTGTTCCTTATGGTTATGCATAAGATGATAAGATGTTATTTATAAAAAAGGTATAAAGGTACAACAGATGGAGAGACAACACCAGGTATTTAGATGGAATCAACCAATCAGAGCATCGGTAATGTATCAATATATAGAATTAGTGCAAAGATCTATTTTCCATGGTTGCTCCTTAAAGGTAAGGGATAGATATACTTTTTTATCCCAAACTGGGAAATTTAGGAAAAAACACTGTTACATTTTACACGCTGATACAATTCATACATTGATTAAAAGTAACTCAAGTAGCAATATTTGTAATATGTAACTAATGAATCGAGCCTTTTTTTGATCAAAAATCATGTTTGGTCCTCAGACCTCAAATGCTGTCTTACACTGTTGTGAATTAATCACTCTAGAGACATTATCATGATCCCTGTGAATATTTGGGATGCTTTTTTGATAAATAAAAAAAACGAATAGACTAAATGCTCAATCGACAATCAAGACTCCATACTATTATCTACCAATAACTTGATCATTACATAAACACAACTGGTTCCAGCTCCAATAATCTCCTGAAGAATTGATAGGCCTGTTCCTTAACAGGACAGCAGCCAGCTTCGGACGAGAGAAGCCTGAAAAGATTTGAATAAAAAATAGAAGGCTAAAAAAAGAAGAAGCTAGCAACAGCTAGCAGCTAAATCAAAGAGGAAGAAAATCAGCTGAAAATGTAGCTCCTTGTCTTGCTCTCAGGGGATTGTATCTGCCACCATGTCATAGGGAAGGTAAACGGTTGTTTTTGTCATGTTGTTTCACTGTGTACAAAGAGCTGCTCATCACCACAGATTTCTCGGCTGCTGTGTTGTAAGTCACGCCTTTTTTGTGTGTGCAGAACACCGGCATGCCATCTAAAAAAAAAAAATCACATGCTGGAGCAGCGTTACTGCAATGTTGCTGGTTTGCTTACTGTGAATCAACAAAAGCCACAAAAAGCCGGTTCTTTCTTGAAATGGAATTGCACAATTTGTGTATAAAGGGCTTCTGTGACAGTACAAAGTCTGTTCTTCAGCTGCAGTGATCATGTCTGGGGCTGCGTATTCTCTATTGCTACTTTATTTATAAAACACCTCAAACATATGTAATGTGTGATGACAACCGCATGACAAGATCTTGCACACTTTTCTGTGTTAAAGCATGACCCCTCATTGTCCTCATATGTTAAATGCCATGTGTGGTTGACAGCATGCCAGCGGAGGTTTCTTGTGTTTTTAGTAGCATATAATATCATGTTAGCATCATTAATTTCTTTTATTGGGTGGCCAACGAGTGTGTCTTTAATTCCATACCATGCAAAGCTCTTTTTATGCGTCATTTGAAATTCTCTCTGTGAATGAAGGCTGCAGCATGGAGGATGTAATATTGTGATGATATTCAATATTGACTTTTTAGGGACTTCTAGGTTGCATTGCTGTAGTAAATATGTCAATCCAATTGGTTTTCTGAGTGTCTCATACATATGATCACAATATTGGTAAATGTCTTACATGATCAAAATGCATCATTGTGATATATCATCTTGTCCTTATTGACACTAGTTCTTTGGAGGACCCTGGAGGCTGTTGGGACTTCCTTTCATTTTAACTCTGGGTCAAAACTACCTGCTCCAGATATCCAATTTAAAATTATCTGCACTAAAAGGTCAATATCCATCCATCTGAGTGTCTGCACACTGGCAATGTGAGCTCAGTCAGGACATTGAACCCTTATCTGTTCTCTCAACGATTTGAGCCTGCCGGTTAATAACCAGAATGAAGAAATAGAAATCAAAGTCTTGTCATCTCCATCCAGATTAAACCTTTGTGTTTAGTTTCTGGTATTAATACCATCAAGAAGCCGAACAGTATTGATTGGAGACCAACCAACACATACACATGCACATACACATTTTGCAGTGACGTCACAATGCCAGCAGACATGCTACCTGTTGGGTGTATTTCCCTGGCTACAGGCTACAAACGGAACACTTCACACATGTACAGTCATAGAAAAACACTCAGGGGCCCACGTGTAGATGTAAAACACACACACACACACACACACACACACACACACACACACACACACACACACACACACACACACACACACACACACACACACACACACACAAAGATCCGCGCAACTGCATGTATATTAACACAAAAGTAATCTAAGGTTGAATTAATTTGGTTAATAACACGTCATTCTTGGATGAATGAAGAGTGAACTCTCAAACCAGCCCATCCAGAACATCATAAATCTAGGCCATATGTACACACAAACTTCCCAAAAACTGGATAACCAGCATTCCCAGACACAGCTGGTTTTGCAGCAGCTGTTCCACTTTGACTTCAAACGTGAAACTCGAAAGACGGGTCAATCAGGCTGGAGGGGGCGAATAATTCGGCACGTACCCCCTTCCATTCCGATGGCTATTAGGAAGACGTGGAGGCGTGAACGTCACGCAACACTCCCCCTTACAAAATGTCAAATTCACCAGCTGCTACAATCTAACCTCACGTCGTATCCTTACAATCATGAGACATTCGGCGTATAAATAGCTGATGATTCGCATATTTTGGCTTTCAGTAATCCACTGTTTGAATTTTAAATTCGACAACATCTCAACTTGTATTTGGTTTATTCTCACTAGCGTCAACGATGGAGCAAGACTGCCAAGATCAGAAATGAACGTGGTGTAAAAGTTCACCTTGGATCATTTTTAACCCTCCTTGCCGTGTTAAATAGTCGCCGAATTGTAGAAGTGACATGGAAATGCCCTGTTCAGTGTCGAATAGTGCTCTGTCATGAATACCTACTTCCCCATGCGGGCGCATCCATAAAAACACATTTTTTTTAGCTGCGGTTTGGTGAGACTTTCTCCCCGTGAAACAAGCAGCTCCTCACCTCCTTGACTCGTGCTCGCCGGGTCCTGGTTTCGGGGTCTAGCGGTTCTCGCCCTGTCGTCCCCGGAGGGCGGTGAAACTCGATGAAAGGTAAATTATTGACATCCTTTCCACCTGGAACCAGATTCTCCCTCGCAACTTTCGCTTTCTCGTCTATAATATCTTGTTTGATCTCATCAGGTCGTTTTTGTAGAGTATCCTTAGCCTCTAACAGGGCTTTTTCGTGGTCTTTCCTGATTTTGGCAAGCACCCTCTCGTCGTTCACAGCAGAACCTGAGTCGCTGCTGTCCGGACCCGTGCGGGTGTTGGTCTCTACCGCGGAGGAATGAAAGAAAACTCCGCTAAGCAGCTTGGAAGAGTCCGGCAGGAAGAAAATGGCCCCGAAACACAAGGTTATAAAAGCGCTGAACACTAATAACAATATAAATTTCTCTGTCAGCCTAAAAGACGTCGGGCTGGCAGACTTCCTATTCGGGGTCGCCGTGAAAGGCAGAAGAGTTGCAACTGGCATTTTCTCTCTTCTTACAAAAACTCGACCAACAAAAATATAAAAAATGCTCAAATAAACTCTCTTTGGACTCGCGTGTCAAGCTTATTCAGATCTGATCTCCATTTCCTGATTATATATTTCGTGTCAAATGTAAAATGACAAGAGTAAAATCTCCAGTAAAAAAGTTGAAGAGGAGTATCAGACGTCTTCCCATATCGGAGACTCTCCTCACACAGAGCGAGTCCGACGACTCACACAGGAAACAACGACCTATAGGCGTTCCTGACAGCCGCGATGAGCTAATCACATACTGCCCCGTGATTGGTGGAAACCTGGTGGGGCGTGTTCTGCCTAGCGGCTGCATATAAAGCCGCTGACAGCTGTTCACTTAGCTTCATGCACCGCTAAGGAGTAACGAAAGATGCTGATAAGACGCCAAGGCGATTGACTGGGAATGGTTACAGCTTCTCTGAACTTTAAAGAAGCAATTCTTTCATCTTTTAGAATCTAAAGGATAAAAGAATACAAAACTGCAAAGATAGATCATATTTATTCCACTACTTTCATATGAATTTAAAAAAAAATTATATACTGTTATTTTAGATACTGTTATATATACTGTTATAATTAAGAATGCACACTCTGGTATGTTCACAATCACAATCATGCATGTTAGTCTGTACAGTCCCCTACACACAAGGGGGCCTGTAAGCATGCAATGGGAGGTAAAGTGGTGGGCAGCCCCTTTGTGAAGCACCCAAATAAACAGCTTGTGAGGCACAGCGCCTTGCTCAAGGGCGCCTTGGCAGAGCTCCGGAGGTGAGCTGACACCTCCCACTGTCAGCTTTGACTTTGACTTACACTCTAGGTGTTTTTGGGCGGAAGGGAAAATTGAACCACCGCCCTTGGAACATTGGACAACACTGGATCCTGGACAAAGTCAGAGCTCTAAAGTACGTTTTACCACTTGACTCTGTCACCATGGAAACCTGGTCTAGAATCTTGTGTTACCCATACAATATCAACAATAATATAATTATTACATAAAAGCATATCCATTTTGATAGATTTTATAATTTTTAACAGATTTGTGAAACCCCTTTGAATGACTATACATTATCCCAGCTCCATATACCCTTCACCCGTAACACACTGTGACTAAATGCTCTCTCATCCCTTGTCTAAATAAGTATTTTAATCTCAGAACTTGGATTATGCTCCAACTGCACATGGTAATGGAACTTCATGAGTTGTCCATATCTGGATATTTTTATTCTCAGATATTGGCAAAATATTGGTTTGCTGATCGTGAAACTGAAACTGCCAAACAAGCAAATATGAGTAATCACTCCAGAAGAGGTAACACTATAATAGATAACACAACTTAGTCCATGCAAGTTACAGTATGTGAACACAAATGAGAAGGTGTTCTTTCCACAGACTCAGAAAGTTTTTTGTCTTTCAAGAAGGTTTGGTAATTGCAATATTGATTATTGAGTCTGGTCATTTCCGGCACCAGTCAACAAAATCTGCATCATCATATGCACATACAAATCAATGGAACAAGACGGTCACCCATGTTTTTCGCCACTCCCTGGGCGATGAAATTCCTCATCAGCTTATTTCCTGACCGTGTCATGTGCCTCTCTGCTCGGCCTTCAGCTCTGTGTAGTGGTACATTGTGATGGTGTGAAGGAAAGATCTCAGCAGCTTAACCATCAATATGGTGGTGGAAAAAGAAATGCCAAAACATCTGCTGCTGCAGAGCAGTTGTTGCTGTTGTATTATTTATCACCAAGTATGTCATGTCGTCCACATAGTTTCTTCACAATAGTAGAGTAAAACATGAGATATGCAGAAAAGTAGGAAGTGACCCTCTTAACAATACATCTGCCTACCACTGAAAACCTCATCCATTCTTCGTGCTCATTATTATTCATATGCATGCATGGTTGCTCGTATGTTCTTCACTGATGAGATCCGTGATCTTTATTCAACTGTATGAATTTGGGAGACAAACGACAATTATGTTAATAATCTCTATTGAACTATTGGTGGTGTGAGGAACCGGTCAGCTATATGTAGGGACATGTAATTAATTCCTTAATAGATATTGGACTTCTGTACAGAGTGTCTGTGATTAAAAATATAAATCTTCTGCTATGGTAATAAAGATGCAGACTCGAACATGTTCCTGTTTTTCCAAATTGAAAATTCATTTTGTCTGTGATTGTTACATTATTTTATTGGATATGGAATATTTACATTTTTATAGCCTTCCTCATAGACCATTTTGCTCCTGACAAATAAAATAAATAACAAAATGTTGATAATGAACAATCCTTGAGACTGAAGGCTTTGTCAGTCATATGACATACTTCACATACACTTCACTCAGGATGGGAATCACAGAAATGGAAATTCTAATCTAGGGATGACAGATGCGTGCTGCCATATTGAAATTCTAATTCTGGAATGACAACTTGTCTAAACGATGGTGCACATGTGCATGATTACTTTCTCGCTCTGTGATTCATGCAGAAAATTGAATCTTGAATCAAATGTATGGCATCTTAATATTGAAGTAAGACTCTCTCGTGGAATCATTTTTACGACTGACATTCTTCCTTCCATGCGTCATTTAGTGAAAGTTGACTTTTTTTTTTCACCAGGATTGTTTTTCAGTTGCTGGTGAGAATGTACGTATCGAACAAAACCCCATTTTCCCTGTGGTGTTGGTGAAGAGAAATAAATTATCTTTTGTTGAGAGGCTGGTAAAGCATGCAGAGACGTAGTGGAGGATCAACACGCTTTTAGACTCATTTGATGGAAAAATCCCGCTTGTATACTTCGACATTATTAGATCTTAAATTCAGTGCTCCCCAGCTGCTGGAGAGAAGAGTTATGCCTGATGTGGTGCCCATATTTTAACCTCCTGACAACAACCTTTGTGTGATAATTACTATCTGGACATGGGTCCTTTATGTCATTGTAAACTCTTATGACAGTGCACCAACACTAGAAGCACGTACTCCATTGCATCTACTGATGTGGACAGTCACAAGTAGTAAAAAACAGAGTTATCTATCTTATTGATGGCAATGCATTTGTAGTCAGAGACCACGAAAAAACCCTTGTGTACGTTATGAATGATTTTAAATTCATATGCTACTTGACAAGTGAAAACACGTCAAGCCTTCAAGACTGTATTACTAGAATGTCATTTTTAATGCAGTGGTTTCTGGTGTATTATATATTCTGTCATTGAATTGCATTGAATCATTGATGAGGGATGGCAGGTCTTTAAAGACGTCCTTGCTCTTTGATTGTGAATAACTGATTTGGATCCTGATTATAACCTGTGTTGTAGATCACAGAGACAAATCTGTTTTTAAATTTCAATATATCTGACTAAAACATGTCAAAAACAATCCTGTCCCTTCCCCGCTACCATGGTGGTTGATCCTGTGTTATGATTTTGAGGGAATTCTGGACATCATACAACATTTTTAAATAACTTTGCACACCTCATGCTATTATGTATGTACTAATCATGGACAGTGTGATGTTGTGATGACATTGAGCGCATTCTTGAATTTGGAGGGAAAATAACATAGATGATGAATAACAACATCAAGCCATTTATATTCTCTCTGTTATAACATATGGAAACAAGCCAGCAAAAAAGTCACCTCTACATTAATGCTAATGAAATGCCATTGCACTAATAGGCGTCTATTTTGATCATGAACTTAAATAGTTCTGTATCACACTTTGCAAAGTAAATCATAGCAAAGAGAGTCAAATGGATTGGAGCCATGAGTTTTGATCTTTTGATGGGTAAAAGCAAAAATTAAATTTGCAATTATTTTTTAATATCAAGTTCTATCAAGTCTGGTTGATCATTGCAATTCCATCTCCTGTGTATGGTATTATTAACCATGTGTGTCGATGGTAATTAGAGAGGCAGCTTCAAATGAGTTTGAGATTTTTATGAAACTTACTAATATTGTCAGCTGGATGTGCCCTGGGAATCCACTGTCGACCAATTTGCTGATGTAAAATAGGCCATGCAGTCATCACCCAGCTGTTTGATGTCCCCCCCCCAACTCTCTCCCTCTCTTTCTTTCTCTCTCCCTCTCTCCCTCCCTTTTCTCTCTTGCCACAGTCCAAATATAACCTTGCCCCAATCTGATTTAACCACTGTGGTCTCATCCTCGGGGCAAAATGGGCTAATTTGTGCAGAGACAGAAAAAGGGAAACAGAAAAGGGGAGAGAAGCAAGAGAATTGAAATGGGGAAGAAAAAGAAGGGATTTGAAGAGAGGATGGGTGTCAATAAGAAAGCGTGATGAGGAGATGAAGAGAAGAAATGCAAGATGTGCTCCTTGAATGAGGTCACTAATTGGGTTGAGACTTGCAGCTCCCTTGCAATCTCTTCTCATTGCACCTGACAGAAATCAAATTATTTCAAAATTTGTCAGCAAGAGAAAGAAAAATATGTTAATTTCCAGCAGATTGTAGATTGCAACAGGATGAAACAAAAGGGAATTACACTGGAACAAAATAACAAGTTGCCATAAGTAAAATATTTTTTAATACATGGGCATAACTCATAACTCCATGATACTTTGACAGTTAGACTTAAATATTTCAATATTCTTCAAAAAAATCAAGGGTAGAAATTAAATAATATGGCACTTATTCTCTCTGGTACTCTCTGGTGTTACTTTTGCTGCTTGAAGAGGCCGTGTTGGCCGTGTTGGCCATGATCCTCTCCTCTAAAGCGAGAAGATCTTCTTTTACTGCTCAGGTTGGGGCTTCAAGCTCATTAACTTGTTAGATGCTGGAATATCTTTTCGTATATTTAATAACCAGGAAGTAATATGAGATACAGAAAGCGTATTGGTCAATTATTTCCCATGTTTGGAATAAATAGCAGCTATAATTTGTTCATTGCATTAAAAAAAATTTAAATTAAAAAAAAAATTTGAAATTTATTTCTTTTACGATGGAGGTCTTTGATTTAAAACATGTAGCCTACAGAAAATAGAGTAGCTACGCCACTGAAAATATCATATATCAAACTGTAGAAGTTGCGTTTTTGTGCAAAACAATCTTGAATTGTTGATTTTGTGGAGGCAATAACACAAGCTAATACAAAATGGAAATATAGTCACTATAGAAATTTTTTAAGTGAGAACTAAAATACATTGAGGAACTAAGAAAAATATGTATGATCTTATCTCCTCCTAGTATTGTTTTGTTCTCCATAAGCATATGGAATGTCTGAAAACCTGAGCAGTTACCTGAAAGTCAAACTGTAATAATTCATTGCGGGTCCATCTTTACAGGTGGCACATTAACAATACTGTAGTAACTGTCATTTAATCCTTTGTTCATGTAAATGATGATATTATATATGCTCTAGTGGTAGCAGCATCAAACTACAAGTACCTTTAATTCCTATCAATGTTCTAAAACCCATAACTACGGTGACCCTGTCCTTGATAAAGCTTCTCTGTCGTTAGAGGAGGCTGGGACCCATCCCATTCCAATGCTCTCAACGTGCCGACAGAGCGTGTATAATCTTCACTTCCTGCAGGGTAAGCTTTTCACAGATATCTATATTTTTTTCCTCCATCTGAATCCGACTGATTTAATATCTGATTGACATTTTCCCGACAGATAGAAGACATTCTTCTGCTTATTCTGATACATCTGGGTTCACTGCATGTAAGAGTTTGGAAGATTAATCTTTAAGTAATTTTGGAGTGAACGCAAGCAACAACTTTCAGCTAAATATATCTGACCAACAACTTCTTAATTTTGTAAACACCCACATACATATCAGAAATTGTGTGATAGTGTTAGGGTGAAAAGGTTGCTTGAAGTGCATGTTTTGAGCAGGTGCTTTTCCAGAGAGATATTCAGGTCGTACCTCTACAGTGGACCTGAATGTGAAAGCAGGTTGGAGTTGAGAGGTCCTCAAAGGTACAAAAAAGAGTGTTGCCCGAGCCTTTTTTTCTAGTCACTGCTAAAGTGAATTTTATCTATATATAAAAAGAAATCATCCTGGGGCTTGTTCTGAATCAGTTTACACTTGTAGGCCATGGAGGTGAGTGAGAATATCAGTGGAAAACATTTCCAGGGAAAACCAACAATGTGAATTTATTCATCAGGAAGAAGAATGAGTTCTTGCTCTTGTGTGCTCTCAGTCTTTTGAAATTAATATTAAAGGAGAACAAAGGATGAAACATGAGGAAAACATTTACTACTTGACGCCCGCTAATGTGTAGTGCAAAGGCATTTATAAACATATGTTTAGATCATGGAGACAGTGGGCTCCATCTTCTGCCTCCATCTTCATCATTTTGAAGGTCAAAATAATGATCATTCATGTACATTATTAACGCATCACTATCTCTACCTGTACTATTTCTGCAGGCTTTTTATCAGTTTACTATATTCCAGACAATAATATAATGATCATTAACCATTTGAGAAGTAAAGAATAGAAAAACATATTAGATTGCGTCAACGTACATCTGCTGTCCGTTTTACATACATGGCACAGACAGCAGAGATGCACTTATCATCCAGGTAATTACAGTATAATGTATGTTAATCGTGTTTTATTTAGCCTATCTACATCCAACCTGCTATTAATCAATTATTTATAAGATCTTGTTGTGCAGAATGTGATTCACATGCATCTGCAGAAGTCTTAGACAAAATGCTACACACTGGGATGTGCAGCAGCCCTCCTTCTCCTCATCAGGTCAATATATGCATTTACACATATATATAGGAAAGATGATTGGGAGGTGGCAGTGACAGAGGCTCAGCTGATCAAGGAAGCGATTCCTCTTCCTCGGTGAGACTAGCTGTGCTGCAGGTGCACTTGGCTTTTTAAGGAAATGGAAGATGACATTCTGATTGGTTTGATGAATTGAATCCTTTCCCTTCCAAGCGCTAGACCGCTGTAGCAACCACTTCACATGGAGAGTAGATTAGGCAAACTTCCTTCAGCAGTTTGCACCACTAGCTGCCAGCAGCATGGTCGGCTGATTCTGTATTAGCTCTGTTTCAATGGTTTTTCCATCTGTTTGCCATACCTTTGTGTGAGTGTGTTCATGTGTGTGTGTGTGTGTGTGTGTGTGTGTGTGTGTCTGCTTTTCTGCGCTGCACCCCGGTTGTCCTCCTTCCTCATTTAAATTCAGAATGCAATTCTTCCCATTGTGTGTGAAAGGCTTGCATGAAACTTCTTAATCTTTGAAAGTGTGTACCTTTAACATGCATGTGTGCATTTGTGTGTAACACCAGCATGAAACCTCTTATTCCTCCCAACAGCACCTGCAGCATTTGCCACCTACCTGCTGTGCTCACAGATCCAATGCCGGTAATTCATCATCACGGCCCACGTTCTGCCATCACATTCAATTATTAGGTGATTAGCAGACACACACATTCACACCTATCGATGCAGCATCACTTCCCATTACTGTCACACACATCATGATTGTATGGCAGAGTTGTAAAATGACAGGGAGGGACAGTGTAGAATATTTTCACTGTAAATGTCATTAATGAAATAGCAGCAGCTTCACCTGTGAAGCGTCGAGTTTCTTACTGTACTTTAGAATTGCAATATCTGTTAGAAATACAGTAAATACACAGTTCATTACGGCTGATTGTGTCTGACTGCAACCACATTCCTGCAGTACCTTCAAGGACACTTCAGAGAGTTAGGCGGGGATCCTCACTCAACTAAAAGAAGAAAAGAAAATGTGAAAAAAAAGACTATAAGAACATGTTTTACAAGCCGAGATGCGGGACAACACATTTTCATTCTTGCAAGTCAGATTAAAAGGAAGCTTAATTCACTGTGGCTACATGCCTTTGATAAACCTCAGCTATTTTATTTGTACAAAAAAACAGAAAGGCTCAGAAAAGCTATCCATCTGTGCAGAAGTACAACTTAGTGAAAGATAAATGCAATTAGTTGAGTCAAATTTTTTCTCAAAGGACAAAATGTATGTTATGTTGGATGCTAAGTATACAAGCATACAGTATATACGTTTAATTTTTATAACTGTCTTCAAAAATGCCCTTTGTGCCATTATAAACCATTTAGTAATAATTATAACAACTGTGACCAAATAGACACATCCACAGAAAACTCTTCCAGAGTGGCAGCGTAGCCGTCACAGTGGACGGAGCTGTTGTGAGGTTGACTGAACAAACACTGGAAACCCAATGAGAAACTGAAGCTCGCTTCTTACTGTCCACTGACAAAGCTCAAAAGAATAGAAGTGAATTATATATATATAAAATATACTGTATATATATAATATATATATACTGTATATATACTGTATGCATTTCAGTAAAAAAAACAAAACAAGAACCAACGCTGAAATGCTCTTACACAAACCTGCCTTCATACAACCAGAATGTCCACTGATATGACCGACATAGAAGCAGGACTGATTATATTGGTTTTATACCGCTTCAGACATGCTCAGAGAACTTCAAACAGGATCCATCTTATGTTATGAAACCTGATTTCTGAACACATGTTCGAAGTCACCTATTCTTTGGTCCGTTTTAAGGCTCACTGTTGAGTCTGATTGCCTCTCAAGACGGTAACAGTTTGTGACACTGTTGCTATTCTCCTTTACAGGCAGCCACGTTGCAGCTTGAAGCAGCTGTGACATTTTCAGTAGCCTCTTGACTTTATTCTGCAGCACAAAGTTATCATTTAAGATTTTCAGTGTAAAGGCCGTTCCACATCATTGTGTAACAAGCTCTTAGCTTCATGCATTCCAGTGTTAAGTTTTGCGTCTGAGAGCTAATGAAAAATAAGGAACAGTTTTTGTCAACTTCTCTCCTTGCCCAAAATATGGAACCCCACATATAAATCACTACAACAATTTCCAGTATTTGTAAGCTTGCAAGCTTTAAATATCGCATGGTCACCTGGCTTTTATGATTGCCAATTGAACCCAGTCATCATCAATAAATAACATGAAAAGACTTCACACCTCCAACTCTGAGCACACTCATCCTCCGCTTCATCCCCAAGGACTTGTACTGCATCAGCCAATGCCTTTCACTCTGCAGTTTCCTTGAATTACTCATGTGGTCAGAAATCATGAGCTCGTGCACGAGTCTGCAATAATATTAATTTGCATGTATTCGCGTTGAAGATTTTCATTAGCACTGTGGCAGAATCCTATTGTGTCCATACATTTTTTATGCATTCATCAGGTGCCATTGGGACATTGGTTTAGGTTTCGTCATGCTCACATTGTAAGTATTCTAAATTATTTATGGTGAAATAAACATATAAGATTTGTATTTATATGCAAGACCTATTTGAATGTACACAGCTAAACAGCATTATGTAAGTCTCATGTTTCATTCATGTTTCCTCTCAAGTTAAAATTGGATGTATGTGCATTTTTTACATGCAAATTCATAGCATAGTCTCACAAGGCTGAAGATTTTTCCTCTTCTCCAAACAGAAAAACACAAAACCACAGTTCAATTTGTAAATATATCGACTGAATTTTCTGGAATGCCATTGTTTATTAATCCTGTTCACGTCCTTGTCTTTGTTTCCAGAACTGAAGCATCTCAAATCCATCACCTGATGAATGAGTCACCCTCAACGGAAAATTATTTTGATCTGTCTAATCAATAAACCACCTGTTTGTTAGAAGTCTCTATTAATTTTATGCATCACAGCTCAGCAGCTCACAAATCCCCAGATGTGGACTCATCCCATTGGTCAACCACGATAACATGTAACACAGTTCATCATCTTTAGTATCAGAGATATTAATGATCTAGCTGCTGTTTCAATTTTTCTTTAGAAATTGTAGGTGTAAAAGAAACACCAGAAAATTTTAATATTTGAAAGAAGGTGCTGGGTTCAATTCCTTTCTATGTGGGTGGGTTGCGTAGGTACTCTCTGGGTTCTCTCTGGATGGATGGATGGAGGGATGGAGGGAGGGATGGATGGATTTTTAAAATGCAATCCTGCAGCTGGAGCAGCACTTCTGAAGTCGTAAATGATTTTACTGGATCTTCTCTGCAGTAGTTCTCTGGTGTAGTGCATACATTTTGGAATCACCAAGAAATTAAAGGCATCGTATACTTCTAACTGGTATTTTTTTATGGGAAAGTGTATGTAAAGGAAGGCCTTGTAGAAATAATGATGAGTCAGTGGGACATAGCGATGATGGCCACACTGAAAAAGATTGAATCTTGTGATTGGGATGTTCTGATAATCTAGAACATAACTACAGCAGTAGAACTTCACCTTGCCATCAGCTGTATTATTCTGACTGTTTTAGGGCAAATGACCGAAATATTGATTCAAGCTCGATTGTAAAGGTTTCATATCAAGAAAAAAACCCATCCCACATTCTCATAAAGTGATTTCATTGGCTTTATCCGTCGGTTAGGACACAGATTTATAGTTTAAATACATTATGTGGCCACAGGGATCTATTGTTAAAGCCTGTATGCAAGATGCAGAGTCAGCATTGGCTCTGTCAATAAGGAAGCTGTAGAAAAGATCCTAGGAGCTGAGGCAGCAAAGTTGCGACAAAGCGCAGGTGTGTTTACATCCTATTGACTTCGCCTGACCTGAGAAGATTGACTGCAACTAAGCTCATTGTGGACAATGCTCCATAGATCTCTGAGCAACTGTGAGATCTCCCTGTGAATGGAGCAAAATGTAGTCGACTACTCTTTGTGAGTGAAACGAAACCAGAACGTCTGCAGCCACGCCAGTAAACAGCACTTTAATTAATGAATATAATGTTAAATCCAAACTACTGGAAAGATTCTATCTACTATTGGAGAAAATATATACATTCAGTCTTGTATATGGTGGCAGAAGAGGAGTTAGCCACAGATTTATTCAAGTGAAACTGCTGGCCGTTATGTACAGCCCCCTTTGGTCATTTGTGGTACTGTGAGTAAAATCACACGTGACACAAAAACATTTCCAGCATCCAAGACAAATATTAAAAAAAAAAAACCTTTGAATTTGTATATAAAGTCCAAGACAACAGATGGATCATGGGTAAAATTTACTCACCTCTGTTGCACTGGTGATACTTATGTGCATATGATATTTGTCGGAGTATTTAGATTTATTTAAATGTAAATTTATTTTAATAAGGTGTAGATAATTCTCACATATAATTGTTTTATTTTAAACTGCTGTCCTAAATCTGTGAAAATTACCGTGAGGTAAGATTGTGGACCGCATTTAATGTCATTCTGTCTTAAGCTTAGCACACACACACACACACACACACACACACACACACACACACACACACACACACACACACACACACACACACACACACACACACACACACACACACACACACACACACACACACACACACACAACAAAGCTTCAGGCTCTGGCACAGAGGCTCTGGGGATGCCTTGGTGATTTTTCATCATGGTGCTTTAAAACGAGTTTGGAATGCGATGGCAGAAGGGCCAAAAGCAACAGCTTTTCATTGGAAAGGATGGAACGCACTTCAATGAATGATAATGAGAAAAAGGAGGAGAATTAGTGTGGGGTCAAGAGTTGTATGTAAAATATTGAGCAAGAGAGACATGAGATGGAAAGAATGGAGGAGACAGTGGAGCGGTAGAGAAAAGTGGATTATTGTTATAGAGATGAGAGGAGGTGAATGGAGAGGAGATGACAGGCGTGGTGGAATTTCAATTCCAATAACACCAAAAGAAAACAGGAATTAGGCAAAAAGAAGCTGGCTGACAAAAGCAGGATTTACTTTATTTTAGTATTCTGTTCAGGAAGGACAAATGAATGAAGTAAAGGAAATTATAGCAGCAGGCAAAAGGAAGTTATTACTGTTACAAAATATTTACGTTGACTCTTTAGTGAAACACTACTGGATCAACATCTGCCTTGAGCAGTGTGGTGACGGTAACACTGTGGAAAGGTCAAATGCATTTCTGTCACCATTTACCACAAGTGTGTTAAATGGCGATAGAAATATGAAGTGGAGGTGAAGAGGTCAAGGAGAGCCCTCATGGATTCCAGACACTGGTGGTGGTGTTAGTGGGGAAGTTGTTGAATCTGGGAAGAGTGGATGGTGATGGAGAAGTGGAGCGCATGCATAAAGGGATGGCACATCGAGACTGAGCGTGTGAGAGAATGATGGGATGGAAGGAGAAGTAGACAATACTACAGGTCTGGGAGTTTCATTCTCTTTCAGCTGTCAGGAATAAAAACCCGAATAAAAAAACGACAACTTTGAAATGAGGTGTGCACACATTTCCTCATTTCTGTAGAAGTTCAGTGTTAGTACACCTTATTCAAAAGTCAGTGAGTCCTTTGTATTTATGAAAGGCAGATGTGACGTTTGTTATCTGTGATTTTCTGTTTGAACGTCATCATCAGGATGCAGAGACTGGATAACTGGAAGAGCAATTTTGGTCAACGGAGAAAGCTGCAATGTCATTACAGTAAAATCTATACACAACTTTATCTTTGCTCCTAATGGAAGACGAATAATTTCATAACTTTGACTTGACTTAACTTGACATCTGTTATGATTTGGTGCTATATAAATAAAATTTGATTGATCGATTGATTAATTTGCCTAAGTTGCTCTTGGGTACTTGAGGTTTCCACATTCAAAAGATTATTCAGTAATAGAAAAAAAGACCACGACGCAAGAAAAAGCCCAAATCTATCCCCTGATGATGATAGAAGAAGAGTTCTGATTTAGCACTTTATCCAAACTTAAATTTTCTTGGTCTCTACTGATAATTTCTTAAGGACGGTTTCCAAACCAATTAATCATCACATCCTGATTTTTGCTTTTATTTGTACTTATTCTACTCCATCACTCACTTGAATTTGCATGTCAATGTCTAAAAATATAATGAATGGTAATTTATCGTGATGTGTTTATGTGAGCATTTACCTCTCTATGAGCTTATTCAATAACCTCTAAACCCCTCATTTTCAGCCAAAAATGCGTCTAAAAGCTGTGAATGAAGCGTAACGCAGCTGCTGCTCTGCTCGCATTGCTGACAGGTATAAGGGAGGCATTTATTTCTCATTCAGTGTATTTCAAGCTCATTCAAAGTCTACACCCCTTCCCGAGGGTGGTAGATTGTTTGTCAAGTGCAGCACTGTTTTCATCAAGCTTCAACACAGTAGAGAGCAGCACAGCTGCCGGCACTTCAGGCACCCTTTTCCTATTTTAAAAAAAAAACATTTTTGAAGCCGATGCCTGACTTCATCATCTTAAATAAGTCGGTTGTTTTTTTTTTTTAAAGGCGTTTCAGATTTTGAAGCATAATTGAAGGGAATAACAATGGAGAAATGTAATTGTGACGGTCAAGCTTGAACAGCATCTCCACAAATGTGGTATTTATTCGTATTTTGGATCATTTATCATTTTGCAAGAAGGGGAGGATTTCACTTTTTCCTCTCGACTTTTATTCAAAGGCTTTCACCAGGTTTGAAAGTGATTTACTGGCAGTTTTTTTCCCCCCATTTTCTTCACACAGAAATGTACAATCACCTGAATAAAATTGTAGAGCGCCACAAAAGAGCAATGCATTTAGAATCACCGGTAACACCAATACCATAAGCAATGCACGTAACAATTCAACGGAGTGTGTCAGATATAATAAGATATAACATCCATCGAGTAAATAATCACTGTATGAATCATCACATTTATTTTGGACTGGAAAGAAAAGTCTACGTGGACATCTGGCGAGGGAATTGAATCAACAATTCTGCTAACGAGTCAGTCTAAGATGGAAAGACAATTTATTTCCTGTACAGACTAATTAAATATGGAATGTTGACAAATCAGGCAAAGAATTGTTTGGCTGCATGTAAATTAGTTTTTTGGTGCCAGCAGTTCCTCAGTCAAAAAGTAATTTTTATGGTACAGGCGAATGAAAAGAGCAACAGGTATCCTCACAGCAGGAAGTCTCTTTCTGTCTCTTCCTGCCTCACAGGTATTGCATCAAAATATTTAAAAACCTTTATGCTATATTCTTTTGGAATATTAATCTTTGCATGATTGCCCAAGAATGACAACCAGAAATATCTATATGAGAGAGGCTGAATCACAAATTAAAGAGGAAACAACAACATAATGGTAATAAATTCATAATCAGGTGAGCTTAAACGAGATTTTACTGCAGGTTCTCAGTGAGAACCTGCAGTAGATTACGCAGTGAAGCTTTGTTCACCCAGGCTGGAGCAGCGACCTGAGATGCAGGCCTGGCAGAGGATATCCCTCAATGGGAATGCCTGCTGGAACGACATGACCTCGCTGTGCACCCAACAGAGGGATGAGGTCATCCTGGGTTGCTGCGACCTGGGATCCCCGAGCCGAGGCGTAATAGCACGCGGCGCCGATACTGTCAGCAAAGACATTATCACAGAGGAATTATACAGGCTGCAGCTGCTCGATCTGTTTGACTGTCACAGACAAAGGAGGCAAAGGAGGAATGGAAACCCTACATTTGTCCTCACTGATCTGTAATCAGATTTATCAGCTGGTCAGATCTCATCGAATTTATGCAAGAATGTTATGAATTACATCTGAGGGATTACGTCTCAGCCGTCCGTTGTAGAACGGTAGAATTCCAAATAGGTTGTGTTTTGTAGGGGGAAAAAAAAAAGGGGGGTAGATTGTCAAAAAAATTGCAAATGTCAGAAAAGGATAGTTTAAGTTCAGTATTTGTTTTCAATTATAGAGGGACTGATATTTATTGACAGAACACCATGAATACAAATATTTGTATGTAATCTAGAGTTTGTCATTTCCTGTTTGACCCTGACAAACACCGACTTCATGCGTCGTCCTGCCTTTAGATTATTTATTGATTCCACCTGTTCCCCATCTCACCTCTTTAGTTGCGAGTCCTTGCCGTCCAGCTTCCTGCCTGTTTCTGTGTGAGTTTTTTTGTTTCTCTGATTTCTGCCTGTTTTTTTGTCATTATTTAGTTGGTTTTATTAGATTCATTGCTCTGTAAAGTTTTCCCTGCTTATTACCTGTTTCTCTTGTTGTCATTCATGGACAGTTTTTCCCTGTGAAAGAAGGTTATAGTTTATTATGCAATGCTACTTTTAGAACAAAAAGAAGTCCAGAGCATCAGCATGGCTAGAATGATGGGCCTAAATACGGTGAGGTGTCATATTCACGGGGGAGAAACATATCTGTAGGGAAGTCTTTTGGAGGAAAGAAATGTTTTACATCCAGGACAGATAGGGTGTACACTTTTATCATTTTGATAAAAACAAAGAACACTTATCAGGGCAATGACAGATGGAATTTCTTTTCACCTGTGCGCAGATCTTTATTTCATACAAGAAAAGGTTGTTATTGTAAATAAGAATAGGTCCTTAACTGACTTACTTCAATTAAAGAAAATAGAAGGATTGATTAATTATATATATATATATATATATATATATATATATATTATATATATAAACAAAAGCAATTTGTGATCAGTTTCAAAAACAGATACCCATAAGTCAAGGACTCTTCAGCTCTCAATCACATCACTGTCTTCCTTCCAACGTTTTGACATTTCATCAGATCTTTGAATCTCCTTCAGGCCACAGTTGAATATCTGAGCTTCACTTTGCAGAATTTTAGCGTTTATACGGCTGTTGTCACAGTTACTGCCGAGTGTGTGTAGCTTCTTTTTTCTGCATTCACTGAAGATCTTGAAGAGGCGGGCCTGGGAGCATCGTCTGTCACACGAGGATTGGTATCGGTGTGATGTGTAACCCTGAAGCAGCCAGCGCACATGAATAAATGGACTCTATGAAGCACAAGATGCATTCTGTCGAGCATTTAGACTTGTGAAATGACAAATATTACCATATTCCGGAGTTTTAACAACAGGGAAATAACATAACATTTTGATCGTTTTTATGTGGCTTCTTTTTTCATACTGTGTGGAAGGAATATTCCAGTCTGCTGCCAATGTCATATACCTCAATTTGATGTTAAGTCATTAAAGATAATTTAAGGCTCACTTATTCTTTGGCAGTGAACAATCAAATGGACTATACCATTTATTTTCACCTGATTGCCAATCAGATGATTGAAACACACACACAAACATCCATTTATATTTTCTGTAAAATATTGTTTACTTAATGTCCCTAAAAAGGATCCAGATCATCTGTAAACTGCTGGAACAAGTGGCGTGAGGGCCTGTTGATGAATGTTTCCATAGAGTAGTTTAAGAGGTCATTTGTTCTCTAGCTGTCATGTCTTTTAATGACCATTTGCAGTAATGTGTCCCCGGGGGAATTTGGTCAATTATGTTCTTTAGTATCTCAATTTTTTCTTTAATTTCAGAGGGAGCACAAATGGCTGGATCGTTTTCACACCGGAGGCATGACGTTCAACCGCATGTGCAACACTACGGGTGAGCATGAAGAAAATACATTCAGGTGATGCTGCATCTTTGATAATAAGTTATTACCAGAATTGTTTGTTAAATCCAATTCCTGAACCCAATTTCTATCACAAAAGTGTTTTAATATTGCAAACCTAACCGTGATAATACAAGAAAATCCAACAAAAAACTACCAAAAAGAAACCTCTGGTTTTTAAATTCATCCGTCTGGCTGTTGTTACTGGAGGATGACTAGTTTAACATCTCTGCTTCAGCTCAGGTAAAAGCATCTTTTGAATTATCCTCATGTCTGTGTGTAAGACTGTCACCAAGCTACTTCAAAAACCACTTGATTTGGAAGAACCTGTGAAAAAATCCCCATTTTTAAAACATCCTTGAGTCATACCTCTTTTGTGTGCAGAAGAAGAAATATCAAGTCATGGGTTGTTTTTGCATTTTGAGGTTCGATTTAAAGAACAGGAATATTACACCTCAGTGACACAAAACAAAACCCGACTCACCATCCAAATGTCCTTTTCTGTAACACTACAGACTGCTGGAGGAACAAAGTGTGCAGCTTCAGACCTGAGTCTGGGACATCGCCATGGAAACAAAGAACTTTCACCTCTTCAATTATCTGTGAGTGCCATTCTGACTTTTAAAACTATTATCATCAAGCAAAGTGGCGACTGCTGACAGCATTGTATGGTAGAAAAGGAAGACGCCATACGTAGTTTAGGGCCCTGTGGAGTTGACTGTGGACTGAGCAACCTCTGACACTTGTATCTAAGGGTCAAAAGTCACTGAGGCCTTTTACAGGAAGGACCAGCCTGAGTGCATCTACATCCTTGTCATTTTTTCAGGTCCTAAATTTGAATGACCCGTCTGAGTCTGTCATCCTTTAGTATGCTCAGCAAATGCTCCCTGCCGATGACACAACCCATTTGGAGATAATAACTTTATATTTATAGAGGATAATCACTAGACAATAATTGTATCCCATTAACAGAGATTAAAAAAAAAATCTTATAGGACTTTGGGGCTTTTTCGAACTCTTCATGCTGTTTTCAAGAAATTGGTGTCCCTTTGTGAGGTCAAGTCTGGTTCACTTCAAAATGAACGTCTAAGATAGTTGCTGGTTCTGAAATGGGCCTGCTGGTGTTTTTATTTATGCTGCATGTATTCCCCGCTGGGAGGCAGAGGATCAACACCTCATCAAGGTAAGTGTCTGCTGCTTCTCTAATATGCACATTTAGAGTGGGTGTTTTGGCTGCGCTCATTATTTTCGTGCCGGCCGACGTGCCGGCTGCTGATTTCTTCCCTCTGATGTGTTTTATGGTTCATGTCTTGACATCTGATGGCTGATAATCCCCTAAGTTATGCTTTTGTGCATCTATTTATATGCACTGGTGGTGATAGTGAACAATTTTTTTGTCACTGGTTTTTCTTTTTGTGGCTTTAAAACAAACCAAAAAAAGGTTTATATCATGGACTGAAGAGCCTTTTTGGAATATGTTAACCCACATGTTATTAAATTCAGGTTTCCTGAGCCAGGTTTTATTTAGAAGGTGATAATGCATGCATTTAAGATACAGACACCATCGTGTCACACTTCGCCCACTCAGAAATGATCAATTCATCATTTATTCATTTGAAAAACCTGATATGTGTCTGGCAGAGGATGGATGGGCGCTGTTATTTTCTCGTCACACTTCATTCATCCCTAAACAAATCATCTCATACCGGTGTGAATACGACAGCTTACGTTAGTATTCTTCGTATCATAATTACATCTAAACTGCTGAGGCTGTTATCCTGTTTGCTGCGCACACACACACCCAACTTCAGCTTCCTATCAATGTTCTGATGGTCCCCCTGTTGCTTATTATACTCAATACAACCTTTCACAAGCAGAGATTTTCTGCTTTCAAGCTGTACATTTTTGTGATTTTTTTTTTTTTTAAATATGCATAGCTGAATAAGTATCCGCTCTTGGATATCAGGTTGACTGCTGGGTTATATTTGTATGTGTCAGCTCACTAGAAAGTATTTTCCCCTTAGGGGATGGAGGTGGTTTGCGGAGATGCCCACTGGCAGTTTGTGCTGAGCCCCCACAAAGTGGAGTTTTATTACAGCAGCTTCACCCTCCAGGATTCTGGTGGGGTGTTGTGGGGAAGTTGGCTCCTGAAATAAGTTGGTAAAATTGAACAAAGTGTCAAAAGTTCGATTTGTTTTCCTGTTGATCTGTTGGCAGGATTACAGAAATATTACGGGATGGATATTCTCATAACTCAGTGGAGGCCTTGGTCATGTGACAGAAAAGCACCAATGAAAGTGTGTAGTGTGGTAGTGATGAGAGTAATCATTCTCTCCCGGTGTCACCGAGGGCCAGAAAGGTGAAGGATTATGAATATGAAGCTGTGCAGATTGGATTCCCTTTGGATTGGATTACTTTTCTCTAATCCTCCAAGGCAGGTTTTTTTCCTCTTGTTATCTGCTGCGCCGTCGTTTGTCTGATCGATGTAGTTCATGCTGTCCCATTTCTATCTACTGTGGCATTTAGCCTAGAGTGAGGCTTTGTGAGAGCCTAATCTGGATACCTACATTTTGGTATTAAAGTGTGTTTGTCTGGATATAACTGATGTTTATTCAATCTCAAGCCAGTCAGGTTTGCAAATGCATCGAGAAAGTTTAAAGGTCAGTTTGGCTGGGTTTGAGCACTGAAAGTAGTTGGTTAGGTAAGGGGAAAAAACCCCCCAGTAAATATATATTAAAATAACTCTACCCTAGATTTCTGGATTCACCCGGAACATGATCACAGAAAAATTTGATTATTTGAAAAGTAACAATCAAGGGGAACGCAAAACATCTTTTTAGAAGAATTTGCAAGGAGAGAAATATGCTAAGTGCTGACAAAAATCACTTTCCCCAATCAATGGAACCAAACCATTAATCTACCTCCATCACTCAGATCCAAGTTCAGTTCCGCAGCTCTGATGTTTGGAAAAAAAACCTCACAAATCTCCATGTTGTTCCAGAAAAGCCCAACGCTCCCTGACAGGAACACGGAGGATTGACCGCAGTTTGCCACCTGGGCCTCTCTGGCAGTGGAACATGCCTGCAGTGATAATTAATGAGAATTACCATTGCCGAGAGAGGCGGTTTGGCAGACGGGTTGAGAGGGAGGCAGAGCTGGACTGAGAGCATAACTGAGATGTAATGACAGCAGTGAAGAAGACGAAGATGGACGTGGTGGGAGGAGAGTTAAAAAAGAGACTAATGTAATTATTTTGCGACTGGCAGAAGACAGAGCAGTCTTGGCTTCAACATAATTTTCCCCCTACAGTCTGAGTGCAAATTATACTGCATGATCACATAAGCATCACGATTAATTGAACCTTATTTGTGAGCTCGGCTGAGAGACAATGGCACCGAAAGTGTGTTAAGTGGGAAAATATCGAGGTGTTGCGCGCAAAAGAAAGGAATTGTTTCTACTTTTTTTGAAAGCAAATATTCTTAAAAGCGCATTAAATGCTACTTCAATAACGCTAGAGAGGGAAAATGCCTGAGGTTAGACTCGCTGTGATGAAATGCATCCTGGGGAAAAAGGCCACAGAGTCCCACGTAAGTAAAAACCAATGCAAATAATTTGTTCTGTGCTAATAGCCCTCGAATAAAGAATAAAGAAATCTTCCAGGAGAACAGCGCTGGTCAGGCTGTCGCCACCAACACCTTAATTATATTATTCAAATAGGATTCATATCCTGGATGGTCATGGTTGTGAAAGGGAATAATGCCCTTTATTAAAGACATTTTCCATGTTTGCAGTTCTGAAAAATACAAATTAATATTCCAGGTTTTCTCCTGACAGAATAAATAGTAACCCTAGACTGGCATTTGCATATCTTCTTATTTGCATTTTACACTCATTTAGTGACATACAGAACATGCAAGAATGAACGCTCCCCGGGGGGGGGGGGGGGGGCACGACTCTCGCTCTATTGGTCAGGGAGGCGTTAATATTTTCGTACTCGCTCATCTGAGACGACTGTGAGCAGCAGTTAGTGACTTGCGGACCTTTCTGCTGCCTGAAAGGGAACCTGCAGGCAAAAGTCAGGGCAGACAAACAAGGTGCCCCCCCCCCCCCTTCCTCCATGTAAACAGAGTTAAATACATGTCATCCATATTCTACTTGGAGATAAATCTCTACTGTAAATCCATAAATGAAAGAAAAAGAAGTAGATGATGCACTTTGAATTAAAGATGCAACATTTCCTATTAAAGAATGAGTGTACTGTATTTACATTATACTCAAGACGCGTTTGCAGGTGGTCTCATAAGCGCATGAATAATTTAAAGTACATAGCGTACTGCTTAGCTTTTCTGGCATGGAGTAAATACATTCAGGTAGCTCTCGCTTGCATCACAAGTTATCCTTCAACACATGGATTTATTTCCCACCCTGTCATTAACATTATGTTGATGAAGATCCAATGTCAAGGTACTCAACTGGTCTGTCATGCTTCACCAGTAGTACTAACCAATCACAAAACAGCCAAATCATCAATCTCGCTTCATTATTTTCAGCTCATGCCTTTCAACTTTGTGTGCAGTAGAATTATCAGTTATTACATATTAGTGTTTTTTTTTATACTGCTGGGGGAGTAAACACTGGTGAAATCATATTTTATGATGTGTTCATTTAGAATAGAAAACATGCAGATATTTTTATGACACAGGATTTACAGCCATTAATAAAGACACTCCGCTCCCTGGAGACTGTATCTAAGATGCTGTTGGAAGCGTTGATCTCTTTCTCTGAGTGCTGAGTTGGGTTCTAACTTCACAGTTGGACTCATCTCGGAAAGTAGGATCATCCTCGTGCCACCCGTGGTTTGTATTTTGAGCTTCTTTTTTAGTTGTGTTCAAACTAAGGCTAAATATACTTAGACAGAGGCGGCAGCTTATCTCATGCATCCTCCCATCAGAGACTCAGCGGTGCGATTGTTTCGTTTAAAGCAGCAACTGGAAAATTCACCCAGCGAAGGAAATAACAGTGTGTCTGTGTCATCGTGGCGCATAAAATGCAGCCTGGCAGAGATCGCCGCTATTTCAGGTGGGCATGTAAAAAGTCTTTCATCACAGTCGTGATGTGTGGGTGATGCTGACCTTGGAGGTGGAGGTTTGAAATACCATAGAGGCCAGACAGGTGCGCAGCAACCTCTGGAATAAAAGAGAAAGTACATTTTACAAATAATTACCTTCAAAGATTTCTATTCTGCTGCAGTTTGCCTAAATCAATGGAAGTGTTTTTAGCTTCTCTAAGTGTTTTTAAGTCTCTCTGTGTGTGAATTTGTTCTGGAGGGGTGTCTACTAATACATGGAGCCTGTGGTCACATCTGGTGTACAATCACCCAGCCGTGCAGGACATAACAACATGGACCTGCATTGGATTGCCTCGTTGCACGCTCCCTACAATTGCATCCATGAATTGCTCAATGAATCTTAATGCATCAACTGGTGACGGTGCTCTGGTAGCTATTGCATTATATAAATATTTTCCATTTCCAATCGTTCTGTTCCGAGCAGGGCTAGCCGAGTCTGTCTGCAGTCACGTGCAACCAGCAAATGACTGGAAAGAGAGAGAGACTGCGTTCATGGGCCGTCCTGTCAGTTTTGACACGTGAACTGTTCAGGGTCATTACATTGTGTTACGTTGCCTCATAAGAACTCATGTATTCATTTTATGTTGCAGCACAAAGGGTGATTTCACAAATTTGAAGCCACTGAAGTAGGTGATGTCGTGACATGTCTTGCAACCTCCATGAATATGAATAAAACGCGCGTTCGGCTGCAGAAGCCTTTGCATTTGACATAATGAGCTTTGATACTTCTGTGGTCTACTTAGAAATTCAACACAATTTCTACACAATATATTTAAACCCCTGTCTGCCAATTATTTTGTCTTTCATGCAAAACAACAGAGGGTTATACGTGAAACTGTATAAGTTTCCCTTTGATTGACGCTAATGAATAGAAAGGGTTATAATGCTGATGTCTGACATCGGTAGCAACAAATGGAAACATGACACTATCCACGCTCCAAAAGTAATTGCTTTTGGGGTTTGTTTTTTTTTGGTTTAATGAAATTCCTCTCGTGGACACCATATCACCTTGAGAGGTATCCTTGCATCTGTTTAAAATGAAGTGGAGGCAAAAGTTTCTCCCGGCTGTGAGGAGAATAATCTAGTTGCAGTCATTTAGGAGTTCCCCTAAGTTAACAGAGAAAGAAGCAGAACAGAGTTTGAACCCAGTACTGTCACCTCCACCAAGGAAGCGATGCTTTGTAAAAATCAGTCATGCCTAAAAGTTGGAAATTATCACTTAAGTAAAGAGCAGTCTGTAAAAATGAAGATTCAGATCCACCTTGTAAATTTATTGAGTGTCACTTCAACCCTTTTGTCAATTCTGGTTTGTCTGTGAAAAAAAAACAGATACTCAAAAGACGACAATCTAACGCTTCATGTGAAAAAGGAAGGGAAATATTACACACATAATAAAAGACAGATGTGATGTGATTACTTCCCATCTTCTCCAGGCTGTATCTTACGATAGCTTTTTCCACCTCCTGTTCCTTGGGAGCAGGGGGAGAGGAAAGTCTAACGAAGTCTGACAGTCATTGCAACCCCTTTCTAATTAGATTATTTAACGACTGTATTAATTCAGGAGCAAACAACTTTACTCTCTTAGCCTCCAGAATGTCAGGCCGGGTTGTGGAAAGCTGGAGCCGCATAATCGGATTCCGTGTGCTCTCAGATATCGAGATTGCATTAGCCCGAGTCAAAGAAGCAGTCCTGGCCGAGGGTTGTGTGGGCAAGAGTCATGAGGTGGAGTCCGGGGTTAGATTGTGCATCTAAATGATCTACAGACGTACTGAATTTTCGATCCTATGTTCTTATCTTTCCCTGAACGAGAGAGAGACCGACTTTCATTTGGAGCGATATCTTAGAAGGCAGCAGCGTTTTGATGTTACCAGTCATGCCCGTAATGCTAATGACAGCTAATGAGATGGGTGGAACTTCTTCCTGAGGCAATAGGAGAAGAATGGATTTCCATATGGAACCTGACACACATGGCAAACACTGCACTGTTTACTCCCAGCAGCAGTGTGTTCTTAGTGTGGAACAGTGTTTTCATTTAAAACAAGCACTGAGCTAGTTAGTGAGCGTGCAATCGAGTGGGAAGACGGTCAAATCAGTCTTTGTGTGAGATTGCAGCATTTCAAATGATGCTAAACTTATTTTCAATAAATCAGATTTCATTTTCCTGTGCCATTTTTACTCATAATCATCCAAGAACAGTAATAGCAATAAAATGAACATATGAAATAAAACCAAGAGTCAGCTGATTGCAGGTTTTGCAATCGTTCATGACGGACAAAAAAAAAAATCCCCCACAAACCAGCAGTTGTGTAAGTTTCTGCTGAGTTGTGCAACAGTAGAGATGTCAACCAAACCTTCTCCAACCTGACACGACTGGAACCACAGAAATTGATTTCCCTCTGCAGCTGGAACTCCACGCCATTATTTATTAACCTATCGGGTTTCTCGAAATTGTTCCCCTCCCTCTTGCTGATTTCCACTGGATTCTTCTCGGATCAACTCCCTGGTCTCCAGGGACCTGGATGGGGCTTCATTGAGAATGCAGAAAATGTTTCTTTCACCTTGATGCTCCAGCATCTTGTCTTTCCAAGGTTGCTGCAATTGCGATACGTTCGTGCGGCGTTCTCGATGGAGAAGCATTCCTTTGCCCGAGCCTTTGTAGATGAAGCCTTTAAAGGAGAATCCCACTGGGTTTTGGGTGGGGGGGGGATTAGTACTTGCTGGTGTGTGATGGTGAGCATGCGTTTCTCTGTATGTGTGGGAGAGTGGGGGTATTATAGCACAGGATGTTTTTGAGTACTGTAGATTAACCTTATCAACACCGGTGTGATGAAGATGAGGAGGCAGGAGAGACATGAGAGACTGGAGACACTTAAAGGAATGGAAAGTGCAGGAAAATGATGTTACCTTTCAGGGAAAGTGAGAAGATTAAGATGGACACGGAAGATAATCGAGAGAAGATAAAAAAAAAAAAAATCAAATTAATAAGAGAAAATGAAAGTTAGAAAAAAAGTTGTGTTTCTGTGATTCATCCCTGTGGCGGTTCAGTGGTTGGTCAGTGCTCTGCTCCAGCATGACTGCCTAATTAAGTATTATTTCCTACGTCTCTCCTTTTTAAGAGCAATATTCATTCCTTTTTGTTATTTCTCCTTTGCCCGATACATCTTTTCAATAGCTTAACGCTCGTGGATACCCACATTCTGAAATTTTACCTCGTTGCTCCTCCGCTCATCCATATTCCGCTGATGTCCTTCCATGCAGCGTAATCACACAGAGTGTATCGTAAAGACCGCAAATGTTCCAATATTTGCTGAAGTGCTTTTTATTTATCCTTTTTAATTATCTTTTACTTTTTACCTCCTTTAGTTTTATATTTGCGGCAAGAGCCTTGTAGATTCAGCTAAATTCCCTTTACCCCATGTATGGGGGGGCGCTTAGCCCCAAGGTCATTCCTGAAACTTGGCAGTGAGTCAGCTGAAGTCTGATTTATGCAGTCTTCAAATTTGTGAAATCCCTAGCTCACCCCGCTCCATCAGGGTTATGTCTCTCAGGGCTGAAATAATTTCATTTCAGAACGAACCAGTGAGCGGAATGAACTCCCGAGGTATGAAAAGCAGTTATGTCATCGTGATCTGGGACTGAAATACTTTGTGTTCATGATAATTTTACCTAGCACTGATGAAATCATGTATTCTCATCACATTAACCTGACTTCACTTTATTTACTTTAATAAATAAATAAAAATTTTGTTGAAAATATGAAATTATTAAAGAAAAATAAAGCAGAACTGCCAAACTCAGCTGATTGACAGGTTTTTTAATTATAAGGCAAGAATACCATCATGATCAATTTGATCTTTGTGCCACAAACTAGAGGCCGACCGGTGAAAACGAATATTTGTTGGATTGGCACTTTAATGAGGTTGATTTTAAGTGGGCTTTGAGTGTAATCTTCAATTTTCAGCTTGACTGTGACTTTCTCAAGGTTTTTAGCGCTTATATTTCATGTATAAATATTCCTAAATGACAGGACAGCTCTGACTGGAGTTGACAGCTAACAGGTGGTAGCCGTGTCTGTGTTTTTAGAGTGCTGTTTAATACAACAGGGTGTTCAGTGCTTGTGTTGGTTCAGAATTTTACTCACCCATTAAATTGCTGCGCTCCAGGGAGGATCTGGGACTCCATTATTAATCAGGTGACTGTATTATTCATTAAGTCGTACAAGAAACAGACCTTAACGACAAATAAACTTCATGTATCACTCATCGGGGGATGAAACCAAAAGGAAATTAATTTCATTCTTTGGTTGTAAAGAAATAAGTCGACTATCCAGTAAAGCAGTCATCCTGTATTCACTCAGGACTGACCTGAGGAGTCACATGTTCAGCTTTCAGTCTGTATTCCCTCGTATGTTGGAGACTCCCAAAGCTGACATGTTTAAATCTTCCGTTTTATTTGATCAACCGTTCAAAACACAAGATATTCCTCAGTGGAATGAAAGTGTGACATGAGATTGAAACAGAAGGGGTTCCAACCTCCATTATTATTGATGGCCTCGTGTATCGTACAAAGTCGAGCTGAATTGATTGAGAATGAGAAAGGTGCCGTCGCTGCTAAACAGTCCTGAATGAGGTGAATGATGTTTCTTGATAAACCGGATTATTGATTATGCTAGAAATTAGATGGAAGAAAAGAAACTCCAATAGTTTTTACCAAACGGAACATCCTCTTCACTTCCAGCAGCTCCAGTACAGCTGTAGACACACACACACACACACACACACACACACACACACACACACACACACACACACACACACACACACACACACACACACACACACTGATGTGTGCTCTCACCTTGAGCTGCAGTTTGCTCTTATCTGAAGCTGTGATCAGCTGATGTTCAGCACCTGGATACCGTGGCACCACAGAACCAGCCTGATCTATGAGGCAATTATGGTAAAAATGTCTGTCTAAGCATTTCTGGGGTTGAAAGGACTAACCGGGATATTAAATGGATTACATTATACACAAAGTGAAACGTGGTGGCAGTAGACCCAGAGAAAAGCTCTTTGTGCTGGCTTTAGGGATTCCCTTATAGACGATTCCCCCTTTAACCTCTACACACACACACACACACACACACACACACTAACACACACACAGACACACACACAGTGTCCAGAGAGCTGCAATTGGCAACTGGCCGAGTTTTAGATTTGTGTGCACAAGTGCGACGTTCAGAGCGTACGTGACGTGACTGTGTGTGCTTAGCTTCATGCACTTTGATGGATTGCAGAGTGCAGCAGTCTTTTCAGAGCATAGGAGGAGGCTGGCAGAGAATGGGGAGTATCCACACTCAACAAGCACCTGATTTACTCTTACACGTTCACCAATCAAATGAAAGCCATGTGAGATAAAACGCATCGAAACCGGACTCAAGTCAGAAAATACCTAAAACGGCAAGAATAGGGAAAGTAAAAGCCCACACAGCTCAGTTCTGATTTTAAATCTGTGAAAGTCTCAAAAGGAGTTGCTTATAGTCTCTTCATTTAATTTTGTAATGTGCATTAAAACAATCTGTGTTTACGTCTGGTGCATTTATTATTTAAACTGAAGCTCTTATCTTCACTGAGGGACACGTATGTGGTCTTTGACCAGTGGACTGTATCCCTCTGACGTCTCCCAGTCATCTGTCAATAATGTTTTGAGCAATATTTAACTGAGGGGGAGGATTGCTGCTGTGTGTCCTTGTGTGTGTCATGTATGGATCACACTCCAGACACATTTAAATATGTAATAATTTAAATGTCTCAACAAGCTGAAAGCATCAGTGATGAATCAATGCCATGAGTTCCTCCACACACGTGAAAGGCAGCGATCAAAGCGTAGCGAAAATATCGAAGGCGGCGTCCGTCCTCCAGATGAAGACTACGCTCCATCAAATCTTCTAAAAACAATGGATTAGAAACCAAAATTGAAATTGATTCTAGTCAGGATGTACTTATCAACAAATTCATGCATTGTTGTCACCTGGTAATGAATTAAAATATGCGTAATCTTTATGGACTGATATTTTTTCTTCCAATGGAGCTGCTTGAGTCACTGTTGTTATATTTCAAATCAATCAAAAGCCTAAACAGACGATTTAATAAGACCAAGCCACGCTAAACTAATGAATTCTAATTCTACAGGAATTAGATTTTTTTTCCCCCTTTGAGTAAGATGTGAATGAGGTAAATATTTTAAATACTTATTGACTTTTGTTTGTATTATTGTAAAAAATCCATTTTGATATTGTTTCTTGGTTTTGCTTTATATATTTTAAAATGTTATTTCTTCCATCCATCTCGGCTACCTATTAGCCTTTAGCATTGTGAATATGAGAATCGGACATTATGGCTCATTGTGTTCAGCTGTCAGTGAATCAATTCATGACAAGCTAGTTTCAGATTTTTTTTTTTGTGTACTTATAAGCTCTTAGCACATTCTCCAGCTATTAATATTTCACATGATATTGAATCAGGGCAGTGTTCACGGTTCATTTTCTTGACATTTTGTGTAAGAGTGGATGTAGAACCTGGTGTATGAACCTTTTTAATTTGACTTGCATGGAGGATTATTTTTTCTGGCTGACATTTGTGGAGTGAATTCTCAGACCCACGCTATAAGTGAGATGTTATAATCGGGTGGCGAGTGAAAAAGCGCTGCCAGATTAGCCTAAACCTCTCATTCAGGAGATCTCCCATTAATAAACGTTTTCAGTTCTCTTTAGGTTCATAAAAGATGAGGAGGAGGAGTAAAAAGAAAGGTCTAACGTTTCACAATCTGCTTTTGCTTCTTTTCTTGCCCACAATTTCAGCTTTTGTTTTAGGGCACATTATTACAAAGCATACATGCATGCTAGACTTTAAATGGCAATATATATCAGGAGATATGATCGCAGGATTGTGATCATGAATAAAGATCGTTAAGTCTTACTCAAAGGGCATTTCTGAGGAATAATGGAGACCAGTGGTGGGGAGACAACAGAGAGGAGGATGAGGGGAACAACAGACAATGTTGTTCAGTGCTGAAAAGACCAGATTGATACTTGTGGTCGATATTGGTCACAAATCAAATATGAAATATAGTCACGATTGTCTATAAGCTTAAGGATATGATGTCATATGATTGGTCACTGCAGTAGCGATCAATACTTAGTGACAAACTGCTACTCCTGGGGTTGGCTCAGCGTCCTCATGTGGAGACGTTGCCCTTCAAGCTCTAAGCGAGGGCCGTAACAGCTTCCCGTCGTGTGATTTCAAAAAGATTTTGGTTGCTCTGCTTTGACCATTACAAGGAAAGACTGTTTCTGCTTTAAACCATTTTGAAATCAATGTCTAGGAAATAGTTTAAGTTCACGTCTCCTTGTCAATGATTTGTGAATTACTTGTGGTCGTGCCAGAAATGAAGTCATAAAAAAACAAGAGAGGCTGTCAGACGGTGGTGAATGAAGGATTGCTTCTTGCCTCCCTCTGGCTGCCTCATCGATGTGGGATGAACACATTGTGTTCTTTCTTCTATTAGAAATATGAAATGTCAAATGCTTTCTGCTCAAGTTTTAAGAATTTATCCTTCACCATATGTAAGGAAAACCAAACCGATTAGAACACAAAGACGATTTAAGTCTCATTTTTTTCTTGTGTTTTTTTTGTTTTTTTTTGTTTGTTTCTGTGCAGAAATATTTTGCATTCACTGAAAAGCCTCAAACTCTGAAGGGCACTGTCTGAAATGAACGGAATTCAAATGAGGAGAGACGAGTGAATCAAGTCAGGTAATTATTTATTGCAGCAGGATAATTAGTCTTTCAGAAGGTGTTTGGGTGTTTTGGCTCTTTGGGAACACAAATCACAGGGAAAGATAATTCCTACATGCAGTCCATGTGATGGTGGTTTCGAGTTAGGTGGTGGTGGTGGCTGATGGATGTACTGGGACGGATAAAATCAATTTGGTGAATCCAGGGAGACTGCGTAAAGCGGCAGCAGCATAAATGAACTACAAATACAGAGAGAATAATTTATAAAGGCAGCAGCAAGATAAGCCAACGATGAAGGCATGTCAGTGGACAGATGTGAAGAGCTGATATCTCGGCTGACAGCGTCAGACAATAATGACATGAAATAGCAATTGAGTATGTGTACGAATCAGGAAATGAGAAAAGAGCTAAAAGCGTGCAATGAGTCTTCCTGACAGAACTTTCATTAATTTCTAATGAATGCCTTTATAGGACCCCCCCCCCTAATGTTTACATTGAAGAAAACTTTTACTTTTGAGATTCCAGGTAGCCATCAGAATAAGAATGGAAATGTAATTTTTATGAGTTTGCTGACCTAAAGAAAAAAAGATAGTAACTTCGAAGCGCACACAATAATTATCCAAAAGTGTTCAATCAAAGGAAAAAAAAAAAAAAGAGTCCACATAAATATTGAAGGGAAGTGATAGCAGGAGCAAAAAGAAAATTTTCTGGGTTAGGGTTAATAACTACATGTTAATATTTGTAGGGCTACACAGGTCCAGGCATGCATCTTCTTTTACAAAAATACATTTACACACATGCACATGCATTATACATCTCCTCATTTTAGAACGTTAGCATGTCCAGATGTTCCTCAGAGTGGGAGAACGTGCTCGCTCATACACTGCACCTATATTTGAGCGCCGCACTCTTCATCGCTGTAAATAATTCATCAGGTGTAGGATCTCCGCTTTGAAGAAACATCCTTTCCACCTCTGACAGTATTTACATGTGTAACACGGCAACAATGATCGCAGCTTTGCTTTACATAACAACATGTCACACTAGGAAAGCAGTCTGGATCTGGAGTCTTAATGAGAGATGACAAATAACAGCCTTTTTATACCTTCGCAGGGAACCTGCCCTCTGTAAAGATGTAATTTCTGCTGAATCCCCCCCGCTGGGAATGTTGGAGCTTTAAAAGTCATTTTACTTCACTGATTTGCTTTGAAGCCTCCATAATGAAGAATATAGCAGAAAGGAGTGAGACGTGTCAGCTGGAGAGAGTTTGAGATTCACACTTTAATGTCTATTTATTTGTCGGCCATTGAGATCAACGAGCGTTTGATGAAAAACGCCAGACGAGGTCACAAGGGGTGAAAATAATTTATAGAATAATCCTCTGCTGACATCACCCGTCCGTCTGCCCGACGTCAACGTCCAATCCCTCCATCTTCAGCCCATGCAGTTGAATCTACTTGCCAGGAAGAGCAAATGTGTTTTCAATCTGAAGAAGACAAAAGGTAATTATTAGCTGGAAAGCATTGCTGGCAGCGTTCTGGTGATCCGCTAAGCACCATGTGTCATTTTCTAGACGCCAGCCCTGTAATATAAAAACATCTATTGGCTGGAATTCAGCTGCTTCAGTGGAGATCAGAACCTCCAAACAGACAATGCTACATGACAAACGCATCCTTCTGCCTGCACGACGGGGAAGAATCCTTTTAAGAACAACAAGCAAAGAGATGCATGCGTCTGAGGTCATGCCTGGTGAAGCATTTCAGATTCTTTAAAATGGTTTCTGAGTGGCAACGAGAGGACTTGAACACCTTGAGGATTTCAGGGATTTGGAAAATTAATACGTCACCCCCTTTGATTGTTTACATTTAAAGGAGCCAATCATATTAAAACGAAATCCATCCAAATCTTCAACTCACAATGGAAAAATCTAGAATTATACCATAAATTGAAATTAAAACGGAAATCTAAAGCATCCTTTTTACTGAAAAACCTCACCTCAACCTGTGTGTTCCTTTCACATGTGTTTATCTGCCTAGAACGTTTTCATATGCAGGCATGTGCTTCCAATATGACATGCATGCATCTCCAGGGACCAAACTGTTTTCTTCCTCCTCTTCTGTTTCACTTTTCTCATACTCGGCTTTCTGCTTTCATTTCCACACACATCTATTCCTCGCCATTAAACTTTAACGCAGTGGGTAAACACACAACATCCGATACTCATCGGCTGTCCAAATAAGTACGTTTTGGGTTTTTTTACATTAAACTTCAGTTCCGGAATTTTACACTGAAACGGCAAAGAACACTTGACAGATATTCATTTTTTCTGTTGAATAATTGGGAGATTGGGTGAGCGGATGATGCTGATCAAAATGGCACAGGCAGTAACGGATACAACATATTTCATTATTTCCCATAAGGCACTGAGCAGCTGTCGTGGCAGACATTCTCCTTTGGGATGATTTGGATGTTGTCGTGCTCAGGAGGAGACTAACCTAGTCAGAAGAGGAGAATGGGGAAAAGAAGCATTAAAGAATGGAAAGATGGATGAATAAGTTCTTGTATGGTTTAGACACGTCTCACTCTACAGGTCCATAAGGAGTTAGCTCAGAAGTCATTTTATGGTCACATTTTCGAGCTTGCTTGTTATTGCTATGGTATAAATAAGGTATGTCAGGGGTGTCAAACTCTAACACACAAGGGGCTGAAATTCAAGACACAGCCTATGTTGCTGGTCAAACAGTCATTGCATTTACTGTTCCTGCAATATTTTAACCTGAAAAGTTGAATTTGAAGAGATTATAACTGCTTTTCTTTCAATAAAATAGATTCAGCTGGGCCCTGAGTTTGACAAATGGCACAGAAACCTTGCCTCAGAGATACTCTAGTTTTTAATATGAAATGGCTTTAGACAGTGTTCAGTTATGTTCAATAAAACTTCTTCATGTCTCAACATTAACGTCAGGAAGTAAACTCTCTGTTCAGGCCAGTGGGACTTTTCACGCCTGCTGGGAAATATGGTCAAATAGCTTTAGCTCTACAAGTGGATTTTTATTGAGGAATATATATTTCCATCCATGAACCTAGAATTCCAAGCCCACCCCTTGCCCCCGAGCCTGTTGCTGATAACGGTCTAAGTGTCTTTCTCACCATCATCTCATCCCTTATTGCTCCATCATCCATCTCCCACCATCACAGATCAACCTGTCTTGGCTTGTCCTCACCAGCGACACAGAACGACACTTGAGACCTATTCATACACCCCCCCTCCCTTCCATGTTCGTCATCCTCTCCCTTCATCCTGTCTCCGGTGCACACGACTGTCCCATCGATTTCTGATTGTTAATGGCTTTTTTAGCACAGGTTGGTGAACATTTGCAGCCGCTAAGATGGTCAGAAATAATGCCATGTGATCAGTTCTAGAAATCACAAGAATAACAAAAAGATGAACAGAAAGCAGAACAATTTTGTGACTCTTTACGTATGAACTTATTTTCTGTATTCCTGCTACTAACAATTATTCCCATTTGTGTTCTGCTTATTTTCTTGATCAATCATTTGGTCAATTAAACAAAACAAAAAAAATCACATGTATGTTAATGTAGATGTTAGTGTGTTTATTTCTGACACATGGAAGTTCAAAGATGTGTAGATCTGTCATGGGAACCCATTCTTTTATTAATGCCAGAGGGTGATGGAAACATGGTGGAATTGATGGATTTGGAGGATTTACATTTTCTTCTTGTGTTTCCCCTTCTTTCTAAGCCCAGATAGATGAACAGGACAAGTATGGAGCTTCATGGAGCGTTTGGCATTAGTGATGGTCCCCCGCTGGGCCGGCAGGGGAGACTCCTGCAGTTATTGAACAGGAGAGGGAAAAACACTCTAAACGACCTGAATCTATCGGAACTTATCATGTAGGGAGTGATCTTCTGGTAAAAGCTAAGCTAAACTGAAGCACAGATGTGAAGAGGATGTGCAGTGTCTGTTAATTTGTTGATTAAAGTTTATTACATGTATTATTATGGTTTATTTCTTAGGGACAGAACAGACATTCTCACTGATTCAGATGTCAGAATAGTCAGGGATGCCATAATTGATCAATAAAATGTAATTTCATTTGTCACATAACTGCCTTCTCCAGAAAAGCATGAAATGATGTAGTGCATGTTATCATTAATATCATTTTATTACTGGCCCTTCAAAACAAAAAGTTAACTGTAATACATAACCTTCACAATGTACATCAAGAGAGACAGAGAATAGAACGAGGTGAGAATAGATACACACACACACACACACACACACACACACACACACACACACACACACACACACACACATAGTCACGGCTGCCAGAAAATCCAGCATCTTGTTTGTCCTTGTCAGACTGACCTGCTGTGTCGGCTGAAGAAAACAAGCAAATTGATGACGTTGTAGAGTGTGTATCAGACAGGAGGGCCACACCGATGGAAATGGATGTGGGAGGAGAGGAGAGGGCGGGGGGGAGAGGAGAGAAGAGGAGAGGGGAGGGCAGGAGGGGGGGAGACAAGACTGAAGGCTTCAATTAAAAGAAAAAAAATCTCTAGAGGATGGGAAACACTACATATACCAGCACCAGCTCATCTATTGTTATTGCAGCAATTATTTTCATTGGCTATTATACAGAGAGCAATTGATAACTACAACACCATAACATATAGTGTTACATACCGTCTATAATGCATGAGGAGGTGTCCGCTGATTTAATGCAACGCTGGTTTCTTATTAGTTCGGATTCACCAGAGGCGGTGAAAAGATCAGCAGTCTTCAATAGTGTGTTATCGCCTACATGGGATCATTGTACTGCAGTCGATTGGCTTGTTTCTCATAGTCCCTGTGTGTTCTGTCGAAAAAAAGTCCATCTGAAGCAGACAGCACACTCACTGTGACTGAATGAGGTTCGGCTGCTGTAGCTAACTCCATTCAACTTCATTTAAGTCAAACCTTGACCCATCTGCCAGGTTTCAGATTACAAAAAGAACATTTTAAAAATCTATAACATGAACACAAGTAGATAAAAATGTATGATGAGGTTGAGAATGAGGTGTGTGTGTGGGGGTGGGTGGGTGGGGGGGGGTGGGACCCTGGCTCCCATCCTGCAGACAGCAACTTCGGCTGACTACGACACACTGCAGGACCGGCCTCGGTCTGCCTCTCTGGTCTGTCTGTATTTGGAGGGTTGCCATGCAAACAGCTGAGGGAGAACCAACCCTTTGATAGGATGCTGATTCTTTTTTTGTTTGTCTGACTTGAAGCAACATTTGAAGTAGAAATGAATCAATAGAATTGCCTTTCCCTAGAGACGGTTGATAAATCTTATTCCTCGCTGTCACCCAAGCTTGATCACAAAACTGTCTAAACACACCAATGAGAAACATGTTGCTTAATTCTGATGATAGCAGATACTTCAGTCCTGTCCTGCTGCTGGAAATACTCTAGCAAAAAATACATTTAAAGTCCATTCCTGAACATTTGTGAAATCAATTTGAAACAAATGCAAAAATGATGATGCCCGGCTGTTTGGAGGAGGGGTATGGCTGCACCTTTTACCTAAAATAAACCATTAGAATTATGTTTTCATTAGGCGCTAATGGGCTGAGCGCTCCAGACAGGGAAATGAGCTGGAAAATACTGACATGTCAACACCGACTCCTAAAAATTATGCTTATGTAGAAATAATTAGTATGAGTTTGTGCTGAAGGAAAAAGTAACGATGCATCATGTGTGAAGTCATGCAGCTTTAATAATGATATACCGCAGCATTATGCTGTTGACATGGAATAAAGATTTGCAAATAAACAGATCAGGTGAACTGGAAAACACGTTGACAATAATATTTCAGGCACACTTTTATTTGCATTTAAGCAAAAACAATCTCTGATATTTGGATTGCTTCTTTTGCCTAAACTTAACTGTAGGTGGGAGCCTACATAAGGTTTTTTATTTACTTAGTTCATGAGAAAATAAGTTTGATAATTAGAAATTTCACATTATGAGTTAATACAATGTCGGTTTTGATATTTTAATCCTCTAAAAGATAAAGCTAACAGTTGTGTGGTTCTGTTTGGTGGATAGATGAAGTGTGTAAAGGCACCTTTATGCATGAGTTGTTTGAAATGGTCTCACAAAGTAATTATAGCTCCAGCGTAGCTGATCATCGATCCTGGACGCTCTTGAGCTAGTTTTGAAATAATGGAAAGGTGAAACACGGCTGTGTACAAAATATAAGATCAAGAGATTGCTGAAGGAATTATGAGAATTCTATTTTCTTAGTTGTCATATTGTTTTAATAATTGTTGTCAATGATGGTAGTCAGATTCTTTATTTGAAGTTCTGATCCAGAGAATCATATTATCAAAAAAACAACAACTGAGTGATGGTTTAGTTTTTTTTGGGTTTTTTTTAAAATTTTTAAAAAAAATTGTGAAAGTAAAAATATAAAGGTAGTCATAAAGAACCTGGAGCAAAAAGGTCTCTTAATAATACTTGCTTTACACAATTAGGACATAATTCCATGAACCAATCTGTCTCGTTCAAATCACTAGCCACCACCACCAGGCTGGACTCTGGTGGGTTTACTTGTTCCCTTGGCTCCCCTTCAACTTGTAAGTACAAAAGATTTTCTGACAGATTTATCACAAATAGAGATAGAGAATTGCCCTTCCTAAACTTATAACATAACTGGGATATAGTTATTTTGAAATATACATGATTTAAAAAGTACTTGTTGGAGTGATCACTGCTAAAGATCTTTCTCGTACAGAGAGGAGATTGTCTTAACAATTACTAATTTAGGCCTACAGCATATTCATTATAATTCATTTTTTATTAAGGTCACTATCAGACACTCAATTATCAAATGGGGCGCTTTGAAGATTTTTAAAGAAAATGTAAATGTATTGTATCTGACAAAAGCATTTATTAAACCACAGAACATACTGGTTGAATATGTGCAAGTCATACCAATAACATATCATACAATGTAATCAAGATCTTATAAAAGTCATACGTAATCACTCCAGTAAAACAAAACATGTAAAACAAGAAATGATTGGTTTTTCTCTGTGATCAGTTTCCCAACCATGCATTACTGTGTCTTGCAGCTGGGGTGAAGAAAAATCCAATCAATTTGAAAATGTGTTTAACAGAGGTTTGCTGTATCTTTAACTGTACATAATACGTTTCAGGAGATGCATAACAGACATTTGTAATTACTGTACCTTCCTCAAGGACGGGAGGTGATGTGATTGGTTCAGTTCAGATAGGGGTTGGGATTACACAAAATATTTTTTAAAAAATTGCATGACATTTTCAGAGTAACACTAGTTTTATCAGGATCTTGATCCTGGGAATTTCTTTCATGATTCTTTGACATTGTAAAATAGGATGGCTGATTTTAAAAACTTTATCAGAAGTAACACCTATAGCAAGGCAATGCGGGTGAGATCATGGGACTTTGGTGGTCTTGTTTTATATTTAGGTGTTTTAATCCTCGCTAGACAAACAGCAGTAGGCAGTTGTCTTAATTTCTACCAAAACAAAATGCAATGGAAGTCTGCAAAATTAAAGCCTTATTCAAACATTAGCGGTGTGCAAAGAACACGTGTTCTTCTAACATATATTCATTCTTAATGCAAAAATACTAATGACTACAATGAGGAAATTATTATTATGATAGGATATCTGTAAGGAGGAAAAATAATCCATTCACCATGTTTGGAGAACCAGGGAGTAAAACATGGCCTTTGAATATAATCTACTAATAATGGAGCTCATTTTTAACCTTCATAAAAAGATTTGGTGCTGAATAGAGCCAGAATAAATGGCATCCAGAATAATTCTTGTCTCATCAAACTCATCATTATTATCACCGTGTTCATTAAAATATAAGCCAGCAAAAAAAACAAAAAAACATTGTTCTTGAGACATTGAGATTGTCACACATTTTTCTGTGCATAGAGGATGTGATTTTTTATGTAATAGTCGTTGGCTTTAGTAAAATAGTCAAAAGGATCCAGATATCCTGAAAGAGAATAAACTGGGATATGAAAGCAAATGGAAGAATGAGCACAAAAGAGGAGACCATACAAGAGAGACAGACACAAGAGGGGAACAAGAGCACCAAGACACTGCAAGATAAAAGAATAAAAGGAATAAAGGACAGATGAAAGGGAAAAGGCAGCAAGCCAGAGGAGATAGACCGAAGCGTATGAACATTTATCCTGTGGAAAAGTTGCTGTGCTTGCGGTGGCTGCGCTGAAGGCTAAGCCAACGTGCCCAGCAGTGATGAATTGGTCCTGTCAGGATAAGCCAAACAAACAGAGATCTGAATAGTGTATGACAACCTTCCTCCAGGCACCACAGTGAACAATGACATTTCCCTAGTCTATGGCTAACAATGGCTCCAGAGATCTGGCAGGACACATATGCTGGAGGTACACAGCTGTTTAATTTTTTGTATGGATATGCATTAAAAAGGCATATCTCAGTGATTTAGTGGAGGCTTTGAAAAAAAAAAGAAGCTTTTAGAAACAGCAGTTTATTAAAGCTGCTTGAGAGAAAGTGTTAGCAGGCAGAAAGTCAGCGCTAAAAAAAGATACGGTGGGGATTCTTCATACACAGTCACTTTATCAAGGTCGTAAGGCTAATGTGCTAATAGATGTTTGGATCACAACAGCATCTTTGACTGTTCGAGAAAATGTTGGTATTGAGTGCTTCTGCTGGAGATGAGAAGGAAAAGTAAGTGATTCTGAGAATGTGATGAGTGTTTCTGCAGTAAGCGGGTATTAGATGCCTTTGGACCCAATGTGGGTGACACAGATGTCTAAAAGTGTTCTAGTCTGTAGTGAAAAGCAAAACGAGAAAAGTGACCCACCTCTTGAGAAAGATAAGGGCATCCGTTTCTTACAGCAAATGAAAACCCAGACGAGAAGGTTGTCGGGGTTGATTTTGGGATCGAAGGTTTGCCTTCAGACTCTAGGGAAATATTGTGGTGAAAAATTCTGTCTCAATTGTTCCTTTATGAAGACAGACTGTGACCTCTCACAGACCTCTACAGTGGTGCCGAAACATCCCTACAAATAATCTACGTGATGTTTCAGTCTCCATGGGCAGTCTGTTGAAAGATTACCCTACTAGCACGAGAAAAGTTGTAATCCATTGAAAATATTCTCATGGGGAGGCTGAGGTTCAGGAGGTAGTATCATTCAATATTCAGGACGATTGATCTATATATTGAAGTTTTGTGGCCAAGGACCTGAAGCTGTGGGTGTAAAGGCGGACACTGGTTTGCTTGAGGTAGTGCCTACTATGGTAGCCTCTATCTCCGGGTAAATGTGTGTTAACTGGTGAATGCCATCAAACACACTGCGTAGTTGGTCAGATCAGAAACATGAGAAAATATACTTCAGAGTTATGTCATGGAAGGTCTGTTTATCATTTTGGTTTTAGCGGGACTGTGCCAGAATTTCCAGTCAGTTTTCCAGTTGGTGAAAGGATGGAGCATAAGCTTGGCTAAAATCCATTCCTTTTATTGTGGATCTATGAGGATTGAGGCAGATCCAGGATTTGTGTTTTTTTTGTCCCTCCCATTGGATTTGGAATTTTCCAACATTTTTCCCATTTACAGACCGACTTTTGTAGTGGGGTGGACCAAAATGGTGCAATTAAACAACTTCCAGGATATTCCCGCCAACATTTTTGACTACAGAGAAAAGAATGGGAGCGGGAGAAGACAGACGCTTGGCCTCAGGCTTCACTCAGCATGCCGCCATGTTTCCTGGCTCAGCTGTTTTAAAGACAGCAGGTTGCAGCTGAAGCAATTAGCAACCAGGTGGTTTTGGTGATGGAAGACTAAACGCTCAGAGACATAGATGGTGACATCACAGTAGACGTACACAGCGGTGCATAAATGCATAAGACTCCTAAGGGTCTAATTATGTGTTTTGTGGTTTATGAACACCAGCAATCACGCACCATTAAAAATTATTACATTAGTTCACGTCAGCGATGACTTTGTTTAAATGCGTGGCAGATTCCTGGTATTCAGCATCAGGATCATCCCAGCATATGCATGCTACTAACGAACAACGTGTGTGCTACAGTTGATTAATAATTTCCATATGGGGATCAGTATAGTAAATTAAAATTGTAAAAATTTTAAAAAATGTTTCATCAGCGTCATCAGCCACCACCACCACCACCACCTGTGTCTGTACTGGTTTTTATCTTGCTGTTACTCAGAGCAGATCTCCCTGACCCTAACTCCCAAGACTCCCTGAAAAACTAATCATCACATGTTCTGCTGCAATAAACAATTATCTTTTCTCCATTCACTTGTCTCTTTCAATCGAACTCCAACGTAAAGCCATCAGTGGAATTGCGGGAGGCTCACAGCTATTTCTTCAGTTCTCCACAGAGTACCATAACTTACTGTAAGTAAGGAATGAGAAGTGTTTTAAGTTACTCCCACTTCCACAATTAACGTTATGGATGTCACCATTCCGACAGGCATTTTTGTCAGTTTGGCTAAAAAACAAGTTTGATTTGTGTCACACAACCAGGGTTTGACATAATAAAAGAAGTGACAAAGCATCATATTTGATATCGTGGGAATGAGACAGGATTGGAGGGACAAGACGAGAGAGTCCAGACAAATCCGGGATGGCAGATGGAGGTAAACAGATGAAAACAAAGCCTTACACCCCGAGGTGCCGGGAGCTGGTGGGAGACGGAGGAGCACGGGGTTGGGGATCTGGAGAAATGTCAAGCTAAGCATACATCAAGACAGGCGAGCCTGAGCTGTCAGGGAGCATTAATACAACACACTTGATGTTTTAGTAATGAGGACATGATATACACAGTGGCAGTGGCGGGGACACAAACAAATGCCGGCGAGGCATAGATGTAGAACCGGAGAATCAGACTAACAGAGGGAATGAGAAATGGAGGCAGAAACAGACAAGAAGACAGGAAGAAAATAACAACCAGCAAGTCAACAGAGGAGGCCGACAAGAACCTTCCCTCCAGAGAATGTGTGACAACACATTTATAAGGATTATAAGAAAGAAAATTAGTGATATTTAGACTCAATCAGATGCAACTATTTCGGGGATTTTATGTGAATGTTGGATCTGTAAAATGTTGTTTTGAGTCTGGAACTTTTCTGACCCTTTACTCGCCTCTGTCTGACCAGATACTTCAACTACTGAGGACTTAAAATCTCTTCAGACTGGATCACTGGTTACATTGATTTCTGCAGCCGACTGAACTGAAAGCAAGCCGCAGATAATCTTCTTTTTCTTCCCACTACCAGTTGACTTCATCCTCATTTTCTGTGTTTACAGCCTACCTTACCTTTATTCCTATGGAAGAAACGTCTTATTTAACTTGATTAATGTTTTTCTCTCCCTTTGCGAATATAATATTGGGCATTTTTCTGATGACGCTGTATTTCCTCTTGACATACTGGGCAATAAAACTGATGACGGCTTCGATTTGACTCTTCTTTATCGAAACCCATAATTTTGTGACTTGCAATCATTATGCATAATTTTCTTGCCCAATATTCTCTTCAGAATTTAATAGCATACCTTTAGTAATGTGATCCTTTGATAGTGCTAGTAGTATTCCTTCATTACTGTCTTAGATCAATAAGTTTTAACTCAATATTATGATCAGAAGGTTTTTGCTTTGAGAAATACTTTTCCTCATATTCCCCATTGTAACATACAGGATTATTCTACTACATCCTCTAGAATTGTATTGCAAGACCTCTGAGTATTAATCTCATGGCTCTGTATGATCTTAAAATAAAATGACAGTCGCCTGACACTTTGGCCCAGGCTGTATTTGCAAAAAAAAAAAAAAAAGCCTTTGTGTTGACAAAATGCAGTCCAGCCAAGTAGAAACCTTGCTCTCTATTCATTAAATTTGTTCAGTCTCCCAGTCAGCAGCAGCAGCAGCCATCGAGGTGTCAGCCCAACCTGTTATGTCCATATCAAATTCACCATCGCTTTTGCTTCAGCTTCACTCGAATCATCTCAGATCTGTTCACCCTGCTCACGGCTGCCTCTTCATTCACTTTGAAAAATGTTATTCACTCGTTCACAGTCGGTCTTTGTGATGTTCGTTTATCCCTCTCGGGCTCTGTCTGACTTTTTGCTGCACTTTATGTAATGCATGGACCATAAAACAAAAAAACAAGACGTGCAAATTCAGTCAGCTGTCAAACCGACCACTACTGACCATAAAATGATTTTATTCAATCTGGATAAAGGCTAATACTGTAATATTTATAATGAAATATGTTACCTAGCAACCATAAAAAAATTGAAGAAAAGCTGCTTATGTGAACTGGATGTTTGTCACCATAAACGTTTAACAAAGATGCAGGGCCAGTTGGCCTTTATATAATTGTACACGTGGGTATTCTTTAATTAGCATTAAGTTTTTAAAGTGCATCCCCCAATGCCTACATTCTATTTAATGATTCTTTCCCTTCATTCAAATAACTTCACAAAACTGACATGAAATTGATCTGATCTGTGCAGATGAGAAACATCTTTGTTTCTGTTCACTGTGGAACTGGATTGATTGGTAAAGATTGAGCCAGACTTTCAGTGGACACACAGCTGTTTCCTGGGGACTGGTTTGGCTTGCTAAACACTTTGCGAAAAAGGAATTTAATTACTAAAATTGCTAAAAAGTTTTTTGGTAATTGACCATGATATACAGTAAGCGAGCTAATGGCTCTGGGAGTGTTGACAGTGAAGACTAAACAGTCTAGTGTGACGATCTGGCCTCTGCATCGTCCATTAATTCTTCATAATAAACACCTCAACTAACATTATTCCTCATATTTTTGACAGAGTTCATGATTAATGTGCAGAAAAGTGAAAGGTGTAAAAGTTAATTGTTCTAGAAAACAGCTAATTTTTCCTGTTATGAAGAGGAAAATGACTCATATGCTGTGAAAGGTCCCAAAATTTATTACAAGACCTAACTGTTAACTTCAAGATCTGACTTATTTAACTTCACTATTGACTGTAATAAATGATCGTTTGACTAAAATGTGAAGTCAGATGTTAACATCATTTAAATTTGTCTCGGTACATTTTACAAGTGAATACACATTGAGGCTTACCCTGGTTATTTTCCTGATTCAGACCAGTTTCCATGGTAACTGCTCTTAAACTATATGTTTAACTTGCTTTGAACATATTAAGAGAAAATAAACCACCAAGCCAGATTAAGCCTGGTTTATTTTAATGTCTTTAACAAATACTCTCCCAAAAATTCCTGCTTGGTTGTTGTCAGACAGTGAGGAAACACACACTTTTGTATTTTACAGGATGTAGTTAAATAAAAATGTAGAACACAATATCAGGCTCTGGCTGTTTTCAAAAATATCAAATGATGATGCCGTTGTTAGACAAAGCACCTTTTTATATTTAGGATTGCATAAAATACTACAACACAAATAGACATGAAACCAGGAGTTCCAAACGGGTGTGTTTTGGGCTGTGCTGCAAGTGGAGAGTGAGACGATATCAGGCATGAATGAAGAACAGCCGCAGGTTATCAAGATGATTAGCAGCCTGCTAAATAAGCCGGGAAGCACAGGCTTATCTGACTGTGAGCAAAAACAGGACACGTAGCAGGAGGGACAAGCAGCAAAGGGAAGTCAAACCGAGGACTTGAAGAGTGGGACATGTTTGATGTTTGGTTTGTGGCCCAATAAAGCAGATGTGTACCCTGCCCCCCCTGCCCGGTGGGATCTGTCCCAAAAAAAAAAAGCACATTTGTTTAAGGTGATCTTAATAACTTTCAGACTGCAACCCCACCCCCCACCCCCCAAGACCTGTTTCCATTTCTATTAATGTCACAATGTCAAAATGTATATGTTAAAATATGGAATTAAGTCATGACTCCATGAAGCTGTTTCTGTTGCCCTGGCAGGAGTTTCAGCTGTCACTGAGCGTCAGATTTGAATATTATTATCACAATATATAAAGCAGAATAAGTGAAAACACATGTTGATGAACTGAAAATTAAATGGCACACTCCTAACAACTGAGAGGAGGTTTGATGCTGTTGTTTTGTACACTACGCTCACCGAGAGTGTGCATCAAAGCAGAAAGTTTCATTAAGAACAAGCGGCGTCTGAGGCGTTCGGCGCCCGCAGCAGACAAGCAGGTCCGTGCAGCCAAGGATCCGTAACAATTTGAACTTGTTGCAGAGTGTTTTCTCCACTCTGCAGCTCAGCAGGCGTCTGCTCAGGAGTCTGTCACACAGTGTGCACATTTATTAGCTAGCAACCCTTCTGCCATCTGTTCAGCTATCCGACAGGAAACTACAAAGGTGTGCTCTCAATGCTCGGTTTAAAGTCTGACTGAACCACTTGGCTTCAAACCACACCTGATGCTGAGGCCCTGAAGGCCCTGAAGAGTGTGACGATATACTGCAATGCACCAGAGAAGCACAATACTACAGCCTTTAATAGGTTTATGGCAACATTCGCCTGTTGTTTGCATTTCGATGTGCACTGAGGCAAAACTACAGTCTACATTTGTATGTGTTGACAAGGAAATAAATCAGAGTCGGAATCCAAGTTCCATCAGTTTGTTCTCATTATAAAGTGCCTGTAGCAAACAATATGTTTATCGCCGCTCTGTTGTATTACTCACTGCTCCTCGCTGTGAGAGACAGATGGATAAAGTCAACAGCTAGTTCAACACATTATGTTGAAAATGATGAACTAACACAAGAGATGTTACTTTATGGATGCGATTCTCCAAAGCACTGGAAAATGTCATGTGAGATTTCAGCAGGGGTAGCCTAATAGGAATAAAATTGTCCCTTGTTTTTGTAAGAATTTAATCTAAAATTAATCTTTGAGTTCAGAGAGGGAAAAAACATCACGACAGAGCAGCAAACATGGAACTAATGTACATTAATTCTGAAATGACTGGAAGGAATTTTGCAGTACATCTCGGTAGCAAATGTATGTCATGTGACATCTCTATATGCACCTGACTCAAGGTATGAGAATAAATTTGGTGATTGGCTATCCTATGATTGACTTTATTCCTACTTGTGTTGTAGGGATATGCAGTATTCGAGTAAGTAATCATTCCAAACCTGATGAGGCCAAAACATTACAATACAAACAACTCAAATCAGGACTAAAAGCCTAGATTTCCATTTGTTGTGCTGACACAGAGTCGTTTAACCCTACAGAATGTAAAGCTGAATAATGGAGCTCCTGTATAAAAGATGCACAAGACAGCCTGAAGATTGAAAATCTTACAATAGGAAGCTTCCTATTGTCTGTGTTTGCCATTCTTACTGCCTGCTGCATCCTCAATGAACAACAAAAAGAACTATAGCTACAAGCAACAATGGGTCTGAGCAGCTTGAGAGCATTTGGTTGTAATTTAGCAGAGATCTTGATTTAAAAAAAAAAGAAATATATTGTTGTCTTCCTATAGATCTCCCAAAGGAAAAAGGGAAAAAGACTTGTGGTTTCTTCAGGCGTTTAGGAGGCCGTTCTAAAAGTATTGGGATCCTTGTGCTGAGGAGAGAAGAGTGATGCCAATCAATCTCTGTCAGTAGAATATTTTACCACCCGAGGAATCTGAAGCACGCTGTTAACATCTGAGGAAGTCAATGGTATGTTCTAAACTCGCATCAATGCAACACTCGTCCATCACTGGACCACATTTTCTCCAAGGACAATAATGATCTGAGGTGTCAGCCATTGTCACCGACATGTTTGGAATGAAACAGTAATTATTTGTCTTGTATAGTATTATTTAAAGTTATTCAGCCTTTTCTACATTAACCAAGCAGAAACCATCATACACAAGGCCTGCCTGCATTCCAATTCTCAATGATGCTGTGCACCTGGAGCTTAGAGGACTCATTTTGGGTGTCAGTGTTTCTCATGACCATGCTAGAATCTGTGTCTTGACTTAGACATTCATGCAGGCACACGACTTTGATTATTTTGAACCCGTACAGTGCATCCCATTGTGTCAATTTCATTTGGTTCTTGTTCTCCAGGTGTAACTACTTCCACTGTAGGGAAGCCAGAGAAGTGATCGATGTAGTCAACCTTAAACGCAAACAGTTCTTTTCAGCTCATTCTTGCTGATAAGAGTCAGCCAGAAGAAACCACTGAGAAGTTGGTGCTTGTATTTGTATTGGGATGGCACGGATCCATCAGGTAGATCAGTCTTGTGCCGAACCCAGTTCCAAGAGCACATCTCTGCAGACTTTAAATCAGCTTATTAACCAGACATCATCACAGGCCAGGAAATCTTGAACACACTCTGAACACTCGTTCCCTATAATCCTTCCATTTGTGTAGTCCTACCAGTGCCAGTGTAGCTATTAGGCTGTATTAAGGAAATGTCAGAACAGTATTCATATCTACATTACATTAATGTAGCCCTGGTCAAAAAGGAAAGAAATTTCCAAACAAGTCAGATAAATTACATTTCATGAATTAAAAAGCATCACTTTGTTGAGGAAAGAAATTCCTCTTCAACCATTCAACACACTGTTGTAAAATGTTCATTTGCACTTGTCAAGGACAATAAAGAACACCTTCCCAGTTTCATCATTCCTCACTGAACCCAAAACTAAGGTTACCATAAACTCTCCCGCTGCATGGGTTGTTTCTGAGTACTTCAGTTTCCTGCCACAGTCCATAAACTTTCAAACTCTCAAATGTGTTTGCATGAATGTTTTCATGTCTCTTATGTGATGCCAGACTTATAGTTATAGAAAAGAGATGGATGGATGAGAAGTTCTACATGCCTGTCTACTCCTTGAAAACTACAGTCTATATCAATATTTTATTGTAAATCGACGGGGCTGGTAATTGGATTATTCTGGACATTGATGTCTGACCATCAAAAAGATCATTATACACATATTTAAATGTATACAAACATTTGAAAACAAGTTTAACCTTGTGGACCAGAGGGTTAAACCAGGAACTGTGCTTACCTGAGCCAATCAGCCAACGGGCCTCTCCAGAGGAACCTCCCCCTCCCCCAACAACAGAAGCTCCATGAAAGAAACCCTAAAGGCTGTCTCACCCAACTGAATTTTCGTACTCTTCACCAAATTTTAACATGAGTTATGTCACACACTTCAAGACAAATGTAACAGATTATATTCTCCTTAATCTCAAGCATGCCCTCAGTACAAGATGTGAAAATAGTGTAGTGTAACACCCTTCAAGATTTCATTAACCGTCTCCTGCCTGAGGGAACACTGAATGACCGAGTCACCTGATCTGTCTTTCCTGTCCTGAGGGAGGGAGAATCCAGACTCATGGTTCCACGAAGGCTCTTTTTAATCTATTGGATCTATTTTTCTGGAAGCGCACGTCCACAAGGACCCATAGCATTACAGGTCACTGACTCCAATCTCATCCACACACGCTGACATTGATAAATCCTGGTGCTGCTCATGTGTCCCAACGGGAGGACAGTGTTAGATCAACAACAGAGTTGATCGCTCAGCCCAAACCACTGGGTTTAGGGGTCAGACAAAGGTTATGGTTTAAGTATGTCATTTGTTAGGTACAGTCACCCCCTGACATGAGAACAGTAACTCCACACACTGGTCTTCTATGCTGGTGACGTCCCCTCTTTTGTCTTTCACTCCATGCCTCTGCTGTGCCAGATACTTTATGTCTTAGATATCTATGGAGTCGGAGTCCTGGTCGGAACAGCTGTAAATTCTATCCAGGTTGTATTTTCTGTCATCAGAATGGCCTCCATTGGTCTCAGAGGGCTATGTGTCATCGGTAAAATGAGAAATGTCTTGCTTGTTGAGCTTTTGCTGTGACAATGTTTTCCCAGAGTTACAGTTTGATCTTCAACATCTGATTTAAGACAGAACAGACTGTTCTCCATTTCCTGATAAACTTAAAACTCTATAGTTTTAGTTTTCTACATGGTATCATTAAAATTCTTCTGATTCTTTAATAGAAACATTTTATTGATGAAAAAGTTGTGATGTTTACAACTAAAAGAGATTCAATTTTTGTTTGGCTCCACAGAAGGAGTTCTTAATCTCGTCTCTTATTAATGTTAGAGCAGCTAGATCATTATATGACATTGACAAAGTTGAGGCGCTGCAGAACCAAACGTTTCCGAGGACTCTAGGAAACTTGGGGAAAGTTACAAAATGTGACGTTTCTTGAACAGCAGACCATGGAAACAAGGATTCAGCTGGATTGAAAAAATAAAGTTAAAGACATTTGCCATGACATAAGACGTAACTTCATAAAAAGTTATACATCGTCATGTTGAGATTTATCAGTGTTGACTTCCGCGAGTTGTGTGTGGAATTTGTTTGTCATACTTTTTGTCGATATAAAACTTTTAACCGGAAAGATTCTGCAGCAGTCAGCATTATTGATGAACATCTGATAATCATAACCATATACAGTATATTGTGGGTTTAAGTGCAGTAGTACTTTGAGATATGAACTACCCAACACGTTTTTGTTTTTTCAGATACAGTATAAGCAGTTGCTCTGTCCATATTTTTGTTTGAAATACGAGTGAAAATCCGAGATCTATGCCTTGCTTTGGGATCTCGCTGCTAGTTGGCAGAACCAGATCTTGTGCACAGGTAAAATATGCATGTCTATTGGTGGATCATATTTTTTTTTTCATAATTTAGAGGGGTTTGGGGCTTTTTTACAAGGCTGGAACGGGGTGAAATGGTTTCCGTTAATGGGGATTTTAATGGTGAAAATTTGTTTGAGTTACGAGCTCACTCACGGAACTAATTAAAGTAATATCTCAGGGTACTACTGCAGTCGGTTTGCTGCTCGTATATGAAGTACAAAAAATACAAGGGCTACGCTTTCATTTCTGCTTTAACTTTCACGAGCTAAAATAAAAGATTTTAGACTTTCTCCACTCAAACTTTGCACCCATTATGGTTTAAACACTTGTGAAGGAGTGTATTTCCTTGACCGCCTTTTGGGAGCTGCATATTAAGATGCTGATTTGTAGTGGGAGTTGGGATGGTCGCAATAAAATAAGACTTTTTAATGTATAGTTTTATCACACAACACAATGCCACAGATTGTAACGGAGGTTTTGGACTCCACCACTCCTCAACACACAGAGATGCCCTCCATCCATTGGCAGGTGGGCCTTATCACCCTCATCAAGGAGCTGATTAAACATTATTACACCGGCGAGCCCTGGGCTGCTCACAATGAAAGTCTACTCTAAAACGTACAGTTTGAATCGGGCATTTAATCGGTGCAGCAGTATCACATGACTAGTGCAGATACATCTACGGTATGTTCTCTACGGCCTGCTGCATTGCGACACATCTTTACAAGGACTTGATCAGCTTGATTGTCGTCTGTGGGGTTTCTTCACTTCTTTTTAATGGACGTGTGAAGTTTGCTGCTGGATATTGGAAGGAGCCAGAACATTTTCACGGCACATTTCCTACTCACTAATCCAGAACATCCAAAAGATGCTCAATAGTTACGATGTCTGATGAGAATATAATTTACCAAAGCCCAGATCACTGAGGACAGCTGCTGATAACAGGCGTGGCCAATCCAGTATGCGGTAAAGGGGCTTTATCAGAATTAACACCATCACCCCTACACACCATTCTAGGTGGAGACAGGAGACAAATCAGAGATCTGCAACCAGCATCCTGATTTCCTGCTCCTTCCAAACCTGTAACGTCCACGGTGTTGTGTTGCATCCTAAATCAGGGTGACCTTTAATTGTGACCATCTTCACACACACCTGTGCTATAATCATGCTGTTCAATCATGGCATCCTGCACCTGTCAGGGAAATGGATTTTCCCCATCAACTGCAAACATTACCTTGAGAAGAAGAAGCCTTTAGCGTGAATAGACAAAGTCTCAGACATTTTTCTTTAATACATGAAGAATAGCATAAAAAAAAGGAGTTTTCTTGACTACAGAGTTCATTCCCTGCTCCTCTAGTTGAATGCATGAGTGTAATGATGTACGTGCGCCATTTGACACCGGAAGGAAGAAGGCGTCAGAATTTTTCTGCGTGCTCATTCATAATCAGCAGGATTTGTGACATCACAAATATATTAGAATCCTATCCAATATTTTGGAAACACGTTTGAAGCATGAGAACAAACTTCAATTTGATATGTCTAGGTTTACATTTTCATATATTGGGGAATCCTTTGGAGAAAGGGAATGAGTATCATTTTAAAAATTGCAGTATTTTTTACGTCTTCTGCAAAACTATGCCAGACACGCAAGAAAAGAAAAAAAATGCTACCTATGCTTTGGATGCATGTGTGGAATTGGTGTTTAATACTTGATATAGCAGAGCATCTCTGTATCTTCAGTGGTATTATTCACAGAGCAGAGGTAATTCCACATGACACCCGGACCATGAGCCATGTCTAGTGCGATGATGCAGGTTGTAAATAGTTTGTTGTAGATGACAGAGTCCATTATCCCAGACAGCCGTGGCCTTCAGAAGGAAAGCACAGTGACAAATATCCCTCAGCTACTGCTAATCTCCTCAATTCCTCCCTCCCTCCTCTTCATCCTCCCCACGTCACATTGTATATTTTCTCATCCTATCCATTTTCTTTCTTGCCTCCTTTTTTCAAAATTATCTCTCCCGTTTCTTGCATCTCTTCCCCTGAAATTCCCCATTTCTCAGTCCAGTTCTTATCCCACTCTCCCTGTCTTCAATCCCCTTCACCTTCTACGGGTCTAAACTTTCTATTCACTGTCCTTTCGTTCCCATCCTCCCCCGTCTTCAGCACCTTTTCATCCTCTACCCTTCTCTTTTAAACTGAAAAATCCATCAGAAGCCTGTGATGCTGAAACGCCAACCCGCTGCAGCGTTACATAAATGAGATGCCGTGCTGTCAAAAAGAGAAAAAAAAGGACTTCCCTGTCTGTTCAGTGTGGAAGAACAGCTCCCAGTACTGTAGTGGCTGCAGAGGTCAATTATGGTTGGCCATCAATTTTGCGCGTACTTAAATGGAGTGCTGGTACAGGTCGTAAAACACTCTCCTTCTGCATCAGTCATCTTTATAACTGCTGCCGCTGTCACTCGAATCCTACATTTCTACTCCTCCAAGCTAAGTTTTCGGCCGCCTCTCTTCATCTGGAGGATGAGAAGTTTTCCTTCTCAGAGTTCCATCTCATTTATACTGTATTTACTTTTTTAATGTACATTCCCACTAACTTGTCGCTCCTCTATCCTCTCCTACTTATCCATTTATTCCTTTTTGTCTTTACTTCCTTCCCTGCTGATACTGATAATTTATGACTCATTCATTTCGAGAATGTGTTTTATTTGCATTTTAGTTAAATATGGAAAAACTGTCAAGGGCTGGGAATAAATCGAAATACACTTTCAGTAAGCAGTGAAGAGTGGATTACTAATCTTGGCTCTGGTCTTTTGCCAGTATCTTCATTTTTCCCGGAACACACAGTGTGTGGATTCCTCTGGAAAGATCTTAAGTAATGGCGTCAAATCAGCGATGCATGTGATCTACACAACCTTGAGACAAACAGCTGAATAAGATTTATCTGAATCATGGTCAACAAAGGAGAAAAGATGGGGAGGATTGCTCTTTTTGGTTGTTCACTTCTGAGAATTCAATCAGCTCATATTTTAAATCAAATGCCATATTTTATGAAGGTTATTAATTTCCTCAAGTGGGCTTTTTCTGTGTTTTAGTGTATTTTATCTGATCACCTTCAGTCAAATACTGCCATTAAAAGGCTAAAGAAATAAGTTTTGTCTCTTCAGTATTGCCTTTCTCCTTTTGATCACAAATGCATTTTTCAGCAATGTACTTTTTACATTTTTTAAAAAAGTTTTACGCAACTGTGTGAAACCCTGTTTATAAATTGGTTAATATATTTAATTGTAAATTATTTTTGTAATTCCTCTTTGTAATGCAGAAAATATTGACTAATTAGTCACTCCGTAAGTAGCCTTTATATGTATTGCGTGCAAATTTATTACTAGACAAATTCTCAATTTCCTATTTTCAGCATGAGATTAATTACTGTAATGACCTTCATCGCAAGGTCTGTGATTCACGAGGTCCTCGATAAAACCCGGGAAAATAAAGCTGATAAGTTTTTATGCAGCCCTCCTCACTGAGATGTTATCAGCTGAGAGAGAATGTGTGTTATCAGTGCTGATCGGTCTCATAGATCTGAATCTATAAGGCTGAACCTGACACAACTTCTGGAGGTTGATGCAGATTAAAATCTATTCACACGGTTTGTCAGCAATATGAATAAAAGAAGACTTCAGATTTAGTCCAAGATAGATTCAGTTCACCAGTCAAGATGAAGTGTTGTCGCTCACATGATGTGTTTGTACTTCAGCAGGACTGACATTTTAAAATGACAGCTGAAAGTGCGGTCGTGTTGCCAGTGAGAAAAAGCAGTGTAGAAATCTGCAGGTGACTTGAGATTAATATCTTTTGAGAAAACATGCTAATCTATAAAATGTATTTGCAAATGTAATTTAAATTGTTCCTTCTGCCCCGATGAACTGGAATAAAAACCTGACCTGTAGTGACAAACCATGTGAGTACGATTTCCCACTGGATCCAGTCCTTTAGTAGTTTAAATATCTCTATTCCTTGAAGTATTGGTTAAATGTAGAATAATAGTTAAATTGCATAAATGCAAATAAACAACTTTTTCTGAAATCAAACACAAAAATATAGGATTATTATTACTATTATTATAATTATTGTTATTATTATTCCCTGATCAGTAAGAGGTGTTTATCTAATCACTATTAATTTTTTCCAATACAAATAATTATAACTGTCATTCACGTTCCTCAATCAATGGTCCATGAACTTGTTACTCCCTAATAAGTGCTTTGAGCTTTAAATTATTAAAGAAAAAGTCTGTGCCCAATAAATTTTTTATCTTTTACTTTTTACTTCAATATGCTTTTATATGAGAGCTGAAACCCATCTGGATGGATGAGACTTGTACCCACAGACTGCAGCTCCTTAATATTTTAAATCTCCTTTCATTTTTTCGATAGCTTTTCTTTGAGTCATTAAACTTGCTAATTTATGTCCCTCCTACAGCAACTACAATAAAGAGGCAGAAGCCTTCAGTGTAGCTGGATTCTGGTCGACATGTCCAGGCATCAACGTGTAATGTGGTTTAAATTAGGTCAAACACTCTGGAGATTACTGGAGTCATTTCAATGACAAAAACCCGTAGTGAGTTTTAACACACAGATGTCCTTTGATTTGATATTTGAGTCTTCCGGGAAATATGACAGACACTGGAATGTCATTTGTGGTACTTAAAAATCCTATGGCACCTGAACACCTCTTGAACACATTTTGCGTTGCTATACTGCTGTTATGTGAGGTCACTGAGTTCACAAATGATACACAGATTGAGTTTAAGACACTGGAGATCAAAATTACAGAACAATTTACAATTTCCTAAATATCAAGGTCATTGCATAGTCATACTTAAAACTATTCAAACAGGAGTAACAGAACAACAATTGTTTATAAATTGTTCTCTTATTAATCTTTATTTTGATCTCCAGTGCACATTTCCCTCCACACGACACTCACCAAACACTTTTTTTTTCTCCATACTCTAATGGACATCGACCTGTAATATTTATTATATTATGTTGGTGACTTTTTGGATGTTTCGGAGAGGATAAAACATTAATAAAAAATGTAATCTCTAGTAAATTGAGCTGTTTTCCTTCGACATAAATGGCGCAGACAGAAGACCTGCATGTTCTGTTCCACCGTCCTTTCTGCCTGGGTTGGAGAGATAAAAGCATCTGAGCATTACACATCTGGGTGTATCATTCTCATCATGTTTTCAGCAACGTACAAACCAAAAGTTTTTTTTTTCATTTTTGTTTCAAGGATTAATAAAAAAACTTTCTAGTTCAAATCTTTGAATTTCTAAGCAAACCAGGTGAAAATATACCGTTACTTTCCGTAAGCTGCCTCTTACATTCACCGTGAATCCTGCAGAATCTTCAGCAACTAAATAAAACATTTGGTACACAAGTGCGTGGCTGTGTGCAGTCACTGATGTCACCTTACTAGTTCTTTGAATACTTCCATCCTCAGATGAGGGTGGTGCATCTCACAGCCATTTGTGCCATCCTACATGCACAGGTTACGGCTTGAAACCAGAGTGCAAACAGTGAAAAAGAATGGAGTTGGAGCTTTTCGTTGTCTCTGTACCTCCCTCGGGCGCTACAGACACATGTAGAAAGATGTGGAGAGGCCGGATACTGAATCATTCATGTACTTGTCTTTGACTCTCCGGTCCACAAAGGGATGCAAGCGAGTGCTGCTGCAGGAAAGTGACGGAAGCTACATTTTATCCTGCCTTTTCTTTCTTTGTACTGCTGTTGCTAAATTTAATCTGCCTTTCATATCTTTTAAGATGCCGGGGATGCAGAATATTTTATTCTCTGCACATTTTTTTTTTTTGATGTATGCCCGGTATCTGTCTGCAAATGAGTGTCAGTATTTTTGGTGCGTAAATCCTACTTTACTGAAAGCAGCAGTTAACAATGCATGTGTGCAGTAGAAATTAAACTATTCACAGCACCTTCGACCTTCAAGAAGAGCTCTGTCACTACTGAGTGTTGATGGCAAGCGATGCCTTGAGCTAGTCAGTAACTTAAGTGAAGAAGTGGTAGACGTTACTTCATTCTGCGGGTTCATCGACAAACGCGCCTTACTACTCGGCGCCTGGATGTGACGACGAGACAATGTAGAAAAATGAGGCAGTGAGTGAAAGCTGCTCCTGCATACTGGTGAATTTAAACGGGAGGATTCTAATTCCACAAACCATCATGAAATATTGAGGCGCAGAAATTGTTCAGGGTTGCTTGCTGGTTATTAATTTGTTGATCAAAACATTCCATGTATTCTTGGCCCTGGTGGTTCTACTCATTCTTTCCATCTTAATTACGGGATTGTGCAGAAGATCTCTATCAAAACATTCAAGCATATTGATGCAAACACAGCCTCCTTCAAGAGTCATAGTCAGCATCCAACAAAACCTGCCCACGCTGACAATTCTCGCGACAGGTTTCTGTGTCTGTTGGCATCACAGGGTAATTTGGAGGAACAGCAACTCCGGTCTGTGCATGCCTAAATTTGGACGGATGGAGATTACATTGGAAATTTACAATTTTATCTTTTAAATCTCACCAGTAGTTGTTATTTTAGCCACATTTGTCATGCTTTTCAATTTAATCGCATCGATCTGGTGAGATTCTCTTGACAGTGTTCATCTGTTCAAGACCCTCTTAACGTTTGTAGTCAAAGTAAATGTTAATGTTTTGAACACCAAAGAAAACCTTGATTTAAATTATCAAGATGGGTTTATTACTGTAATCCTTTTGTGTTGCATGAGATCTGAAATATGGTGCTGCAACTGCTGGCATGAGCAAAGCAGCTTAATGGTTAACCTTGGATTTCTGGTGGTTGAATACTAACCTGGGTACGTCACCATGGTAATGTGTGTTGCACACTTAATCTGCTATTGAGATGTCCACACTGACAATCTGAGTGCATAAACCTATCACCTACTGCTCAATCAACTGACTGGAAAAAGTTATTATTACAGTGGGCCAATCAGGAGGGGTGTCTCTGTGTTGCCCTGGGTCCTGCCCGGAGTTTCTTCCCCAATGAGGGAGTTTTTCCCCGCCACTGTCGCTTATACTTGCTCTGGAGAGTTCCGTTGGGTTTCTCTATCTATTAAAGCACTTGTCTGATGATGAAAGCAGAAATGTCTGATGATATGATTAATATTTTATAAATAAAGGTCAATTGATTGATTGTGGGGGTTTTTTCTAACAAAATGTAAAGTGCTGCTTTGAATTATGTTTTAATTTCTAATTGCTTCCAAGCTTGTTTTGATCCGTCCAGGGTTTCAGCTTAAAGAATTTAAGCTGTTATGGGTTGCTAAGATCTATTTATAACTTTAATGGAATACCATAATGCAATTATAAACAGGTCAGGTAGGACGGGGATATTATAAGCCAATTAATTTGCACATCAACAGTCGATCTGTGTAAACCCAGGTTGTTGTAACTGCAGCGCTTTCAGCTTCGCTGTGACGGAAACTATTTTTATAGTTGCAGACATTGTAAATCATTTCTGACCAAGAACATTCTGGTTACAGCTACCTGACCCTCAGGTCCGTCTTGCTTTCACCCTGTTGTTTAATAGTTATATATAGGCCATTCTACTGAAATTGCACAAAATTCAGAGTTGGAGACATAATTTTAAAAGTTGGGTTTTTTTTTTCCAAAAACCTTGCCCATAAATAAATTGTGCCATGTTTCTACAGTACAAATCTAGAAAAGACGCAATCAAATTTCATATATTAATGTCTAGCCTGTTCTTGAAATGTTTTCCCGCACCTGAAATTTGTCTCTACCGTAACACAGCAACACACTGCAGTAAAAAGTATCACATTAATTTGTTAAAATTGTATGTCCATACACTCTTTAAAGAATATTTTTAGAAATTTATTAGGGACATCTGACATGTTTTGTACTTGAAAGTACACTAAAGGAAAAAAAATAGAACATTAATAATCAAGTCGTTCACATACTGAAATGATAGCCATGGTGCCCCTCCAATGAACAACCTAGAAAGGGGACAGCGCCTTGCTCAAGGGTGATTTACAAATGAAATGTGATTTACAAATCAATATTAATATTAATATTAATATTAATATTAATAATTCGAATTCATTTAAAAAAAGTAATTAGCCCTCAAGGGGCAATTGAAGACATATAAAGGAGGATTGATGCACAAAAAAAGTACCTAGGAAAGTAGCAAAAATGATAATTTTGTATATATTTAGTTTAATTACTATCTAGTTACAGTATTGTGCTTAGCTAGATCACAAGATAATCTTTATAAATATTGAAAGTCTGAATTCTTACTTGTTTTTTTAAGTAGTTTTTTTTATTGTGGGACAGCAATTTGCACAAATTCGGTAGAATGACCCATATACAGTATGATCAGTTGGATTTAGATTAGGCCAGGAAAATTCTTTTTGTATTGCTGGGATCACTGTTCTGCTGCATTGAATTAAAAACCTGGAACATCCTGGAACGCCCTCAAGGCTGAAAGTCAGCACTTTAATCTCGTCGTCGTTGTTCCCCTTCTAGCAAATGTTGTCAGAGTTTGAAAACAACTGAAAATCCTTCCGCTGTTCATTCTCTTTCTAACTAAAGGACCCACATTTCATCTCATAAAATATGAATGTTCAGAAGACTAGTCTCTTTCTTGTCGCATATAAATGAGGAACATCTGCTATATTCACTTTGTATAGTTTCAGCTCCTCTGTGAAGCAAAACAGGAGATTAGAGAGACAGGCATAAAACAATTTCACAAGGTGCTGGTGAAATAATGTCTCAGAGCCGTCCATGAACTCGTGCTCCTCAGATAAACCCTCCCCAGCCCCGTCCCATTTCCACATCTGGTGCAGAGCTGATCAGCATTGATTATTTTTATCCACCAACCTGTTGATGGAGTGAATCTTTAACATCTGACCTTTTAAGATATGCGCCACCTTGTTTCCTTCATTTTTTTTTAAAAATAATGACATTTGAATCTGTTCAGTAAGTGATCTTACAGTCTGAATAACTCATGTGTAATGAATCACACAATCATGCTAAACAAAATTAGCCTATGAACGCCGTAGCCGGGATGTCTCCCTGTTTAAATAGCTGTTTAAAATGCTGTTCTTGTATCCGACCGTGTTCTTTAGCAGATCATTAGTAAGTGTGTTATTCAGTCCCGCAGTCATTAGCCTCGGGTAATTAACACCTCCCTTTCCATACCTTTTTTTTTTTATTCGTAGACAGATTAAAAAACAAAAACTTTTTTTTTCCAGTGAAAAAAAATTGATCTACTGCTGCAACAATCACCTTCAACACCAGTACTTCAAGATGAGGCTGTACCATTTCCAAAGTAGCAACTCCCTTTTCCTTTGCACAGTCCACTTCTCAGTTTATTTGAAGCTGAATTCGGTTTAACCGGTCCACAATGTGTACGGATCAACATTCGACTTCTGCTGTCTAGGAATCAGGAGTGTCCTCGTGTCTGTTTGCCACTGTCAGCCACTATTTACCGGGTCATTATTCCACACAGTCTTCAGGAAGTAATGTCTTTAAAAATGCTTTAATGGAGTTTTGTGACTACTCACTTTTACCACAATTTGTCTGTCCTCCGGTCTCTGATGTGCATCTCTTGGCCCCTTTGGAATACAGAGAATGTAATAATATGTGATGTTCAGCGGTATTCCCAGTCATATGGGTTCATCTGTACGACTAACACCAGACTTCTGCTGCATGAAAGGATAAATGTTGGTCAAAATGTTGGCGTTTTACCCCAGGAGATATTTTTACCAATTCAGCAGTAAACCTGACTTCGTTTCTACATCCATGGGCCAAGTTTGATTACATTGCCCCCCCCCCCAGCCATGCTAATGTACACACGGCTCAGTCTGAGAAGGGTTTTGGCAACTCCAGTCAAAACAAGGTAGAGATGGTCTGCTAGAATCCACTGTGGGTCTGAAACGCAGCCAGAGGAACAAAAAGACCCAGCTGGAAGCAGAAACTGTGAAGACAAGAGCTCATTCCTAAAATAAACATTTACTCGTCCTCCTCAGCGCCTCTCTCCTCAACTCACTTTCATGCATGAACACAAGCAAGGCTTTGTTCTCGGCATTTGAGTGGCCATTTATGTGTTATTGAAGATAAAAGTTGGGAGGGCTCTCCATGCCTCTCCAGGGCTGCGGTCCAAAGTGTTTCTCCGGCAACCTCATTTAACGGCGGTGAAAGCCTGACAACAAAAGACACGAATGTAATCTGCAGCCTGATGAAGAGGTGGAGAGTTCAAGTGAGTGATTTGATGCGAAAAGAGCTCGTGTTGATTTGCTCTGTTGATGTCGCTCCGTAGTCGTGTTGCTGTCAGAGTTAAACTCTAGAAACTTTGGTCTCGAAACTTGGGGGGGGGGGGATTAGAATATAAGAGTTCAATTTTGTTGTCTGATTTAAACGTCGAAACGCACCTTAGTGCTGCAAGACTGATCACTTGAAATTAAGGTTGTGATTGTATCTTAAAAACAGACTTACCTACTGACCTCCACAACTCTTTGTTGTGGTTCGTTTGTGCAATTATGTAAAAAATTAATTATATTGATAGAAGATTTGGATGATCCTGCAGGTCCAGCCTCTCTGATCCAGTTCACTAAAAATGCGATATTTAGAAACCTCGTTTGCGTGTTTATACTGATTTTGAGACTCCTTTATTTTCTATGTAAACTTGAGAGGAGCTTGACGTCCAATCAGCACGCTGGCTCGGCTACTGAGGCTGAACAGTGAAGTTGTCTGTGTACATAATACCCACACCAAGTTTTTTTCTGTGAGATGAAAAACAACAAAATGTCAATAAGGCCTTTATAAATTCAACACAAGCCCCCCCCCCCAAAAAAAAAAAACAAAAACAAAAAAAGAACAACAACAACAACATAACTTTCTTGTATTTTCTCTCTATATCACTGAGGCTGAATGCATCCATGAGATCACATGGAATTGATTAAGAAAGCACCATCTTGCCACTGATGAATTCTTAATGGCTTCCAATCCCTTTGGGGTGGGGGTTGGTGGTGGTGGTGGTGGGGGTGCCACATGTGGCTGCTGGCCTACAAACAGAGAACCAGAAAGAGGCCGGGGAGAACGTACATCCATGCCCAGCGTATAGCAGCAGTCGTGATAGCATATCTGGAACGGGTTGTAAGAACAGGAGATTACATGTTAGATAATTGTTAACCCCATTATACTGAGATAGGGATCAAAACACTGGATTGGAGAGAGCTGAATTCGCTGGAGTGCACAAGGCCTTGAGATATAATTATTGTGTCAGCGTGGGAGGCGACATCACGATGTCGTGATATTCAATTAAGAAGGGCTCGAGAGGCTGCTGATGGAAATCAATGCGATCATTGCGACTGGAAGGGATCATAAATCCGTGGTAGACACTTCTGCTGGACTTTAATATGTTGGAGGACGACGCCTCATTGGCATTCACCCACACACCATTAAACCACAATTATAATCCAATTACTACACAATGACATAATCAAGAGAAGCCTCCTCACTGGGGGGATCGATGCATGTCAGTCACCATGGATGCATAGACCACTCAGATGTCATCCAGGAAAAAAAAAAGGGGGGGGGGGGCACGGTCAAGAAGAACCGGTCAGAGAGTGGTGAAAACTAGGGGGTGTGTTACGCTTCTCAGGGGAAGCACACAACACACAAAAGCAACAAGTGAGTCAGTATTCATATGGAGCGCTGCTACAGGGTTGGAGCCTTTTTAATTGTACACATGAGGATTGAGGCTCTAATTAATTAAAGAGGAGCAGCTAAGGCCTGCAGTGTTAATGGGTCAGCTAATATGCATGCTAAAGTTGGCTTTAAACAAAAATTCCTTCCGTACTCTCGTCTCGCTGCTTCGTCTTTTTAGTAGTTCTCCTCATTCCAAGCCCAGACACCTAGATTTACCTCTGTTAGAGGGGGATAAGCGATCAATGGTTTCAACATATGTCAGGATTGACCGAAAGATGAGTGATTTTCATGACACTTAATGGAGGTTTAGGCCATATGACAAGGAAGAAGTCATTCAAAAGAAGTGGATCCAGTTAAAGCGGCATGTTTCCTACATGTTTAAACATTGGACAATGAGACCTTATTGACAGTTTTTGTTCAGTACACTTCAACCTCCAGCTGTCCCAGAGAGGGAAGTACGTTGAACTTGGAGGTGGTTTTAGAGTGGACCCTTGAACATTGTGTGTTCACTCGACTGAATACTTCTCCAGTGTCTCCGAGGTTATAGCACATTTTAATTCAGTTTCCTTTTGCTGAAACTCCCGGCAGAGAGACAAACAGCCAGGATGTCCCTGAATGTGACTGTATAAATGAGGTTGAACGAGAACACGACATGAATAAAGCATTTAAGCCTTACCTGATTCGTATCATATAGAATTTCAATGGTGGTTATTTGACAATGAAACCAACAGCTACCAGTGACTAAATGTAGTTCTTGGTACTGGTACTCTTCTTTCATTTAAAGTCTAGCTACACAATGTTTTTCACAATGTTTTTGATTCCAGTTTAGCAATACTTAAAATCAAATAAATTACCACTCTGGTTCTCCAACTGATTGGGAATAAAAAGTTAGCTTCCCTCTCAAGCGTTGCTTCTCACTTCAATTTCCTCTAATTCAACAGCTAATTTCCTGCTTTCCAAAAGATTAATAATTCAAACTTTTAGTACGTGTTTTGTTGTGCAAATTGTTTACTTTCAAAAGTCTTCAAAAGTTCATTATGTGTCATCTGTGGAGGGTGTGTGTGTTTGTGTGTGTGTGTGTGTGTGTGTGTGTGTGTGTGTGTGTGTGTGTGTGTGTGTGTGTGTGTGTGTGTGTGTGTGTGTGTGTGTGTGTGTGTGTGTGTGTGCTCTGCTGAATGAATGTATGAATGCAACACTTCCTGACGTTCAGTCTCAGGCTCGTCTCCTTTAGTCTGCTCTTCCCTCCTGTCATTGAAAGTCATGTGTTTCTGAATCACATCCATCGTGGCTTTGGTCATTTAAAACAAATTAATAGGAGTCAAATCTTGACCCTGAACACGTGGGAGAAGACAAAAGTAATTTCCTGACTTCTATACTCTTTTGTCTTTGTTCTCTCCACCTCTCTGTATCTTTCTTTTCCCTTCTGTCCACCCCACCTCCCTGCATCCCATTAACATGCACAATTCCTGCGTTCGCCTGATCGAAATGAAGGCTGTGAAAGGGTCGACGGCATCTAAGCATGGGGCTGAATAATGGGGCTGAATAATGGTACTTAAGAGCCATAATGGCTCAAGCTTTTTCACTTGACCTGTCGTTTCTGATTGGCCGTCCCATGAGGAGAAATGGCCGTGTTAAATATTGCACAACTTCCAGTCAATGCCTTTAAAACATTGTCGAAGTGTCTGCCGCAGGCTTATTTAATCTTAAATGGAAACGTTTTTGTGCTGTTTTACAGTTTGTTTTCAGTCAAATACTCAGTAACGTAGTGTTATCTGAAAGAAAAGAGAAAATAAGTAGCTGCCATTTGGTGATCATCAAAAGCAGTGACATAATAATTCCAATTTTATATGTGGCATAAAAATGTAATGTGTGTTTAATGTGTGTCATCTAGGACGTAAACAAAACTCAGAATTGCTTAGGTCGGCAGGTGTGTAGGTATACAGGTAGGTCAGCCATTCATAGATTCCAATCAGGACAAATTGGTAGAACTAATTATTCTAGATTACCACCTCAAGGAGTTTAGGACTGAAACCATCCTCCATTAATTCTCCAGACGCAGTCAGTATTCAGGAAGCAGTCATGTATAGAAAGTTTAGAGGGACTTCCTGTTAAATGACTCGAGCAGCAACACTTGAAATATTTATAATGTTGGTGTTTTGAGCGTTGTACTTTTCTATTGTACGCCTCGAGGCGCCGCTGGGCTGGATCTCAGCCCTCACTCTATTATTACCCGGTTTTATCCATCTGCTTTACCTTCTTGTGTCTCTCTGTCCTCAGTGTAAGCATCTCAAAAACTAAAAGTTTCAGGGGAGGTCGGACAAACCACAAAGAAAAGTGCAATCCGCCTCTATTCCCACCCAATCAGACAGGGTTCAGTAACTTGAAGTGTCTCATATCACATCGGCGCTCGCTTCAATCTGCTTGGTGAGACTAAACTTAACCTCCTGCTCTGTACATTTACACACCCCAGCCTGCACACACCCGACTTCACACACAAATGACAGCAGATAGCCCCTCGGCGCTTTTTCAGCTGGGTACAAGAATCAGAAACACGTCCATAGTGAGGTAAAGTAAATAAGTAAGTAAATATCGGGTCATGTCTTTATATGCATTGTGGGAAAACTCTTGACTTGAGAACACTTGAATTTGCAGTCAGTCTGTTTTTGCTGATGTAACAGAAATCTTTTATATAAAGTTTTTCATTGGAAGAAATAAAATGTTATCTATTTTTTTGTTTCACATGACGAATCATTATTTGCTTTATTACTTGTCTAAAATCATATGTTGGCATTTCGTTGTTGCCTTCGGTTTAAATATGTCACTTTAATGAGAAAAAAAAAGCAGGAATGCGATTAACGCCTCTTATGTGGAACAAATGCCGCCTTGTGACAAGTTTGAAACCACATGTTCAGACATGATATGTATGCAAAGATATTCCTTTGAAGCATTTGCTTTAGTTCTCAAGGCTTTTCTGCACCATGCAATCAAAGCCCATAGGGCCCTGTAATGTAGGTTAATTACATGATTCATTTGCACAATGGCTGGCATGAAGGAGCTGGAACCAAAGTCCTGGGCAGAGGAGAAGAACAATGATTGGAAGGTGAGGCGAGGATGAGATGAATGTAGACGGATGAGGAGCTTAAATATTTAAAATGTATTCCTGAGTTCAGATTGAGACAATAATGAAGTCTGAGTTGGTTGAATCAAGTCGTTATCGTCCTCGCTTAGCAAATATAGTTAAAGACCTTTTTTTAAATAGATTCCAATAGAGGCCTAGAGATGAAGTTTCCTCCTCGTCTTACTGTATTTAGTTACCCTGACTGGATATCCCCTATCACATGTCAGAAAATGTCAGTTTCTTTTTTTAATTCCTTCATCGCCTTGTATTTCTCTCGTCGCTCCTTCTGCTCAGACCCGTTTCTCGTCTTCCGTCTTCTGTGGCTGACAGCTTGTACAATTCCCATCTCTCAGTCAGATCCTCTGAGCAGACTGTTCTCTGCTCAGCCTGTCTCTTTCCAGCTCTAATTGGAGTGTGGACAGGGCTATTAGCGTGTTAGCACTCCCATCTGATAAAGGTCAACCTCCCTTTTCCTGAGCAGGCAGCTGAGGTGTGTGTGTGTGTGTGTATGTGTGTGTGTGTGTGTGTGTCCGCTTATTTAGCTTCACCTTTAGGCTTCAGGAGGATGAGAGGCAAACGCTTTCTGACGGCAGCTAAAAGCCACGCTAGGCTACAGTATTCTGGGAGTCAACCATGTCCTCTGGGAAAGTCCAAGAATACACAAATACACATAAACACACAGACACACACACACACACACATTGTGCTGTGATTACGGAGGTGCTGCGCAGGTGCTGTCAGATTACGGTAATTCGCTCTGTGAGATGATTGAGTGTCCCCTGTGCTCCAGCTCATTGTGGCCCCAGAGAAAGCAGAAGAGAGACGATTTATATGAATTTAAGAGGGACGCTATTGAATTTACTGCAAATCGGATCCGTATTTAAACAGGGTTGTGAAGAAGTAGCAGATTGACTCCACACGACTCAGAAAAAGTTGGATGGAAAGAAAAAAACTGCAGTCATTCACACATTTGAGTTGCTAGAATAAGTGGATTTAAAAGCATACGGTTCACGTTTGTCTAATCATTGAAATCATTCCACACTTGTAAAACAATAATAAAATCTGTTTGCATCTCACATGATCGTTTTTGCACAGCGACAAAAGGGCAAGTGAGATTTTTTTCCCTTCATTTCGCATGAAATATAAGGAGTTTTAATTTTTAAACAGCATTCCTCACACCGAGAAAAAGCAACGAGGACATCGAGATTGTTTCACATCATTTTATAAACTTTAAACACAAAAATCTCTCAAAAGCTAAGAAAAAGAGAAAAGCTACCGAATGATTTTATAGGTGTTGCTGATTTATTCCAGTCATCCTTCATTTGGCATTAAAGATGAACAAAAGCAAGTAAAGGTGTCCATGAGATGAATTCAACACTGACTGTAACGAGTTTGGAGTCTCAGGATGCTTGACGACAGAGGAATTCCTTGTGAAGCCATCAAAACAACTCTGGTTGATCTATGTTTGTTTGCATCATTTGAAAAATCCCCCACTGAGTTTCCTGTATGTCATAGCAGACTAGAGAAGCAGGCACCCGTCGACACATTACATCGCCGAGGAAAGGCTCGCGTGACGTTCATCACTAGAGACGAGGTGGGTCGTCAGAAGGTGACAGGAACGATGCTGCTCACGCGTTTGGACAGAGATGAGCAGCATTGTTATCTCCTCTCTTCTGGGAAGGACCTTTGGAGTTATATTTTCCCCAGCTATCTGTTGGAACGTCTCCATAATGAGATCGACTGGGAATCTCTGAAAACCTCCCAAAAGCGGGAGAGGAGGGGGGAGGGAATGAAGGAAACCAGTGAAGGTTGCACCAAGAGAGCAGCGAGGCCCAGGTTATGGATGAGATCTTAGAGAGGGAAGAAAAGGATGGAGAAAGACAAGTGGCAAACTTTGAAGATGTAGCCAGAGGGTTCGTAAAAATAGCCGATTGCACATAATTACCAAACTGGCATCAAGGAGACGTTTACACATATGTATGCTGTCAAACATCAAACGGCTGCAATACTACCGTAGCCTGAACGAACTCCCCCCTCGGGGATGGCCACACCCTTGGGCATGTCAACCATTCAATATCGTCAAGCACTCAACAGAGGGCCGTTTCTGACGTCACAAACGGCAACTCTAGCAAAATCCAATCGTTTTGATTCGGTCCGGGCCACGAATTACAAAAACTCCAAATATTTATTGATGCAGGATGTGTTTGTTTACCAGATTCTAGGAGATGGTAGGGTTAGGGAGGACCCCTATGTATATGTAGAGACCTGAAAAAGTTTGATTTTCATGATAGGACCCCTTTAAATTCTATAGTGAGTCTGTTTCTCCTCGGTGCCATGACTGAGCTGCCTTGGGGGGGAGGTTTGAGTTGTCTGTCGTGTCTGATAAAAAATTCAATTCAGAATCTGTGATTTTGTGCCATATAAAATGTTTTATTCTATGTGCCCTCAATTCAGATTTGAGAATGTATATATGTTCGAAAGATGCTCCATTCTTTTCCTCCTGGCAGTGTTTCACGTTGTAACCTCCGTGCCAAATATACTTGTTTTTAACTCCCCATGGGATGAACGAACATCCAAGAGTCTCCATTTTTGATTAAAAGCTCTGTTGTTGCTTGTTTGTAAATATGAATCTTCCTTAATCAATAGTTTCTGACAGATTAAGTGTTTTCCCCACAGTTTGCAGAAGTTATCGATTACTTTAGTCTCCATAATGCAAGAAAGCAAACACAAATAAATAAAGTGAGGTGTTTTGCATTACATTATCTCTCGTACTAGGACTGAACTGGAGCCATCTTTGCGTCCTCGTGTGCTACACCACGCTGGAGGAATCTATCCCGGCAGGAATCTCCGGTTCCAAAGTCTTGTCATATATATGGTGATCCATTCTAAGGCCCTTGGCAGGAAAAAGAAGTTAGAAAATAGCGAGTCTAATTGATCATCAGTCACTGCAGTGGGTCCGTCCCCTGAAGTCGTACCTATTCTACACTTCACTTCAGCTCTCAGTATCTCTTTCTGCCAGCAGGCTCAGGATAGAGTCATTACAGAGAGGCTGGGAAATGACTGGCCTAAATCACCAGCTCACCTGGAGCACTTAGTGATAAGCTATGGAAGTGTGTGTGCATGTGTGTGTGTGTGTATGCTGATTTATTTTTTCCTCACCTGAAAGCATTCTTGTCTAAAATATTACATAAAAGCACGGATTGCACATTTAGCCATTGTTTGGGTCGTCGTTCTTCTTCCTCGTCCGACACCGGAGCTTTTATTCATTGTTTGATGCTCACCCTAGCTCATTCCTCACAATGGTGCATAAATATTGCATTTGCATACACTTATTATCCAGAAAAAGCATCTATGGAAGTAGTTCCTACTTGGATGTTCTATTCACATAAATCTAAAAACATTTAGTCATTTCTGAATACTGCGTCGCACTCAGCGCTGAAATACTGCAGCCTTCCTTTGCTTTAAAAACGGAGAGAGAATTTAAAGGCTGTAATGACGTAATACCAAAGCAACATGCAACACTATGGTCAATATCCTGGCAGGAGTGGGCAAGTAGCATGAAAAATATTACATGCCACTCATTCAATCCCTTGTGTCATGTGATATGTTAACTAAAGTGACAGAAACACACGTCATCTCCTTCTACGCCCCAGAAACATGTATGTATGGATGTCTTTTCTTGCGCTAATCGGTGTCTCTTGCGTGTGATTTGTAAAAATTTGCTATGTCTCCATGATTTATCTTCTCCTCCTGCTAGTTTTCTGGTGGGTTTAATAATTTAATGGAGTCATTTTCCTTTCAGTGAGTGTGGAGGTGTTTCTGGATTTAGCATTCCTCCCAAATCATGACCTTCAACATTTGGCTGTTTAACGTACTAGTAGGTGGTTTCACACACACACACACACACACACACTAACAAACAACCACACACACTTCCATGAAAGGTTAAGCAATAAGTCAACAAAAGAGGTCAATCAGAGTTCTGTTTCCTCAGAGCTGCACAAGACGAGAATGTGTGTGAATGTGTGTGTTTCTGCATCGTTACCTGCTGGATTTCCAGAAAAGACTGAAATCGTGTGTGTGTGCGTGTGTGTGTGTGTGTGTGTTTGTGTGCGCGCACAGCCTATTACCTGCCATCTTTTGAGAAGATGCTTTTAATGGCATGTTTGTATGTGGATGTGGATGTGTGTGTGTTTCCTTGTTCTTTCTAATCCGTTGCAGTTTTCTCCTGACAGGCTGTCAGCTCTGACACCGAGCAGGAAGATGTGTGGACCTCCTTGTCAGCCTCTCTGCACACTTCTGCTGGTGCATCTCTTGAAGTAGTTTCAAGGTGCACAGATAGTTCTTTAAAAAGATTTGTTGCTGGGGTGAAAAGTTGGGGGAGAAACGGAGCGAGGAGATGGAGTTCACTGCCTCTCTTGTCTGAGGAAGCAAAGATTTTATCTGATTGGGCGTGACGCATTGACAGGAGAGAGGTTTTAAGTTTTAAGGTAGGCAGGCAGGCATGCCAAACGGGAAAAGGAGCCCCTCAGGACAGAAGCCTCTGTTCCACACAAACAGGAACAGCTGCATATGGCAGATATTTTTATTTACTGCAGCTCTCCAGGCCTCTGAGCCGTGGAAGCCAGAAATACGTCGGTGTGGCCTGAAAATGATGATGATGTGAAGCATCATATACAGTATGTTGCTATATTGTAAAAGGGGCAGTCACCTCTCTGTACTACCTCAAGGGTTCTATTTCACTTGTTTTTTTCTCTTTGTGGTCCTGTGATGAACTGGCAACCTGTCCAGGGTGAACCCCGCCTCAGGTGGAATGGGCTCCAACCCATAATGTTTAAACAGTTACAGAAAAAGCATGAATATTGTGATCAGTTATTTATTTATTCCAAAAGCGGTTAACTTGGATGGAAGTTTCTAATCAGCTAATGGTTCATTGCAACTTAATTTTTGGATTTTCCAAAGTTATACTGCAGTTTTAAAATCTTTCACTCAATCTAGTTTCACTTCAGCAATGTCTTAAAAATCAAAATCATGATCATGAGAGACAAATCATGTTGAGGTTGAAGGTCAAAGGAGGTGAAAATGAGGATAGTTAGATCATAAAGGGAGAAGATATGTCCAATATGAGGAAAGGGAGCAGAGGGCAAAGCTAATAATGATGGGAATTTATGAAACATTGATGAAGTCGCGTATGGGAACGCCTGCATGTTGTAATACAGGATGGAGGCTCGGGTTTCTTCATTATATGGAAACCAAGGTGAGCAGTTTAGGGGAAATGGAAAAACCACCCAACTCAATTATCCTGGAAGTGAAAGCTGGAATATGTCCAAGTTTTTAATTATAATGCCGGCCTCTGCTTGTAGATGAGTATTGATCTGTTTGACTGTTCATTCTTTTTCTCTTTCTTTTTTTTTTCTTCTTTTAACTTGAGATGCATCAATAGTGCTGATCTCCTGTGGACTTTGGTTAGCCATTCAAGAAAAATCCATCGACTGGATCCCCTCATAAGCATCAAAATATGTACCAATACAAAACCGGATGTCGGCCGGATGGAGCAAGTTCTCATTTTTCAAGCTGGCTTTGAGGCAAACATCAGAATTTGGCAGTCTAAATTTAGTTGCTTTGATATTGAATGATGGAGTGTCCAGCGTTTGTTCTACAACCCATCAGGAGTCTGAGCACAAAGTGGTGTTCCTCTTCTGGTAATTGGAACATATTACTGGAAAGCCCTTATGACTTATTTCCTCTTCAAGGAGGTAAAGACCTTTACTGATTGTTCAGAGGCAGATAGGATCGTTGGACATTGCTTAATAAAAGTAAATTCTAATTAGCTTTTCACTGTAGAATGTGTGTAATTACTCACGGCCAAACTTTATTAAATACCCATCCGATTTAATATCTGGAGAATCAAACAACTCCTGCAGATAAGGGGTCTACGTGGAAGCTTGGTGAGACCTGTTGAAAGAGAGTACAGGAGATCTGGTTCGACTTCATCCACAATGTCATCCAAAGTACTTCAGAGTGCAGCTGAAAAGGGAAGCAAGCTTGAAGTATCAAAGTTTGAGCAACACCCGGGAGCTTGTGGCCTTCAGGTTCATCCGTGAAGAGGGTAAGCACCAGGAAACTAGCATTACTTTAGTTTTTTGCGCATCATGATAACAGATATTTCCAAAAATTACCGTTACCTTGAAAGTGTCTTGAAAAGGGCACCTGGGAATATGTATTCTTCCTGTGGGGGGGAATGGACCTCTTAGACAGGTAATGGGCCATCAATGGCCCTCCAGATGCTGGATGAATCAGGTTAAGGTTAAAACCTCAAAACAAAACGCTGCATCATCGCCAACATTTTCTTCCTTCAAACAGACATCCGCTGTTTGCTTTCCAAATTGCATCTGTGTGTGTGTGTGTGTGTGTGTGTGTGTGTGTGTGTGTGTGTGTGTGTGTGTGTGTGTGTGTGTGTGTGTGGTCCTGTGCATCTGTTTGTCATAAATAATAAATAAATCAGCCCTGAGGAGAAAAAAAATGTCCACAGTCGGCAGAATGCGAGCTGGAGATCGAACCAAAGTAATGGAGGTAAGAAGGAGAAGGGTTCTTAAAGAAATAGACTGTAATATAAAATCAATTGGAAACAGAATAGAGAAAATTGTGAGTAAAAGCACAACAACCATTTATTTCCCTGTTGGTGTTTGAGAGATGAGCACAGCCTTCAGGGCAAAGCTTCTAAAATATCGGATAATCCAATAAACCGCCACATAGCCAGTGTCCGTTTCTGGCGACTGCAAGCTAACAATAAAAGACTAAACACACACACTTCCAAACACTCAGATGAACGACACATTTTACACAAAAAACTAGTGGAATCCTTCGGGAAGAAAGTCAAGGAGGATAACGAAAAGAAGCGCCTACATGAAACGGATAAATCACTCGCTCATATTTGAGTTTAGAATTCTCCCGTCGCTCAGTCACACAAATTCTCCCAGGGTCTTTTTTTTCCTGTGTTTGCGTTGTTCCATTTACTCCCACTTGATGTCTTGTTCTCTGTATTGTTCAGCGATTGTATTCAATAAAGACTTAATAAACACAGGGGGGGGCAAAGCTGTCCAGGGTAACTCACTTGCTAAGTATCAGGCTAGTTAATTAGTTCAGATCCATTAGCTTTCTAACCAAACAATACCTCTCTCCCCCCAGTTTGTTTCAAGGACGTAATTGAACCACTGGCTCTTGTCCTGTAATTGCCCTCTAACCATTCCTCTTTTGTGGAGCAGCACTTAAACACTAGAAGTTATAAAAAAGCGGATGGTGAAAAACGGCTAATAAGCTGAAATAGTCAGATCGACTTCCTGGGACTTTGCTACCACACAAATCAGACCCGTCAAGAGGATGTTCAGAGCAAAAATCCACCTTAAGAATAAAGGTTCTGCCTTGGCAAATGGCTTCGGGGACCGATGAGACAATTACAAGCTTCAGGAAACTCAGTTGGAAGAATACATCCAGGATTTTGAAGGCTTATTTATCAAACGCCCAAAAAAGACCGGAGCAAAATTTGACCCCTCCAGTAAGAAATCACCTTGGAAGTAATTTTGTCTTACAGTCCAGTAAAAGTTCAGCTTGTTTCATTTCAGTCCAGTCCTGCAAAAGTCTCCTATTAAATATTCTCATTGTTTCCCAGAGTTCCATTCTGGTGTCTGTATTCTTAATTATCAGGTGAAGAGGAGGCAAGTTGAAAAGTAATGTATGCACATTTCTCATGTCAACGGTACCAGATTTTAACCTAAAAAATCCTTTTGATCAGGTTATTTTTAGATTTGGGACTTTTCTGTACATTTTTTAGGCCTTAATTCAAACCTGCTCTGCATCTACATTGAAGAGTTGAGATGAGAGAACTCTGAATCTCTGGCATCAATTTCTGAGACGATCTCTTTCTGACACACTTAGCTCTCATGCAACCTGTCAGTGAGTGAAGTTTTGCACAGCGACAACTTCAAATTCATTTTGACAGTAATTTCCAATCTTGCAAAATTAAATAATAAGTATTCCATACAGTGTGTGGTTTCTTGATCCAGAGCTAGAAATTTGCAGGCAGTCGATAGCTGGAGGAGGCCGTATTAGTTTTGATTAGAGCTCCTTATTTGGTCTTGGGAAGTATTGGACCCATCTGTACATATTGATATTTGAGTGTCACTTTATTCCAGACTTACTATATGACAATCTGATAATTCTCCAGGACGTGCAGAGACTCGATTATCGCTGGCTTGTGTGCATATCGTTTTTTCGTTATCGTAAGAAAAATAACGAGATTTATATTTAATAGCCGCTGCTGCACTGTTTATATCAAGGACAAAGACATTATAAAAGTAAGCCTGCTACGTTTATTAATGCATCCTCCTATTATCTGTAAATAGAGTGCGGACAACTGGCTATTACACCAATGTGTATGTAAGCTCTGATGACAGAAATCGTTCCCAGATTACCCGGCGTGTAAACGCATTAAAGATGCAGGAACATACTCGTCTTTAGCCTTAGTGTCATGTAGCCTGAAGATATTCTATGTTTAGTTTATTAAAATATTGCCACATGGTAAACATAACATGACAGGCATGATAATTCATTATGACTACAACGCCTCTTATTATAGGACTGATTGATATATTCAGCACTTAAAGCTCCTTAACATTCGTATGCTATAGCATTTTGTGTTCTGTCATCTGTTAATGACGCCGTACACGTGCGTGGGATGTCCGGAGTGAGACGCTGATTTCACTTCAATGCCCCATGGTTGGTACGTCCAGATTGATTTGGATTTGTTGGGACATGTTGAGTAGTTGTCGCAGTCAGCGGAGAAGATAGGAATTTATATATCTCTGTTTCTAAACAGGGCAGCATGGTGGCGCAGTGGACAGCACTGTCGCCTCATAACAACAAGGTTCTGGGTTCGAGTCCTTTCTATGCAGCGTTTGTTCTCTCCCCTCCAAAAACATGCACTTCAGGTGAATTGGTCACCTCAAATTCTTCGTAACATCCAAGAAAGACATTTTAAAAAAAATCTATAAATAAAGCAAACAAAAATCAGATCTGTACCATGAACCTATAAGCTCTGAACTAGCATAGTAATAAAAACTAACAAACCCTCATCAGCCTTATTTACCATGTGGGTAAATAAGTTATTTATCATTTATGACGGCTGCCATAATAACACAGAACCGCCATCAGGTTCTTATTTATCTTGCTCTCAAATGTTTAGCACTAAAATAATAAAAACCCAAATGAAGTCATTCAAACGTACAAATCATTGATGCAGATGCTTGCAGGTAGGAAGTTCAGCCGCTAAACCATCTGTGAATGTTTCATAGTGAGGAAAGGGAGCTGATGGGTGCGTTTGTTTTATGGAAATCACGGAGACTGAAGTGGATCCATTAAAGGGTCGGCTGGTATGATAAGAGCATGAAAAAGTAAAACAGATCAGAGAGCAGAAGTTTTGTTGATTTAATGTTTGTGTGAGTTAATTCATTGCGTTTGTGCAAAAGTACTGCCAGATAAGATGTGTGTGTGGAGTGTGTCTGTTAAAGGCATTAACTCCACCACTGGAGACGAGTCACGATGAGTGAGATGAGACAACTGCCAGCTCTTCATCAACAGATTCGCTCGCCACTGCTCATCAAGCTGTGTTATTTTCAGCGCTGTGATCACTGGGCGGTCCACTGAGCCTCTCTCCCACTCCTTTCATATCTATGTAACACTAGATATGTGAATTCATCTCGGCCAAAGATAATGAGCAGATGCTGCTTTGACTGCGGTTCAAACTGCTATTAGACGAGAGCAGCTATTTGAAGGCTGCTGTCTTCAGACAAGAAAGTTTCTAGAAATGACTTTATAGGTAGCGATCACACATAATCTGTTGATGTCAGCGTACAACAGATGTCAGATTTGATGATGATGATGCACAGATGCTTCAAATATTCCTGGAAGAGCAGTGTTTAATAATTTCCTCTAACCTTCCAAAACCAAAACGTCCCACCTAATGTGAAGATATTCTGAATCATTTGAACTTGTTTAAATTACGCTTCACAATAGTTCAATAAATATTCAGATGGAGGTTTGCTACAAAAATAATGACTCACATGCCAAAGCATGGAGTTTATTATAGTTTTAATGCTGGAAAATACTGGTCCATCCACAATTTGGTATTTTGGTATTTATTAACTGCAATGGAAATCTCTTATGTCTGCCTCAGAGACACGTGTACTTATACACATGCTATGCTATGCTAATATTTTGTGTTTTCCTCAAGCAGCTCAACTGAGACCAAATAATGATGGGCCACAGACTCGGCTTTAACTTCAGGCAGTTACACAAGAGCAAGATCCTCTTAAGTTCATCTTAAACAGTTTTTCACTTTCCATGTCGACACTAAAATCTGCGTCCAAACTTGCAGCAAAGACAGAATGGTTTTAGACACCGCTCTTCAGAGAGCATCACATATCCAAGACAATTAATAAAACTACCAATGTGCAATGAATAAAACAACATAAAATATTTCTGAGCAAATGCAGCGATTCAAAAATGAATTTTGGGCATTGGAAATAATATATTTCAACATATTTTTATGCAGCATATCTAACATGGTTTACATATTGTAAAATGTGATTTTGGGGAAAAACTTAAATAACCCCAGATTAAACAAATATGACTGACATAAGTGAAATTGATCATACGTGTGCTTCACACAGCATCTCATTAAAACTTCATTTTAAAGACTTCCTAATTAATAAAAAGACATGAAAAACTCATGCAGTACTTATAGGCTGTACAGTAACAGCTACTAGAGCTGGCTCACTGAATGAACCAAACATGATTTGTCAGAACAAAAGAAAAACAATATCAGCAATAAAGACAATTTAACACATTAAATTTCAGAATTTCAGAAGTCTGAGCGTATTTTTTATATTACCTCATTCTTGGACAAAGTTATCAAAATTCATATAAAGAGAAACTACAAGTGGATTGTGGACATTCGTCCCTCTTCTGAAGTAATATAGGGCGCATGGGTACGTGAGGGTAGCCTGGTTACCCTCCGCAGAGCCAGACCGGTGCAGGGAATGTAATTTCAGCTGTGAATTATGATTGACAGGTGCTGAGAAGCGATAGGCATGCCTTATCTTTATTTTCACGGAGAGCGAAGAGGGAGAGGCAGAAAGGAAAACAGAACACTCGGTGAGTCATTAAACGCAGCAAATGAGGCACTGATACATTCAGACTCATTTCTAACTCAATCCCCACCATGTGGAGCAGACGGGCAAGTATGGCGCCAGAGATAATACCAAATTGCGCACATTTTAATGGACTTGACAGTGAAGGATCAGAGAGTATTAATCCTTAGCTTTGTCGTGCCACATCCTGCTAATGTGGCTCTTAGCCAAGCTATTACAACCTCTCTCTGAAAACGACAAATGGAAAATAAATGGAACAGAGATAGAGCACGAATTCACTTCATGGCCAGAATGTGTCTTTGGGGTTTAAAGGAAGAGTTTGTGTTTCTACAGTGCTGGAGTTCTGTGCCCCGTCCACCCACCCACCCATCTGTCCATCCGTCCATCTGTGACTCAGTGGAAACTTTCATTTTCCAGTCCTGATGTTGTTGGTGCTTTCAGAGTTGGGAGCAAAGAAGTTGAGAAGTTGTAGCGCTGATTATTTTTTTTATAAGTGTGGTTTATGGTGTTAGCTCGGTAGCCCTCCAGAGTCTGGGTCCTGCCCGGAGTTTCTTCCTCAATGAGGGAGTTTTTCCCCGCTGCTGACGTTTATGCTTGCTCTGGAGGGTTCTGTTGGGTTTCTCTGCCTGTAAAAGCGCTTCAAAATGTCATTTGATGTGATTAAGCGCTTTACAACTAAAAGCTGATTGATCGCAAGTGAGTTTGTGATTGGTTCAATTCGGAGCGGCTTTAACTGACCTTGCAGTTTTTATTCAACTGCAAATCAGATATTATGGGAACCGATGCAAATTACAAACATCACTGTCAATTACAAAAGTAATAACCTAGTAATTCGATAAATATAATGTCTGGCTTTACTGCTGTTTTCCCATTTTGTTTTTTTTTAATTCAAGTCAAATCTCAAGTAAAATGAAATATCTAAAATTTCAGCAAATAAGTTTTTGTTTTTGTGATTTAACACCAATCCATTTGAAACTGATGGTTAAATTAACGCTTTTGGGGTTTTTATTTTTATAGAAAGTCTTTGTCCATATTGGATAACATTAAACATTCCCAATATCCCAGACACATCTAATGGCTAATGTTGGCAAACGAGTTCTCTGGTGCGAGTCCTCGGCTCGTTTTTGACATAAAACGTGATCTGTAGAAGTGTTTCAGTAAATGCACTTCGCCCGCTTTAGATGTAATGAATCTGTGATAGTGACAGGATCCGATGTGCAGCGTTAGCAACTTAACTTCAGACGTATCAGCATCAATCATCACAATCTCACATCGAGAGAGGACTTTTTTTTAAAAAAAGTCAGAGTTAAAAAGATATCTGCTCAAAAACTGGGACAAGAGTTGAACTTTGATGAGGGCAAAAGGGGAATGAGAGTGTGCCGTGCTCCAGAATGGACAGATATCAATGAGTGTTAACAGCAAAAATGAAAGCGTGTCAGATAACCAAATTCAAAACGTGTCATCTCTGCTGTCACTGATATTTCCATTTCAACAATTGCTCGGCCTCTGCTGTCAAAACACGGCGTCACAAACCACAGAGAATCGCCTCCGTCTCGTCAATGGAGGCGATAACGCCGAGCAACGGATGATGAGTTTACCTTTAACTACAGTCTGTCATCTCTTTAGAGGAATCCGACCAGAGGGATCAGAGGTGCTGACAGTTTACGTCACCTTGGCTGCTAAATTCCTATTAACCTCCCCCAGCAGACAGCAAAGTAAGCTTTTAACACAATTCAATAATTATCCCAATACCCCGCCTTGCTGTGTTCTCTGCCCCAGTCTGGCTGTCAGTCACATTAATTGCTCTTGTTGTGGAACCCGTCTACCTCCAACCGACACACACCAGGGCCCGCATACATTAAAAACCAGACTAACAGGCACAGTGTCTCCCCACTGACACAAACAAGATGGGTTCTGTGTGCCTCGTGTGCATCTCTATTGGTGTCTACTCAGGGCACACATACGTGATATTTAGTCGATACGGACATACAATGGTGGACATGTCCTCATTTAACACAAACATCCCATTATGCTAAGCATATGAGGAAAATTATTTCTTCAAATATTCAATAGAAAAAAGTTTTTTTTTTCTGGGTTCCTGTGGGAAACTTGTTGCACCAATAACTATTTAACCGGAACAAGCAGAATAAAATAGATGGATGAATTATAATCAGCTTTTCTCTTCTTCTTTCACATGCTGTTCCTGGGATATGACTTAAACAACCATAAAAACATATTGCCATTTTCTCTCGCTTGCTTTGCTGCTTCCTGTATTTGTTTGCTGCTGGTGTTCATCATGACCAACGTGAGGTGTTGTGTTATTATTGTGTTATGTTGCCATGGAGCACCCAGGCGTTCGTCGGCCTGATCTCTGCTGCTATTCCACACCTCACAGCGATGCATCACACCTGCTAACTGATTTTAAAATGAGGGTCAACACGTCCAGTGTGTGCCTGTGTGTGTGTGTGTGTGTGCGTGTGTGTGTGGAGCGGGGGGGGGCAGTGAGGTCTCCCCTTTCGTTTCACATTTCATCTCTATGCGACGTCTCGATCCCCACATTGTAATTCAACTCGTGATGGTTTCCTCGACAGCCCGACATGGCAGTTTGATAGCAGCACATCGCTGTGTGCGTGTATGTGAAAGAAAATGTATGCAACTTTCCCCTCTTTGCATCTTCTTCATGCATAAATTGCCAAACTGCGATGGCAGTGAAGTGGTAATTTACCGTGTCTTGAGCAGAGAGGAAGGAGCACCGTTCTGACCCTCGATGTGTTTCTGCATATCAGCGACTAATCTATGTTTCCACATGTGGCCTGCAATGTAGAGCATCACAAAGGCAAATGTTTTCCTGGTGTCTATGTGCAACTTCATGTCTTTGTATGAACACACTGTTTAACTTGAAGGTCTATCACAGATGCTGCTTTTGCGTCAAACCCAACCCCGCAAACATACTGTAAATGTTCAAATCTGCATTAACTGAAGTGTCCTCAGGAGGAGAGAAATGAAACACTCTGAAATCACATACATCTGAATCCATATCAAAGCTCATCCTTCACCTGAAACATGCGAGAGGCGGCAGATCGCAAACAAATTATAAATGCACTTTTCTAAAAATAATTTTCCCTAAGGGGCATCACAAGGCCGGAGAACAGTACAAAAATAGCTTCTTTTTTTTAAACTTTCAAGTCGATGGATTTTTAAAACATTCGTGGTGAGTTCAGGTGAGTCTGTAGATGAAGAAGCCAAACCTCTCTGTGAGGATTACTGCTTGATAGATGCATGTCATGGGTGAAATCTTCCTAATTTTTTGTCTTCTTCTCTTTTTACTCTTTCTCACAGAAAGAAAGTTGATAAAACAAAGCAGATTTAAATAGAAACAAGCAAATGGACCGAGCAGCCTTAACGGTTCAGACATCAAATATACAGAAGCCTTAAAATATCCAACAGGGTAAAGATTCAAAAGATTGAATCAGGGTTCAATCATGTGATTATTCATCACATTATCATGAAACAGAAACTGACTTTAATCTTTGGCTATTTCATCATTTGTCTGAATGTAAATCAAATTTATGTTGTCAAAATGCAAACATTGAACATTCATAGTCGTCAGCTTTTCTAAATAGTAGTAGTTTAAATATTTTTTTCCTACTAAAGAAATGAATAAAATTTAGGAAAAAGTATTTTAGAGTAAAACTGTTCATGCATGTAACTGCTGTATAAAAAGAGCGTAACTGAGTCTTTTTAGAGGAACGGCAAACTTATTTTTAGAGTTTATATTAACCATTGAAGCCATATTTCTAGTGTCCAATCAGCACTTAAGATGTGCTCTGCTGCAGGATAATAATCTGCCAGGTTCGGCCCAAAAATGCTCAACAGAAGATCAACAAAGACCTTTATGATAAAGTCAACAGTAGAGTATTTTACTGCTGTTCAAATGCATTATTGAGCTGTAAATGCACAGGGCAGACGTGCACTTGTCATTTGTGTCACCCGGGGATTGCTGGGGGGGGGGGGTCTGAGGGTAATATTTTCCTTATTAATCATCATCATTATTTATTATTTCACCCACACTCACCCCATCTGCTGTTATTCAGAAGGATCCTTTTTATTACCTGGCTGCCGCAGGCTGCTAACGATGCACATCACTACGCCTACTGCCCAAACAGGGATGTGCTAGCGCCCCGCTCCTCCTCAGGTAGATATCAGTGGTTTTACTCATTAGCAGTCAAAGCTGTTGGTAGTAGAGAGGAGTGAGAGACAGTGGAGGCAGAGGGATCATATACCTATCCCTCCGTGAAGACGGAGTGCGTTAGAAAGAGTAATATATCAGATAAAGCTGCACCTGGCTTTAATGGGGAATGACGATGACACTTATTTATCTCATGCTTACATAAAAAAAACACTAAGTAATTATAGGAGTTAATACAACTTCTTTCAAATAATTCCCCCATTTAACCAGTAAAACAACATTAACCGTAATCATAGTTACAACAGGTCCACCATGTCAATGTTCAGAAGTTAAAAATAGATTTTTGCCTGTCAGTTTGTTCTGGAGAGACTGGGTTATAGCACAGACCCATTAAAAAGCACACTTTGATTCCGAAAACATAAAACCCCCATCCTGTTTTAGTTTTTTATTTGGTTTCATTGAAGTAATCTCACAGCATGTAATTAAAAGTTGCCGAGTGATTAAATGCCTGCGCTCATGCAGCTTCACACACTCGAACACACACTCGCACACATAGATTTGCCAGTCACTGTTCGCAGGCCATTTGCTAAATCCTAATGGAATTCATTAGTTTTTCAGCTGTGGCCATGGCGGCTTGGAAACGCGACGATGCACCGTGAATAACCTCTCAGGCCTGACCCTGGGTCAACCTTCAGATTGTGTGAGCGTCTCAAAATCACTTCTGTAGAGTCATTGAGTTCAATCTGTCCAATAGTCACGCTTCAGTCACATCATTGTGGGTATACAGTATTTAAAATAAAAAAAACAAAACAAAAAAAAACAATCTAGCCCAACATAATTTCCAAGGTGACGTCTTCATAGATATTTAAGTTAAGTTAAACAAAACTGAGATTTGTCCATTGGAGAAAGTGGAACAAACAAACATGCACTAATAACTAATAACCATAACATGGATTATATTTAATCTATTCACTTTTTTTCTGTATCAGATTTACACAAATCGTGTGTGAAGGATGGGGGAGTTGTGGTGAACATGCACATCCAGGAAGCGTTGTGTTCATTCTTGTTTTTTACCATCGTGTGATGGTAGAAACAGGAATGTTGTTTGACATCACCTGCTTCACCTTTGGTCACATTTTGTGTAGTGAAGCGGCGACAAGTGAACCTCTGACAGCTGAGATAACTCCTCAGCTGCAGAGCACTGCTGCCAAAATGAATTATACTTTTACATTTATGTACAGTACACACTTACACACACTCACTGAAACTCCCTTCTGTTGTACTCGGGTATATTTCCCCGTGCTCTACGTCTGTGGTAATTTGTGCAGAGATGTTGTGACTTCCAGCGTTTTTTATTGCTTTAACTGGATAAGACCGGACTTTCCATTTAGAACAGGCTGACTTGTGCGGTGTTATTTCTCAATGGGATGTGAGGGTAGGATTAGAGCAGACCTTTGTATTGATAATGATGGATCACGTTGTGTAGTATTTGAAGAAAACAAAGAAGACGACAAAGTATGCTAAAGGTTAAGAACTATTTTATCTGGCTTATCTGTGACACTAAAACTTTGGTCATTTGATTAATTTAATCTGTTTTTCATTTTTCACCGTTGGTTATTGGAGTCAAACATTACAGATCCTTTCTGCACTTCCTTTTTTAAACTTAATCCATTGGCATCATTCCTATTATTTCTATCTTTCCTGCATTAAAATGGAGGCTCTGCTTTTTATTTACCTGCTCCCAACTCGGGCGTTCCTGATCAGATGTTCCATACGCTCTTAATCATAGCTTAATTCTATTGATTCCAGTCAGTAATAATCCTTCTTCCACTACAGAGTGCTCCTTATCATCACTTCCCCGCTCTGTTTTAATCGCGGTTTCCACGTTCCACACGGAGCGACGCTAAGTGTGTGAACAAACTTTCTGAGAGATTCCTAATTTGGTGGTTGGTATATTACATCGGTCCACTCAACCAGAAATCGTCAGTCGCTAGTGTGCACACTTGGGTGCACTTCACATTTGTAAGTGTCCAGCATGCACGCCCCTGTTGCAGCAATATAAAATGTCTTGCTGCGCATCAAAGCTGAAAGCTGTGCAGATGGCTCCAAATTATTCATAATGCAAGGCCCATTGGGGTAGTGTCTGTGTCAGGCAGTCCATTACTATAATGTCGAGATCTGAAGTGTTCTTCGCAGCACCCTGCCACTCACTATGCACTTTTTTTTTTTGATAAGTCATGGTCTAACGGGATTTTTTTTTGATAAGTCATGGTCTAACAGGAGAGGTTTTACCTTGATGTCAAGCGCAATTTCCAAGCTCGTGCCTTTGCATTTTCTCCTGTCATCTCTCAAATGGTGAGGGCCGCAGATGGGTGTGCAGTTCCCGGGGCCGGAGCACCGAATTGGAATTATTCTGCCTGAATGGTTAACTTCAAAAAGACATCCAGACGTGCGCGTGTGAGGCGTCGCAGCAGAGGCCACCTAAACCAAGACCTGGTCACCGAGTCGGAGACGCGACAAAGTCCGAAGCAAAGTTGTGTCCGTATCCATTACAAAATACGAACCGAGGGCAACTTTAATCGGAGCTTTGAAAGTGATGAAATCAAGTCTTCATGTGACAGAATGTGTTCCTGTGTTTGAGCTCTCCAGCGCTTAGCAGAGATTTAAGAACAAACTGTTGGAGTGGATTTTACTTTTTCTTTCTTTTTACTTACTTCAAAGTCTACCATCAATGTTTGCCACATTCCAGTGACTTATGGACACAAGCTGTTCCAGAGCGTGCAGCATAAAGGCTGTTTTATCGCCTCATTCTGCTGGGAAATTCTGAGTGAAATTAAAAGAAGCCATTACTAACCACCGACTGAGTTCATTGATCCTGCATATCAGATACTGTAGGCTCTGAATTCGGTAATTGCCTTCAACCTGAGGTAGTCCACACAGACCCAACCGTCTTTGAAGAACGAGCATTACTTTAATTCCACACCTTTCATGGACTTTCCAGCGTGTGTCGAGTCTTCAGATGTATTTTAATGTAAGTGATATTTGTGCTGTGGCCGTAGCCTGAATTCAGACTCTCAGGCAGCTAATGAAAAGATGCAGCACACAGTTAAGTGAGGTATGAATAATTACCAAAGCAAGGCCCGCTGAAGCCAGACAGCACCGTACCTTTTCTCTCATCAGGTTTCCTTTTATGTGCGATTTGGCCTGGGGGTCTGAGCCGTGTTTTTGAGAATCATTAGACACGTTCCGGTCCTCAGACACGACTGGGTTCGTCGCTCCGTGAAACGTTAGACACCGCGTGACACTTTTTGTCACTTGAAACGATGAGAAGGGGAAAGAATGGAGGGGAGAGTGACAGAAGTAGAGAGGAAGGAAAGTGAAAGCGGACAAGAAAGTAATGAGTCAAGCAGACGGGGTGGGGCGGAGTGTTTAAGGAGAAGAAGAACTAATGGATGATGTCGGAGTGCCAGACTTTATAAAGGGCATTTGTGCCGCGTGTTGGCAGATGATTCCGGTAGGAAACCGATAGATCCAAAGAGGTGACACTTCAGTATTTTTAACCTCTTTCAGAATAAAATAAAATTAAAAACTTCAAAGCTTCTAAATTTCCTCTCTTCCTCTCACAACTTCACAACAAAAGAACTTCTGCCCATTCTCTGGAGCCAGAAATCTTTCATCTGGACGTTTCCTGATGCAACATCTCACATTGCCATTTCTTTTCCTCCAATTTCCATTATTCCCTCTTTCCTTGCTTTATTTTATTTTATTTTTTATTTTTTTGCTGACTGCCGCAGACGCGTCTGTCTATGATTCGTCGCCATCGGAGGCCCACGTCTTATCTCACAATTCTAAATTGTGAGGGAGGAGATGATGGGAAAACAGAGGACAGGAAATTTATTGGAGATTCACTGCATCCATCCCGCAGGCTGAGAGGTGGCCGATGCGTGCTGCCTAAATTTAATTTGGGTAAAATAGATTTCAGGTATTTTGACATGAGTCAAATGAGATGCAGATCCTCTACCAAATTCACACTGGTAGCATATCTTTATTTTTACGGTGTGTTGATTTAATCCACAGAGCAGCTTCGGTTGTTTTGGAGAGATTTTTGTGTCTCCGACCAGCAAACAAACTTCAATCATTAGCTGCAGACACAGACACACTTTACTGAGCTGCACTCGGAGCTTCAAAGGCCAACCACTAAGAGGTCTGCAATGAAACAAGATAGCACAGGTTACACATACACACACACACACACACACACAGATTCAATAAATATGGATGCTTAGAGTTAACCAACCATCTCCTTGTGAGTGTCTTCTCCCCCTTTTTATTCCTATAATGGCCAAACAGAAGAGAGAGAAGAGATAAAATGGAAACCAGGAAAAGAAAAATGATTTTATCTACCTTGCCAGGGGAAATATAGTTTATTTACTTTGTGTTTGTGGGACGTGTACAACTCTATACGTAGAGCATGTTTCTTTATTAGATCTACTTTATGGGCCGACACAACACACACTTTATGGACGCTGCTGCAGTTGTAAGGGTGTGGAATCACTGTTATCTCGGTCAGTTATAAAACATTTTAATGGTGAAAAGAAGCACTGTGATTCTTTTGCATTCTGCTTTGTTGCATTATGCTGTTTTTGGAGGAAAAAGTCTGAGTGTTTATCAATCAGGTGCCTTTCAGAAACTTGTTGTGCAGAACAAGGAGCATTAAGTGGTTGTTAAGTTCCCACCTACCTGCTGTATGATATTCTTCCACATAATGGGATGATTCATCACTTGGTCAGTGTTTTTAAAGTAGTTACTTTCAGGCTGTGTTGGATTTGAATAAATCATTAGTGCATTGATTTTCTAAATAGCCGCGAAGCTCTTCATGCATTAAATTATAATACATTTATTTCTCGCTCAATTAAAACAAATGAAAACACATTAGAATTGCAAGCTTTAGGATCTGTACATCTGTGTGGTGAATCTTTTTTTTAATAATAATTCAATCTGTGCACGATGTTCAAATCAGTCTAGGACACAACGCTGAATACTAAAGTAACAGGGAGCACTTTGACAGTTGTCGTGTACCATTTCAAGTCCAAATTTTGTACTATTTTTACCATACTTTTTTGTACTTTGCTTGTTCATTTGGACCTGGCATCTGGCAGAGCCTTTCGTCTTTCCTGAGAATCTGCCAGGATCTGACAGTTAAATGTCTGTAGAGACTTGCAGGAAAACCCTTTTTGACTGTTTTGACTACTTTTGACTGATGACCATAAAACTGGGTGGAATATGATTTTGGAGTAGTGGATCCATGATATTTTTTGATGTTTTACACCAGAATAGAACATATAGATTTGTATTAAACTTAAATGAGACATAGACATAAGAGAGCAGGTTTAGGAAGAATCTGCTCAGTGAACCAGGAAATGCTGATTCTTTATATTACCTGTTCCCCAGGTTAAAGATGAATCCATGCTTCCATGGTTGAAGGACCACAGAAAGGAGAACCGTAGCTAGAAATGCTTCCTTGCTCGTGATTTTGTTTGAATTGCTGGGAGTAATAGATTACTTTAGAGGAACTGAGCTGAGCTGCACAGGAAATGAAGAAATACCAAAGTTCAAGGTTTTCATTAACAACTGAACTGAATAATGTTGACTGGTCTGACCTTTAAAGTTGTGTTTTCTGACTCCTCTCATATAACCTTTGAAGAAAAGGCTCAGGGTTTGTTCATTTTTAATTGAGTGTGATTTTGTTGTCTTGCAGTATGTTTTGGAATTAAATAAAGCAATTCAGTTTTTTCTTTTGAATGAATGCATCCAAATTGGTTATCGTCATTTTTACTGGTGAAACAAGTTCCATAAAACATGTTTTTTGCTTAACTATACGTTTATTATAATCAGTATTATTACCTAAGGTGCTGGTATTTCTGCCACATAGTAGCAGTAATGTGCATAAAGTAATTTTAAATTTATCTATTGACGATGCTCAGTTATTTTTCAGTTAGAAGTGTCATATTTTATATATATTCAGTAAAATGAAGAATTAAATTATATTGGATTCAAGTTCAATGAACAAAACTATTACGAAGGAGGAAGGACTGGAATGAAAGGCCAGATCCAGAGAATACATAACAGCTGAGGCTGTGGTTGTTATCAACCTGGATGTTTCATAACCATTTTCAAAGACGGTCTGTTCTGTCACTTGTTTATTTGATGAATCATAAGACGAGAATGGATGACAGAGGTTTATTACTGTGTCTTAACTGTTTCCAAATGGATGTTTCATAATTACCAGATCCTGTCTGAGTACAATTGTACATCTTCTGGTTCAGCCCAGGGGCAAATGCTCCAAACCAGGGGCCAGGTGGTTAGCGAGAGTCCAACGGGATCAGGAGGTAATTTCAGATGATTTAAATGTCCATTTTATTTGATAACTACAAAAGGAAAAAGGTACAATACACATAGAAATGTGTTGTGAATTTGGATAAACCCAAGAGTGTGAGTTTTGGGTTGTCTCCGGTCTTTCGGGGTCAGGGGTGTGACAACAAGAAGAGCCTCTGCTCTAAGCTTGTCCCAGCATCCCCAATGACAACTAGAAATAAACCGGCTTATTTTTCGAAGCGTATGAACCCAAGTATTGTTTTAAAAAATACAAACAATACTTGGGCTAAACATTGGACTATAAATATCATGAAAATTAAAAAAAAAAGAAAAATAGCTTTAAAATATCAAGCAAAAATTCACCACATTATTTCATCAACCCCAAACTCGGAGGTGAAAGCTGCTGGTTTTTTCCAGTCCCTCTGTGCCTGTTAAGTATTCAACGCTGGTACAAACAGACACGTTCTGCTGCCACCCTTGAGGTTATTTATGCGGCCAGTGTGTACAGTGTTTTTTGCAGACACCACCTTGGTCGCCTTGTGATTTTCTGCTTCTAGCTGAAAAACACCGTGTTGAAATTCTATTTAGAGTTTGGAGAAAAGGAGAGTCAGAAGTGTTGATGGAGGAGGAGATGGTTTGAAAGTTTGTATTTGCCAGTTTCTTTCTGAGTAAGTCTGATAATGAGATTTGGATTGACTTTAACTTCATTTCTATCTTTGTTGACATTTAAAAGCTGTTAAAAAGTAATTTCAGGTTTACATTTCACATTTTGTAAACTTCAGCGTTTTATGCTTTAATTTGTTGCTTCATTAAAACCCCAAGTGTTCCGTCTATATGTGACTCTTATGCTATAGCAAACTCAAAGTACATCCATCACCGATAGTCGGCTATTATGGTAAAAAAAAATTTTTTTTTAATTTTACAAAGCTTTATTCGCCTTTTTTGATATTGGACTGGAGAACCTGTTCCGATGCCGTTTTCTGTTTGTCTTACGTCCTTGGTGGCGCCTCTCAAGAAGACAAATTTCCTTGCAAGTGCCATAAAATGTATCTTACTCTCAAACCGCACCGGCCGGGGTTTGTATATATGTATATAGCATCTACTCCATCAGGGAGAGCGAATGAGGCGTTATCACCGGGGGTTCACACACTGTGACAACGAATGGCTCCCGAGAAGGACAAGTACACAGATAGCACTGAAATATGTGACAGATATGGTTGATAAATCACGAGGCTATCTCAGCAGCCATGCAGTTAACAGAAAGTATGAATGGATGGCACTGGTTTATGGCGGGCTCTCGGGAGACAAAATACTTTTGGCAGCCATATTGGCGGTCATTACATCTTGGCAACAGCATGCCGCCGGATGAAATGTAAACAGCAAACATGCCTGTTTGAATGTTTACGGTGCTTCCTGATCTGTTTGACTGGTTTTATTCTTCTGATGCTTCACTTGCACAAAAATGCATTTCTAATCATGTTATACGAAAAGATTTTTCAATCCTTTCCATTAGCCCCCACACCTCTATTTATCCATTTCCTGATGTGTTTTATCATTATTGCTGTTTTTCTATTGAGTAATTGGAAAATCTGTTTGCATGAATGAAAAAAAACTCCCCACAAAGCTGAACTTGACCTACACCCACTTGAACCCGATGTATCGCTGCAGCCTCAATGTTATATGCAAAACTCTTCATCACCTCATTTGTCAGCAAGAAACACTTTTTATTTTGTAAAACATGTTTCCATTATCATTAAAAATCTTGACCCAAATGAACCAAGACAACCAGCTACCAATGAATGTTCATATAAGCTTCTTTTTTCTGCAACATTTCACTTTTTTTTATCTTCTCACGCTACATTTCCACACATGCCTCCAACTCCACCCCCATGATTCTTCAGCATCTACTTTCTGTCCTTGTCTCTCCCGCTTACATCCTTTGAGCCTCTGTGACTTTTTCTGTGGCTTCAAACAGAGTAGAGTTGGCCCTTGGCCCCTGAACCAACCATCTCCTGTTTATCATCATTGTTCGAATGTGATTCATCCTCGGTTTACATTCATAATTGATGGCTTTTTAAGCAAAGCCCACAGAAAGCTGCATTACATATTGTTTTTGACAGGCAACATCTGTCTGTTTCATCCTTTTAGCCTCTGTTTTTATGCTCCTTCATAATTTTTGGACTGGTTAGTGTTTTGTTTTGTTTTTTCGAAGGTGACTGGCTTTTACCGGAATCAAACTTTTATTTCTGAGTAAATTATAGAAAAAACAGAATACACTGTGAGGACTCTACCCAGGAGATGTCATTATACAGATGCGAACCAGAGTTTGAGGATGCAGGCATTCATCCATGCACTTTACTCAAGCAGGATAATACCCTTTGTAGAGGATTTCAAACATCAAGTGACAATCAGATTTAATGAGCCTCTATAGCGTAGCTACGGGTTAATATGACATGCAGGGTGAGTTTGAGAAAGCTACATCGTGAAACTAGGCTGGTTGCTTGAAGCAGGCATTAAAAGAGCATCTCATCACTGGGTAGATGGTGATGTCATTAAACTTGAGCTTCACTATCTGCAGGTAGTTCAATAAGACCAGTGAAAAAAATGACTTGGGTGCTCCTCTTTAGTTTGAGATGTCCCACTTTTCATCCAACTTTCACATCTGGATATGAAAGCCCTCAGCCCTGGACTGAGCAGAAGTCTTCTTGGCAGGAAATGAGTGAGGGGACGATGTTTGCAGTGGTTTTCTGGTTCGTGCATTCGCCTGAACCTATCTGAGATGTATGTCTGCTGGTCTAACTGCTGTTATCTGCATCTCTAGCCAGCAGATAACTGCAGCGTTATCCATGACGGCATCTCAGAGCTGAACAGACCTGACAAATATAACGGTGTCACAGGTTGATAAGTGGGTGTTCATCAGGAGTTAAACTGTCTCAGTACCTCTCACATTACATGAATCGTTGCGCACAGGCTTCGCCTGGCTTGTATTTAGCTGCAGTAATGTTTCAAAGAAAGGTTCCTGGGTGACAGGAGGAGTGGATATCTCATGAATACCCTTTTCAGATTCTCTGCCTTGCTACAGAACGATTGTGTAGGAAATGAATGCACAAATTAAAATCATTGTTGCACCTCAGGCCGACACCGTGAACCCTAAAGTGGAGGGAGAAAATTAATGAGGGCGGGAGAAAAATGTGTAATAGAACAGACAATTAAATGATTTCCAGCAATTTAATAAAACCTGAACAACTTTGTTTTTTAAATTTTATTTTAATGCTGCAGATCGTTTCTGTTGTTTTTTTTTTATATCAATCCTCATTTGAATTTTATATTTAAAGACACACATTTACATTCATGTCTTCTTCTTTTGACCTTCTCCCTCTAACTAACCATCCATCTCAAGCCCCCCTAGCCATCGTCACCAGTGTTGGGGGTAATGTGGTGGAACTCATTCCACCATTATCACCTTTACAGACAAAGTGTCAAAGAAAGTCATATAGAACATTTCTAACAGGATGTCAGGATGATTATATCAGCTAAGTGACGGCTTTCTACCCAGCATTCTCTGGTCCATATTGTTGTCACCATCCCATCATGCCTTCAGTTGAGTTTGTGATTCACTCAGTTTTCACGTTTCTACGTGTTCATCAGTGGACTCCAGCTGCAATAAAACAATGTTTGTTTGGGCTGTTGTCCTCTTCTGTTGAAAGACAGCTGTTGTGAACCGGTGCATCCCTGATCACAACACTCACCTTCCCGTTCGTTAGCTTTAAACATGTGGACATTCATTGAACACACTCTTCTAGCTCATTCATGCACAATGGTGCGTCTCTACCGAGGCAAAACCTGCTCGTCCGTTGACCTTCTCCGACGTTTGCACCTAATGGAATTGCCATCCAACAGATTTGACCGACACATTTTGATTCCCTCGTTCTTTCATGGTTTTAAAAAAAATTTTTTTTAGTTATTTAGTGTTGATGATTTTGACCTTCCTAAGAACATCCATTAGCATATTCACTTTCTCAGTAGAAACTGCCTGGATGCAGATTTGACAGTGTCTCAAACATCTCTCGTGATGTTATCTGGAGAGGTTTGTTGTGGTGTCACATAATCCTATGATAACCACCTCTCTACACCGATCGAGCTTGTTTCTCTGTTTGCCATCCTCCTTCATTGGATTTCTATTATACACGCATCCATTTGCAGCCACTTTTCTTTTTTTTCCCGACAGAAATTATTCCTTTGTCGGTATCGCCCTGAAGCAGAGGGTGTGCTTCACAATTACTCGAAGCTGAACCGGCAGACTGATGGGTTCGCCGTTGGACTCTCTAAGGACCGGTCATAATGGGGAAACAATAATCCACCACACACTACTTGGAGTTCGCTGCGATATTCTGTGCCCGTACTGAGAATTATCTGCAGCCGTTGGGGTGGGGGGGTGGGGGGATTTCACACAAACACACACCAGAGGTTGTTCTGCATATACTTTTGTGAGTGTCTGTGTGTGCACTGAGAGAGCAATTAGATGATTGATGATGATTGATGTGGATGCACACACATGTGCAGACGTACACACACACACACACACACACACACACACACACACACACACACACACACACACACACACCTCCCGTTTCTTTGCAGCCACCAGACCGGTCACCATCAATCTGCTAATTGCTTTACACTTCAGCTTGCTGAGTTTGGGGACTGAATCACTATTCAATTAGAAAATAGAGTTGTTGTGTGTTGTCCCTGGAGTCTGACGCCTCAAACACACACAGACACCAATGCACACATTGTCTCTCTCCGTTTTCGGTAGCAATGGTGATGCAGATATGAGTGATTACATGTTGAGTATGATCAATGAGATTATCCCCCCCCCCCCTTCACAGAGACGAGGACGTGCCGCAGGGAAGCTTTCTGCTGATCAATTATTAATCTCCCAGGGAGATGAGAGTTGTTTGTGAAATGCTTTGTAGGAATGAGTTTCATATTTTGGAAATGTTCTCAAATTCGACCCACAAAGACATGTCAAATCATAAATTGAATGAATAATTCAAGATTAAATAATCTGAGAAAGAATTAAGATTGATAACTGATTCTTGCACAATTGAGCTATATTTTTGTCCATGTGGTCTTACATCAGATAAAAAGTACCTGGTAGTACTTTTTAGTGCCACCCAGAGAGATCACTGATTGGTCAGTGCCCAGTACCAGTGGAATGCCCTGCCCAACGCAAATCAACGGCGGCCATAATGAAACATCTAAGCTACTTTAGCTGCTGTAACTTTTTGGTTTTTCTATTTTTTTTTTAGTTTTTGAAGCAGTTCTGTGGGTCATCGCTATGACGACCAGCTAAACCAAGGCAGTACTGCCTTCTGAGAGAAAGTCCAGTACCTGATACTAAAACCGAGTCAAGTCGAATGGATACGGTTCCACAAAGTGGAAAAGCAGCTTAACTTTTAACTCAATTGCTTCCATGGCTTCATCTGAGTCTCCTCAGGTTTCAGGCACCGAGACAGCACACATCATCCACAGACGTGGTGATGGCAGATGTGGGTTCTCCACATCCATCCTGATGATGTTATTCAAACAATAATAAATTATTACAAAAGTCAAAAGACGCAGCGAGAAGAGAATTCACCTCATTCTTCATTTCAGGGTTCAGTGAAGAAACTTTTAATCAAATAATTTCATGAAGGTCAACAACTTGAGAAAATGTCTGAGTCCCTCAAGCTAAAATGCAGAACAGCCTTAAATAATAATTATAAATAATGGATGCATTGATGTCTGTCTACCATAAAAATGGTAGTCGTGGTTTCATACTGAAGTTTTTGAATAGAAAAATATTAAATGTAAAAAAACTACAAACACATTGAATAGTTAGAGGATTAGAAGGCCTAGGTTTGGATAGATGACTCCCTTCCTGGGGGGGGGGGGGTCTATAGTTTGTTTTATAGCAGTCACAGTTAATCCTGTTAGAAACACACTGACGGCGTGACGGCATAGTCATTCTCATGGAACAGTGTCAGTGTCATCCATTCCTCTGCTGAATCCCCCCCGCCCTTACATTTCATTTCTGGAATCTACAAGCTAAACTGAATAAAATGCAATCCTAAGCACAAGCTCTTGGATTCTCATTTACAGATTCTATTTCTCTGCTGGTGGAGGCTTAGCAAGAGTCACCAGACCTTTATCGGAGCTGCACACGACATGACTGACAAATTTGCCCTTTCCCAGCGAGACCTTGAGAGATGTATCTCAATTCTTGGAGACATGAAGGCAGATAATTACTGGCCACAAACATCACCGCACAGCTTCATTCACTGGGTTTGACATGGTTCAGACAATTCGGTAGACTTTTATTTAAATGTGTGCTCAGGCTTTAAGACGGAGTTGTTGTTTTTTAAGATCTAGTCAATGACAAGACACATTTGAAGCGCGAGTTGAAAGTGTCAGAGGAAAAACTAGTTGCAAAAAAGAATTGACCTCGAGGCTCCATTACGGTAATCTAAAGAGAGAGGAGGAGAGGTTTTTTTGGAAAATATGTTTATATGGATGTATTAAGAAGAGAATGTGAACAGAGAGATTTTGTAAATGGCGCTTATTTTGAAGCATCAATGTTTCTTGTTTTTATTTGTTTCTGGTTCTGAACCGCTTTGACCCTTGAGTTGCTGACAAAAGGCGCTGAAAGATTTTTATCTCCTGCACTTCTGTCGGAGCGTTGCGGTACAACTCTGAAGCTGGTGTGCTGTTATAATCAGGATCAAAGTGGAACAGGCTGTGCAATGATACAGATAGTGTTGCTCAGCATTTACAGTCAGAAGATAAGTGTTTGCCTGCTGCGGTCAGCACTTCCAATCGAAATCCCTCCTCTAATTAGCTTAGAGATGTTGCAGCGTTGCACATTATTTTGTCAAATTCTCTAAATGTACTCACACACAAGCAGTGAGACACACAAGTCAAAGTATAGGGCCATATTTGCGGTAATTCATTAGTGATGTGAGACTCTTTTGGCTGAATTGTATGTTAAGGAGTGAATTTAAGTAGAGAAAGGACATTTGGGACTCCACCCTGCATACAAAACCAGTCCTCTCTCCACCTTGAATAATAAGTCGTGTTTTCTACCAATTAGCAGGCTTCTCTCTGTGGAAAGATCAACTTGTTTTCCCCATCAATAAAAAAATGTGACTTTTGTTGTCTCAGAGGTATCTGAAGAGTCATCGGTTAGAACGCACCAAAAAGGTCAGAATCAGCTGGGAAACCGAGAAAAGGTCTGCAGAGGCTGGAAATAAGAGTTCGGGATTCGTGTAGAAATATTTTTTAAAAAACATAGCATTTTAACCCAAATATAGAAAACCTCTCTTTTTTAAAATGTAGCTGTGCATCTACATATAATTGAGAAAATCATTTTTTTAAAAATAGAAATAAAGTCCTCTGGAAAATATAAATTATGTCTGCTCCGCTCTGAATTATATAATGCACTATAATGTATAGTGATGTTAAGCTACTGTTGTCTGTAGTTAGTAGGTGAATATTAGACTGATAGACTTCTCTAGTGTTGTTTTCCTGCCATACATTTAGAACTGTTGTCCTGTTAGTACTATTGTTTCAACAAGTCAGCTCTCCTTCTGATCAGATCCCCTTTAAATATGTACTGTATGTATAAATACTGTATATATAAATCCTGATCAGTTTGCTGAGCTGCGTTGGACTGTAGCAGAACCTATTCAGTCTGTCTTTTCATTTTCTTGATTCACTTAGACTCCAAGGAGCCTGAAATGAAAATGCGTTCAATACAGCCAGACTTAAGTGATTTGTCACTGCAAATTGCCTTTTTTTTCCTTCTTCTTCTTCACAATCAGTCTCTGGAAATCCTAGAGAGACAACCAAACTGATTGGTCCCATGTTATCTCAGCCGCTAATTATTCATTTCTTTTCCATGTAACATCAATATAACCAGCATCCTCCTGGGATTGCGACATTAATATCTTGATATCTAGTGTTTTTTTTACTTCTATTAAGATATTCTTCTCATCTAATACAACTTTATGACCGACCCTCACTTCTCACATCAACACAAGAAAAGACAACAGACCGTTTCTCTTGGCAGCTGTATGGTATTTCTTGTGTATCTGTGTGGGACTTGTTTGTGTCTTTAATCATCAAACCAATAAAAACGTGGTTTATTGGCGCGAAGGAACGAAGGACGACCCAGTATGAGGCAGTAAGGGAAGCCTGCGGAGAGGCCGTGAAATGACTTATCACATAATAAACCCCAGAAAGAGAAAGAGGGCAATAATACATTACCCCTCCACATTCCCTTTCTACTTGGGAGATCTATCCCGACACAAAAGTAAAAAGAAGTATGAATTGAAAACAAGCATTTCTCTCCCCTAGTGTCCTCCGTGCTGTGAGCTCAGTGGTAGATAATTATTTCTATGACTCAGCCTTTTACTACCACTGACACCCAGCGTTAGACGTACTGTATAAAGTGAACTGGAGAGTATTAACTGCAGGCATGGGGGCTTTTTGTGTGCTATTCCTTTATTTCCTTTCCCAGCTCATGGTGAGTTTATCTGTGTGTGCTTTTATCTGTGCGTGTGTGTGCACCACCCGTCCTAAAGTGCACCGCAGAAATAAATCAACAGTCCCTGCAACCTTCATGTCCCATAAAGCTCCCGTACTCCGCCACCGCTGCCCTGCAACACCGCCCCGCATGTGTAGTTCACAGCCGGCCCAGCTCTCTTCTATCAGGCCATCTTATACGTACGTGTCTGTTCCAGCCTCTGCGTCCCGTGTGAGACCGGAATAGGAATCTTGTGGAAGCTCAAGTTGCCTACCTTTCCTCTGGTAGTGATGCAAACAGGAAGTCGCCATCTTCCCTGTGTATCGCCACCAGCTTTAACATCACAGACTTTGCAAGACCACACTTTTTTTTTTTTTTGTCATTGGCCAAAATATTGCGACATCGTTAAAACTTTTCCCTGAATCCTCCATAGTGTCACACCAGATGTGACTTCTGTATCGGGGTGGTTAATGAGCCACACCTAATCTGACGCCAGGTGTTTTTTTCCAGACCTATCAGCAAGGAAGAAAAACCTCCAGGAGGGAAACGCGAGGGAACTGAGATGGAAGCGAAGGCAATGACCCGCAAACAGAGGAGAGTTCCTTCGCTTAAAAACGATGTGATATTATCTCACATTAACTTCTGGTTATAATATAACTCCATTACATATATAATAGTTTTTTGAGTTGTGCATGTACATCGCTGCAAACTCGAGGTAATGACGCCTTTCATTTGGTTGCCTTAAGTCAAAGTTTATGGCATGAACTCATCCGTGACAATTTACGTTTGAAAACTGGACTTGTTGGCTGAAATTGTGATTGTCATTGTCGATCAGACGTGTTCCAGGTGCATGTTGGTTTTCGGCAGGGCTGCCCTCTATCACCGGTTCTGGTCATCATCTTTATGGAAAGAATTTCTAGGTGGAGCCAGGATCACGAGGGAGTCTGGTTTGGGGACCAAAGGATTTCATCCGCTTTTTGCGGATGATGTTGTCCTGTTGGCCTCATCAAACCTGGACTTTCAATGTGTACTTGGATGGTTTGCAGCTGAGTGTGATGAGTGGGATGAGGATCAGCACCCCTAAATCCAAGGCCATGGTTCTCGACTGGAAAATGGTGGTGTGCCCTCTTCAGGTCGGTGGAGAGTCTTTGCCCCAAGTGGAGGAGTTTAAATATCTTGGGGTTTGGTTCACGAGTGAGGGAAGGATGGAACGTGAGATTGACAGATTGGTGCAGCTTCTGCAGTGATGCGGTCGCTGTATAGGTCTGTCATGGTGAAGAAGGAGCTGAGTCGTAAGTCAAAGCTCTCGATTTACCGGTCCATCTACATTCCTACTCTCACCTATGTTCATGAGCCTTGTGTCATAACTGAAAGGACAAGATCCCACATACAAGCGGCTGAAATGAGTTTCTTCCATAGAGTGGCTGGACGCTCCCTCAGAAATGTTTAATACATTGAATAAAAATAACAAAATGCTTTCTCAAGCCACCCATCTCATGATGATCAAGTAGAAAGGCATTTAACTCAACAACGTAAATTACAAATCAGAGGCGGACCAGTGTCGAGACGATATCTGATCACATTTCCAAATGAAAACTAGATTTGCCAGAGCTCCAGACACTCCTTCTCTTTTCATCCGTCTCTGACACCACTTCTTCTGATCTCCGTGTCCCCGTCTTTCTTGCTCTGCCTCTCTTGCTCTCTTGCATTGATTAATTCCACAGGGTTCCTGTCTGATGCTTTTCAAACCCTGTCCTCCCACCATCGCCAGGGGCAAGAAAGAAGACCAGAGGGATACTGACTCAATAGATAGAAGCCCGAAGAAAACACAGAACTTTCTTCACCTCATGATCAAGACTCTTCTGCCTCCCGGGCTTGTTGATAGAGGGAGATAAAAAGCAGCTCTTTGGTATAAATAATTTTAACTGTTCAACAGACACACGTCATTTAAAAAACATTGCATAGTGGATAGGGGACACCAGGGAAACCCATCTTGTAATAGTTGTGTAATGTTACCATCAATGGAAAAAACTCTAAATCAGGAAGGACTAACCTTAATGGTGGACAAAACAGACAAAACGCAACAGTTTGGAGAATGTGGCTGGGAGAGAATTGTGTTGGCGAAATAACACAGTCATAAAGGAGAGTTAATTATCCTCAGTTCACTGAGCTGCACCGACTGTTCTTTTAGAGGAACCTATTATGGCAAAAAAGAGTTTAATTGTCTTGTTCAGTCTAACTTCCTCATTGAAAGTCATTGTTTATTTTAAGCCATCATCAGTTTAACAAATTAACCAAACACGGAGTCCAGTATAAGAAAATCTAAATTTAAGGTTTTAGTATTGTTGATTCCATGGTTATCGTCTGTTGAGAGACAAGAAAAAAATTTCATTTAAAAAAAAATTGATGTGCTGACAATTTATCCATGTTCTTTATATGAATTAAACCAGTTTAATATAAACCAACACCATTTCAATCCATATGGATTATTACTCATATCCCTTCTTATACTTACACTTTTTCTATATGAGTCTTGATTCTGTTTTTTTCATTTGGGGAACCCAGAATTCACAGCTGCAACTAACTAACAAGTAGCATGTTAATTCTCAGTGTTTTTGTCTTTTGTACTGGAGGTTCTCATTTATAAAGCTAAATGCGGCTTTGTGTGGTGCCTAGCGGCGTGAAAGTGGAAAAGATGCTGCACTGAAGTGTGTATGAACAGCGTTGTGTGCCAGACTGCAGATCAGCGTGGCCCTGCCTGAGACATAAGAGGAAATCTGTTGGAAGCCACAACCAGTGCAATTTTCCTTTTCAGTAAAGTGCTCATCAGGAGCCTTTCTCTGCAGGCACTGTCCCCTTCTGATCGTATGAGACCCATGACAAATGCTTCATAATCATACCTACCCCCTTGTAAAATATGGATGAACTTGTTGCTCCTAGCAACGGCTCAAGATGGCAGGTGGTAGGGGATGCTTGACTGGATGTGTGTATGCTTTTTGCATGCAAACATCCAACCATCCTTGTCCACTCATCTCTCAGTGAGGAGTCGGCATTCACGTCGTTGACCTTTCTCTTTATTTTATCAGATAACATAAAAGGGAGGGAAAAAATAAAATTACTTCAATCTCGTAAATTACACATTCAAAGCTGGTTCAGATCCAGATGCTTTAGGTAACTATAGAGTGTATTTAACCTCCACCTCATCACCAAACAAAAAGATAAAGCAGTCGCTGAGCAGGTTGTTTGACTTCCTGCACAATAGTCCATTAGAGGAGTTCCAGTCAGGCTTTAGATTGAACTACAGTGCAGAGACAGCACAGTCGAAGATGAAAATAACTTTCTAATTGCATCAGGCAAGTGACTCAGCTCTGTACTTGTCTTATTTAAAAGCCAGGAACATTTAATTGTCAGGAAATGAACTGCATTGTTTCCCCTCATCGCTGTCACCAAGTCGCTGCTCAAGGGAGGGGTATTGGATCTTATAAATAAAGTGCATGTTCTGGATCAACTGGTTTGGAGAGGTTCATGCATTGTGATTTATTTTGACTTTCATAAATGTCTAAAAATAGCCTTTATTATTGTGTCCCTAGATATAGCTGAGCATTTTTTAGTTGCAAGACAATTCATTGGGGGGTTTGTGCAACATTTAAGACTTTATATGAAGGACTTGCTCATCTATTATGACATTCCAAGAATTCTCATTGAAATTATTTTGTGAACAGTATCCAAGGCTGCAGTGAGATTTAAAGTAGAACATTAGTCACTCAAAATAAGGTCATTTAGTCTCTCCATGGAGCCCAGGTTCTATGCAGTGGGCCGCTAAAACCAAATTAGAATTTCTCAGATGTTATGGAAACTCATAAAAAATATTAACTAATTTGTTATATCCTAAAATCAAAAAGATTTCTGACAGTTAGAGGAAAATAATGTCCAGCAGGAAAGAGGTCAGGGATGGGAGGAGATTAAAAACTTGTTGAAGAGACACCAGTGTTCAAGAAGCTAGCGTACATCATTAAGAAACAATATCTGGATGACAGTTGGAGGACATAATGTGAAAAATTAAAGAAAGGAGAGCTTCCCATAAGATTCAACAATGCAACAGTTTTTATACCTTGAGGTATTTTTGTATGCTTGAACATTTTAGTAAAAAATATTTGAATAAAAGTGGTTTAGAGGGTGCTCGAGGGAATAGTTTGGGTTTGCATGAGGTACTTATCCTTTGTTGGAACTACTTCAGACTTGATGGCAGCATGCCCAGCGTGGAGGAGCGCTGGCAAAGACACTGAGAAGTACAATGTAGACTGTGCGACAACAACAATATATTTTAGCCATCAGACCTGTCGATGCAGATGAGCTGTTTTGTGTCTAAAATATTTCCATACAGCTCTGCCTGTTTGGAAACTCAAGCCGTTAAATTTTTCAGATACTTGACCAAAAAAAAAGTTTGACTTGCACCGGAGTAGTTTCCTCCACCTTAAGCCAACGAAAGTTGGAGTATACATTATGTGATTGGTGCAATTTATTTGTCTGTGTTGTAGCTGCATGGATAAACAGTTCTGAACACATTCCAATGAAACTATGGGGAGCGATGACCCTCAAAGGAACGAAAAGATACGGAAATTCTGTTTTTGTTCAACTTCTTTTTGGACTTGTTCTGTCAGTGATACTCTGTGTATGAACGGAAGAACCTCAAACAACCTCCAACTTAAATTATCCAAACTGTACTCTTAAAGGCCGCAGCTGGAGGAGCAATACCCGATTAATAAATAAAAGCCAACGCGCCCCAGAGCTCCAGTGTTTCTCGAAGATAAGATTACGCAATCTTGCATCATAACCTTGCTCTGTATTTCCACATCGCGTCCTTCATAATGTTGTAGGACGCTCACCATTTATCAGCCTTTGATTTGTATTTAGCATTCTCACATTTTACCTCTACAGCTGGAGTTTTAGCTACGACACAGTAACAGTAAAATAATCAGTCCATTGGTCAGCTCACATGTCCACAAGTGGCATTTCTAACGGAGCTCTTGAATCCTGTATTATTAAAATATGTTTAGCCCTTTGTACCAGAAACAGGAAACTGAAGTCATAAGGATGATAATTTTGTTTTGATAGTTGATTAATCTGTGGGTTTTAGATATTTTTGACAGCTTTTCGCAAAATATCTTTTAAGTTTCAGCTTCGGATGAGACCTAAACAACTTGAAAGCAATTTCAGATAACATTCTGGAGCTGTTAATTGTACCCCATGATAGAAGTATGCAAATAAAATGTGATCAGTTGGAGCTGCAGAGGTTCAAAACATTTTATTTTCTCCTGTGTTTGCTATAAAACATTGCTAAAATCAAATGGTAATGCACCATGTGACATTGCTTTCACGGCAAGAAATTCACATTGTAAATATAAAAAAACAAAGACTATCTGTGCAAAATTCAGTTTTTCAGCAAACATTTGCCTTCAGAGAGTAAAACCAACATTGTTCTATTTTTTTTTCCTGAAAAGTCTTCTTCTTAGGTTGTCACTGATCTTTGCTGTAGACTCTTCATGTATAAATTTGCATATGAATCCAAATTGCAGGAATCTAAGATGAATTTATTTGACAGTTTATTCAGTGAATGGTCAATAACCTTTTTGATTATATGACAAGTAATAAATCTAAGGTTAATAAATATGAATGAGTTTGTTCCTTCTTTGATCCACAGAAACATGTCAACATCCTCTCTATGAAGTGAATTTGCTCAATGATTACAAGTCAGACTCAATAAAGTTTCTAAATTCGGAATCCCACAACCTTCATGGAGTGTGTTCTAGTAATGAGAGGCCTGCTGCCTACTTGATGTGTATTTCTGCCTGTCAGACTGTCGGTGTAGCTTCACCCCGCCTGCATTCGTCTCGTTACAAACTGTCATGTAATGAGAGTGGCAGAGAAAAATGAAGCGAGCTGCAGGGCCAGACAGGCGTCTTCGTCCTGGTAGCTACACGCCGTCATGCAAACGCTCACGTTAGACAACTATGATGCCACGGCCGTTACAGCTGGCTGGTGATGCCTGACTTTAGTTTCAGCTGCAAGTGTTGTATATGCGTTGACAGAATTTAATCCTCCATGGTGAGCAGAGAGAAAAGGAAAGCTGGGGAAGGAGAGGGGGGGGGGTGTAATGGAGGGAAACGGAGACACATGAGATGATTGCAAACACGTCAAAGTACCACTCTTCACCTCCGGTCGATCTGTGTTTCATGGCGTTTAGTAATGCGAAACTTGTCGTTCTCTCGTCCTCTACTGTGTTGTGTTTCTGAAGGTAATGGACCTACAAGAGCAAACCTCTTCAGTGTGAGAGATGAAGCCGTAATATCGGTTACTGTAGAAACATCTTCATCTGTCAAACCACAGCTATATTCATTTATATTCATTTGTTTCCTCAAAGTGAGACATTCTTCACCGTCTGTGACCAGCGATGATTTGTGATTATGATCAGAGAAAGATAAAGAGTGACGGTTCATCTGTGTGGGGTCAATTTAAAGTTCAATATTAAGTAAAATATTAGGTAAAGACGTATTGGTAGTCCTCATTGAGGACAATGAGTACTTCATTCACCTTGTTTTTTCTTCTTTCTTGGTTCTAGCCACATTTCCACTGTTATTGTTTATTTGCTGTCTTATTCACATCTTTAAAACTATACCCAAATATCAGATATACATCTTTTACATAGACAATAAATGGACTGATCATCATTTGGACATTTTTAACCATAGTAGACTGTATGTTATTCTCTACATGATAAATCACAACTTCAACAAATTCAATTTCAAAACATGCTTGAATTCTGTCTCCGACAATCCTCTGGTGCTCTTTGTGTGCTCAAATCGACAGGTTCCAGTCAATAAAGCTTCAAAAAAATAAGTCCATACAAGACTCATGTTGAAAAAGAGAACAGAAATACAGGATATACGATTTTGTCTCTGAAGTGGAATAGGTTATTTCAGGAGCAGATTCTACATGGAAGCACATTGTAAGAATAGACGCATTATTAGAATAATATAAAATTGAAGCTGCTTGAAAATCTGGTAATTAACAGGATGCCAGATTAAAATAAATTTGATATAACCAATAAAAGAGTATTATTTGCCTTTGATTTGACGGTCATGCAGTCTTTTAATACGCTCCATTGATCCGCATAGTTACAAATGTGAAAACAAAGGTGATATTGTTCTGTTTTATTGCATTGTTTTCATATTGTAAGTTTCAGGTGGTGTCATGTTGATGTAGTAGTGTCCAGTTTGTCTTTAGATACTCAATAGAAATAGAATTATTCCCCTTTAAACTAGAAAGCCAGTGTTCTGCCCATGGGAATTAATTAGTGATCACTGCAGTCCATCAAAAAGTCCTGCCTGTGTCTACTGCATGTTACGACATGTGCTTCTTCTGGCTTATTTTGCCTTTTTTAACTCATTGCTATTTTTTTGTTATTTGCCCCTGTTGTCCTTGCCAGATAAGTCTTTGGCGAATGTTTCCATTGTTCCTTTCCATTTTTGCTTTTTCCTGAGCGCAAAAACCAAGCAATAAACTCTGAGAATGGAAACTACTAACAACACAATCCTTTGACCATGTAGATAACCGGTTTTTGTTGTGTATATCTTTTGCAAAGCAAGTTGCTTTTCTTCTTCTCTTCAATCATTTTCGGTTCAGGAGGGTTTGTGTGCTTTCAGAAGAATACTGATTCACGATGGCCTAGAAGCCAAAGGACCTTATGCAGACACTGAACCAAACCATAAAGGCAGCAGAAGCCAAATAATATCAATAACTAAGCAGTAAAAGAGTTTTTTTTTTAAGGGTGCAATGTCCTCCAAAGATCCTAAAGGTAGAGGTGAGAGGCTTAAAACAAAAACAACATAAAAACAACCAATGAGAGTCTCCCAGTAAAAAGATGACCCCCCCCCCCCACACACACACACACACACGCACACACACACCCTCTGATCAATAACAAAAGTCCCTCAGAGCTCCAGCATCCATAATCCACTGGTTGCCATTGAACACAAGGCCAGAAATCTCACTGTGAGATAATCTGAATCTGTATTCATCCTCCTGGGAATCGCTTCACTGAACCCTCCAGATATCATCTGGCTTGTTTGTTTATCAGCTGTAGTTAATTATCATTCCCTAATTGCATTTTTGATTGCATTAATTCATACACTCATTCATCCATCCCTTCTAGCTGCACAAACAGAATGCATGTAACCTTAGCGGTCTTCCCTGTATCCAGCAGGAGTATCTTCATTTAGTTTGTACGGGAAGGGTTGACATCACAAGACGAGGGAGATGAAAAGGGTTGAGAACAATCAGACACTACTGATTGGGGTTGGGGAAGTATGGATTTTTGAAGAATAATATCCTCACCAGGGATTCACCCCCCCCCCCCCTCCAGGTTTTTCTTACAGGATTTTAATCTGTCGTAGCAGAAAAAGAACAGGCGTTACTAGCGAAATGAGCGATGGCTCTGGTGCAAAATAATCCCAGTGAGCTGGTGATGAATTCAGCCGTATATCATTCATATTATGGGAGTCCACATATCTTCCATATTCAACAAGTGCTGTAAAAATAAATCCCTTGCACATTAAAACCCTAGAGGAGATAAAGATGGCATCAGTTCCTGACTGGACCACGCCCGCCTAATTTGATGCGAGTGCCCTAAATCCCAAGCTTCAGTCTGGGAAAGTGAGAAACATTATCACCATGAATTAAAGATGTACAGTAAATAAAGTAAACAAAACAAAGCCTGAAATTGCACAAAAGTCTTGTTGCGTGATTAAGAACTTCTTGAGCATTGTTATTAGGTCTTTGAGCATTTTGTGCTTCCAGATGCTTCAGGATTTTAATTGCTTTAGTGACTTTAAGTTATTCTTTCCCTTCTTCTGTGATGCCACTTGCATTGACTGTATTGTCTACATTTAGTTACTATTATAGCTGCAAATAGTGGTGATGCTGTCTTGAGAGCCAGGAGGCTGAAACCGAAGCCACTCAAAGTAATTCATCCACCTCTGATTTGTTTTTTAGTCCTGTTTCCTTTTGTGACTCATCAAGCTGTTCTTGAAGAGACCGATCAGGAGGATGAATGAAATGTGACGCAGACAAACAGCTGGAACCTCCAGGCAATAAAGATGCAATGTCCTTTTTTTTGTTGTTGTCAATCTGTAAATACTTCTTCCCCATAACTGCAAAAAAAAAAAATAAAAAATCAAAGGCCAGACCACAGCATCATAATTCAACGATTACCTGAGCTCTATATCAGTTTGGTCACATCCTTCATCCTGTAATCTAGTAACGTTGTCAGTTATTTCTTTTTAATCTGTTTGCATTTAATGTCATTTCATCCATCATCTACCTGGTGGTACAGTCAAGACTCTCCTTGATTTTTTTATTTCTTTTTATACTGTAGGCAGAACAGGAAGTTGTTGAGATGAGACATAACCTCAGAAATGTGAGTGTAGGAGTCAGCAGGTCAGCTCACACATTCTAGTGTCAAGATCGATATGATAAAATGTTTATGGGGCAGTCAGCGACATTTGTAATATACACTTTGATAACCTAACAAGGTGAAAACCATTCATAGACTACACAAGGATCAGCATGAAGCAACAAAATTTGTTTTACTTCATGTTTTCCCTCCAAACAAATTGACTTTTTTTTTCCGTCAAAGATAAATTGAGACTGTTTTTCTCTCTTGCTGATGTTCTTCTGTCTATTTCTACTCCCCAGCAGTTATTTGGGATATTTTGCTGCATGTCAGTCATGTAGAAATTTGAGGATGCGCAATCAGAATCAGAGCTTATGTGTGCAGTGCTTCACAAGCTGATTGATCTATACGTCTTCTCCTCCTCTCCAAAAGAGTTTGAGGAAGTAAAGTGAGAAAAATGCATCGCAGTCGATTGGATGCGTGTGAGAAATAAACTTGTCTGAAAGGCTGTCTTCAATTACACTCAGACATGGGAGGACAAGAAAGAAAGGAGAGGAGGATGGAAAACATATTTAGATGCTTCGCTTCACAACCAAAGAACAGAATTGAAAAGATGCATGAGCCTACACAACAGCTATTTATATAAATTCTCAATCTTGTCATGTCATTTTGCAAGAACTCAACATTTAGAAATAAATTGTGCTCCTGTCTGGTGCCTCAAATATTTTTCATCTGGTTGAAAAAGGAGGATATTAAGAAAAGTCAACATTTAAATAAGTCTGACATCCTGAATTTTCATATCTTCCTCATTCTAATAATAAGTCCTGTGCTTCATGGGATGTGCATATATATGACAACTCCAGTCCCTGATCATTGATTACAGCCAGACTAATGAATTACTTATTATTAATAGACGGTAAACAGTCAAACCTCTCTGGCTGCTCAATACTCAGAGTCTCTCCTCCTCTCCCTGTCTAATTACTGCTACATAATTACTAGTTGTGTCCATATATTTGAGAGCAAAATGAGGGATTTCCTTCAATTGAGTTCCTGCTGAATGTTCACACAGAGCGAAGTCCATCACCCAGAAATGGAACAAATACCATCTGAAAGTTTGATTGTGCAGGATGCATGAAATTTAATTGATTTATTAGTGACTGTTGTGCAGAATTATCAAGATAAATATTCTTTATTTATTGTTTATTTATCTTTCCACTGTGTCATTACAGTAAAAATGATTTAGAGGGTTTATTATTCTTTCCAGTCTAGCCAAACAGAAGGAAACACACATTTAGAAAAGGGAAAAAATCACATAAATACCAGACAATGGGGTTTAAGCAGTGAATTCAAGGATACCACTGGGAGCCTGATCTTCTCTGATATCATTCTAACCTTTAGCATTAAGCTCTCGATTCTTGAAAGGGCACAAGGGCTGATCTTGAGGATCCAGGTGTGCAGACTGAGTCAGTATTTCTATTGTGTATCTTGGAACTGAAGCAGAATGACTTTGAAATGTAATGGAAGGGAAGCAAGGACATTGTGTCTTCTACTAAAGTCAGTAAGCAGCCTGGACTTGAGTGACTGGTTTAGAAATTATATGTAATGTATAGTTTTATTCCTCCCAGGTGGAGTGGATATTCTTTACCCAGGTTGGTGATATTTCTTTCGTCAATCATTTTGCAGCATCATGTCATCTGCATAGCAAGAAACAAAACCTGCTGTTTTGTTTTTTGAACTAAACATTCATGATTTCAAACCCTAACCAGACGTTATTTACGACTAGACCAACTGTAAATAAAGCACAAGATAAAATTCATGAATGAAAATATACAACATATTTTCATCCTTGGCTTGAAGAAAACTTTAAGGGTCCATCTAATTTGTAATATTCTGGATTCCTATCAACAAATCAATCAAAATTCATCAATGTTTTAGTCATTCTCTAATAATTTTTAATATTTCAAATGATTGTGGCTCTCATCCTTATAAGCCATTTTGTCCTTAATATTGATAACAAATATGCATAGCAATAATAACAATGACATTTATTTTAAATTTACCAATTTCCTGAGAGAAGTTGTCTCTAGTTTTTTTTAATGTCAGAATAAGAAACAACAATAAGGCTTCAGGTTGTTTTGGTGTTCGAATGTAATTTAAAGGCAGTAAAATATACAGAATTTCATCACCCTTATTGTTATTGGGAGCCAGAGTGCAAAGTACAAAACACAGTTTGTCATTTGAAACGTCGGGGGATGTGGAGTATTTCCTACATTGTTAAATAGACAACAGACTTGTTGGGCAGGTGGTTTCATTTTGTGATGACATTACTGTGCTTTCCTGAAACAAACCATGCAAGCCTCTGACAGGGGGAGCCTGTCATTACCAGGATCTGGAGGCCTGTTTGAAAGCCTTGCTGTTCATACATTATTATCCAGCTACAGATACGTCTTTGCAATTGCTTCAGACATCCCCGAGAATCATCTCCACCCCTGTCTCCATCTGCATTAAGTTCCTGCTCCGTCTTATGCATGCTGGAGGGGCTTTGTTTCCAACTTAATTTGCTCGGCTCTCTGCAAGCTGCTGCATTGTATTGCTTGCAGGAGTGAGAATCCCTTAGAGAAAATCCATACTGCCAAGTCAAGTCTCCTTGTCGTTTGTTATCCTGTGAGTTGAAATATGGTATTAAACTGCTTATCACGGGTAGCCAAATTCATTCAGTGCATCTCAGTGGCGGTAAACTACTTCAATCATAACCTGCAGTAACTCGAAGGTGGGTGGCCGTTGTTAAAGAATATTAAGAATTAACGCTTGTCGGTGAGACTAAACCTGTCAGCTGACACCCTGGAGACAAGCGCACACTGTGGAGGGAATGATGAAGATGCATCATCCTGAAAATAATGTCACAGCACCACTGCGCCTTTATTGCCTGCGAAGAATGAGACGAGTGTATTGGTAGAGCGATGACACCTTACTGACACCATAACAAATGGCTTCGCCTGAGGTTTTTCACCACGTAACCAAAAAACATCTCATCTCCGGAGAATACAGAGCCGCTGTTTTCTGCAGCAATTACTCTCACAATACCAGCAACACAATGCAAACACGCACCTTCAGTACACTGCGTCACCTTATGCAATGATCTGATTGAACCAGATTCAATTTGTAATTAATTGCTATGACCTCATGGGAAATCTGATTCGCAGCCAGGAGGAGATTTTGCTCTTCAATACAGAAAATAGATGAAAAGCAGGAATTAAAATACACCATCGGCAGCAAGTGTGTGGATATTTTGTTCAGCGATCACGTCAGTTTTGACCACATAAATAATTCATGCTGAGCTGTACCACTTTTGTTTTTAAATTGTTCGCGAGGCTCACTATATTTGAGATATTTCTTATATTTGTATGGCTCAAAGACTCTCTTTTTTCAATAAATGAATATCATTTTACTAGACATATAAATAAACTAGATTTCACATTTCACATAGTTTCCAATAATTGCACAGGCCAACATTAGACTTCAGCTACATTGGAGTCATTTAGTTTTATTCCAGTCATTGAATACTAGGATAAGATTGGAGTTTCTGCTTTGGGGGGGTATCCAGTGGCGGGTTGGAAATGTTTGCCATACAGGAAGCACATTAAATTTTGATTGGTTAATGGAGAAGCGTGACAAAGAAACAGGTCAGCTTTATTTGCATCCTCCTGTACATTCAGAACCAAACTACACGATGAAAATTGAAGTAAATGTGAGCCACATTCCCTGCTTATATTCGCTGAATAACTTATCAAATAAAATTGCGCAGGGACCCAAACCTCCCCTTTCTCTTTCTTCCTTTCCTCAGTCTAGTTAACAAATTGTCAGATCAATAACAGCAACACGATGGCAAAAAAAATTTCAGGAGCAGGATAATTGGAGAAGAGACTCTGGAGAAAGTGAAGACTGGAAATTAAGAACAAACAGACATGGCAGGAGGTGGAGGCAAGAAGCGTGTTGAGATGGAGATGGCGTATATTTACTTTTTCCAAACACTTTGCCCTCATATGCATAAATATACACTGTGACTTGCACGAATATTCTCAACTAGAAAATGTATATCTCATTGCCTAACAGGCACTAGCACTCAATGATTTTTGCATCACATTGTATGCAGATAAGAATTGTCTGGAAGTTAAAGGTCTGAGACTTTTACAGGTGTAGTCCTAAATCTCCCAGACTGGTCTGAGACTCATCGATGTCACGCCTCGGTGCTGTCAAACATGTTTGATCTTCAAGAGTCAGATTCTCATGATCACATCAATAGTTTCTGAGCAAGACGACGATGCTCAACAGTCTGGAGGCTAACATATCTGACATACTCATGTTGATGGATGTCCAAACTGGGGCTCGGTGGGTGTGTGGAGGGTCATTGGGGCTCTAATGACGTTTTTACAGCACAACTTGACTTACCTTGATTACATTGCTGGAAGCCGCAATTATGCTTGCAATCAAGTCCCTGCAGCTACTTGGATTGGATGATTTCATCCACTTCAGTCTCTTACAGAGATGTGAGGAGGAGGAGGAGGAGGAGGAGGAGGATTTAGAGTTGTATAACTTATGTATATCATGGATTTTAACTGGGATGAAGACTGACTGTTTACACTTTACACTCTGGAAATCCAGCCTGAGCACTGTTACTTTAAAAGCTCACCATTACCCTGAACTGATAGCCCTGTTATTGATTATCTTCAGTTAACCCCTCCCCCATTCCTTATGACATCAGACGATGAGGGTTAGGGTTGATTTCTGTTTCAGTCTGAACCAACAGACTTAAACAGTTCATCTCTATTCTTCAAGAAAAGTACTCAAATCATTGAGGAACATCTCAACCCTCCTCCACACACACACTTTCATTAAACTGGCAAATAGCCAAGCTAGTCAATGAGGGTCTGGATGCAGGTTCAGGTGTGTTTTTCATCGTTTGCACACCTACTTCATAATATTTCTCTCAGCTTCAGGCCATCCAGGACTTCAGGGCTGAGTTTATCTGAAGCATAACAAACTCTTAATACATACACGGAATGTAATTACATTTGGAGTTTATATCAATATCTCTGTGACCTCATCGTGTGACCTGTGCAGCATATGATTTCTCTACAGTCATACTGAGCTCATCACCACTTGCTGAATCTGCATTTTAGATATGTGTTCAGGCCCTGAAGGTCTGAATCTGGTCAGATGTGGCTGAACTTTAAGATTCATGCAGAGGATCATCATCTGTCTTCTATTAATGGAGAAAACTCATCATGGCTGCATTAATTTTGAAATTAGCCGGAGGCTTTAAGGCTGTAATTTGTTTTTGGGATGCCTGGCAATCATCGCCTCATCTTCAGACTCAACAACCTCGCTTCATTATCCCACCAATCTCCACGGAAGAATGCATGAACGACCACTGTCCAATGCTCACCGTGTGTGTGTGTGTGTGTGTGTGTGTGTGTGTGTGTGTGTGTGTGTGTGTGTGTGTGTGTGTGTGTGTGTGTGTGTGTGTGTGTGTGTGTGTGTGTGTGTGTGTGTGTGTGTGTGTGTGCATGTTTTGCCTTGTACCATCTCTATCCGACACCCTAAGGACTAACTTTATTTAATTTTTTTATTTAAAACATAAGTTTTAACTATCACTTGTTCCGTAAGTCTGTATTTCTGCTTTCGGATGGTCTAAATTCATTTTATATCTTGACATGTGCTCTTTGGTTGTTATTTATTTTTTAACTTTATTTCCAGTTCAGTCAAAAGACAGAAGTTTTTCTTTGTCCTTATGAATGATTTATTGGACTAAAAACTAATGAGCTACCAGTGTCTCGACATCACAAAGATCCAGCACTACGATGCTTTATTCTTTGTTTCCTATTTAAATTCAATAAAACCACTGGAGAGACTGAAAGGAAGGAAGATTTATCCTCCTGTTCTGTCTTTGTCACACAGACCAGGCAGGCAGTAGATCATCACCGGAAGTCCTCCGATGGAATGAGAAGCTTCTGGTATGAAGGAGTGAGGGGGCGGAGCTCGATGTTGGAATGACCTCATAGAAGGAACTCCTTATAAGTTTGGAGGCGGGAGAGAGAGCGATAAATGTTTGACAGGTTGTAAATGATTGGCTAACAAAGGAATTAATAGATTTACTTTAATAGATTACATCCAATAGAGAATGTAAAACGCTCAATCTCACCTTTATAACCCTTTCACACTCAGTTGAACTGAGTTTGGTATTATGTTTAATTAACAGTGAGTGACATTTAATTGTGACATTATAAAGGGGCTGAGAGATGTTCACTGTTGACCACGTCCTTAAACATGACTGTTGCTGGAGGACAGCACTGATCCCTCTCCTTTGCCTTTCTTCCAGTGTGTGTGTGTGTGTGTGTGTGTGTGTGTGTGTGTGTGTGTGTGTGTGTGTGTGTGTGGGTCTCCAGAGTGGTGACATTCAGAGACACGTGGAGGCGAGCCCAGTCTTGCCATGCTAAGCTAACATCCTGACATGGCCGTGACATTTCCCTCCTGCATGCTGCTGCTGCTCTCCTGCCTGCTTAGCCTTTGAATGCATGTGATTTTCAAACTTGCCGTCAGTCTGACAGTCAAAGACAATCGGCTCTGGGTCTGCAGAAAAGTGCATAAACGTACGTATGTGCGTACGTCAAGATTTGAAATAGCTTTTCTTGCTCTGTCGAGCGTGCAGCCAGAAAACTCCAAAAAGCATCTTTTTTGTTGTAAATTTTGTTGTAAGTTTTCTTGATCTGCAGATGGAGAATCACAAAGGAAAGAAAGGATGTTCCATGAACGAATGTTGCCTCATATAAGCCACTATTTCAGATAAATTAGGATCACACAGTTTTTAAAATTAAAAATCTGAGAGATTTTCTTTAAAATTGCAATATTGGAGTATTGGGATGCTTGTTTTCTATCCAGCTAATTCCATTTCACATAAATTAACATTTAATTCATTTTTGGAAGCTTCCCTGATTGTCTAATACAGTAGTGTTAAGGACAAAGGCATCTGTGGTAGTTGACACACAGTGCCATGGAAAAATTGAGGACTGTTTTAAATGTTTATTGAAGAGTTTTGAGAAAACACTGTCTGCTCAGTGTCCGGCTGTAGGGACAGACATCAGTGTGATCATCATCATTGCTGTAAATCCTCTTTCTGTACTGGTGGTCCGGTGCTCCAGTGGACTGTTACAGCAGGCAGAGCTCTCTGTGATGATGTGATGGATGAGAGAAGAAGCTTACAGGTCCTTTGGGCTTCAGCATCCAACAGCTGTGGTGCTAAAATCTGCGAGCTAACCAAGTAGCTGGACAGAACTTTGGTTTTTATTTCCAGTACTCTGGTAGCTTCCACGTTCCCGTAGCATTTCTGAAGCTTGATCACAGGTGAGATTCTTCTGAAGTGTCAAATGAAAGTGAAGGAGCTCCTCATGCGACGCCTCTGTCATACGTGTGTGTTCGACAGAAGCACTTCCTGATGACACATCATCAGGAAGTTAGTGGTACTTGGCCTGAAGCATCCGACGTCTTTGCTTCAGGAAATACAGAACTGTGAACCTCACTAGATGGGATTAAGAGGGTAAGGTGAGAGGGGAATGGATCCGTTCTATGCTGAACAGGTGTGTTTGTTGTTGTTGTTGTTGTTGGCCAAATTAGTTTTACAGCAGCGAGAACAGAGAGCACAGCTTATTGCTGAAGAGTTTTGGCCTGCCACCTGTCTGACAGCGCTATCGATCACACAGATAGCAGTAAGATGGCGTGAAGTTTGTTTAATGCGAACACTCCTTTCATTCCATTAGCTTAGCTCCCCATATTTCTCTGGGGGGTAGTATTAGTGTGGTAAAGCTCTATTTATTACACAGTAACAGTATGCATATTGTCTGATTTTATCAAATGTAAACCAGCAATATAACTTTTTGGTGTTTTTTTGTGTATTTTATGTGGGCAAAAAGAAAATCAAACCGTTACCACAGCATCCCATTTAACTCATCTGTTTAAACACTGTGGCCTTAATTCTCTCTTTTCAAGATTCCTCAATTCTCCATCCTCATTCTGCTGCTCACTGTTACGTATCGCATTAAGCTAAATGAATTTCATACATTAAATTGGTGGAAATGTGAAAACACTTCCAATCAGTACCCAAATTGTAGAATATGACATTCCTTTATATAATCAGTTGTAAAAGCACCAAATAATGACTTCTCTGTCAGATATGAGTGTTTAAAGCTCCTCTTTCTGTTGTAATAGCTTTCTGTCTGAGCCAATAGCTGATTTCATGGCTGGCTTTCATCACTGAGCTCTAATCCCAACCTCCCTCCCTGCTTAAACCATTTGTGGTCGAGCTTTAAATACCAATATATTCAAGGTTTACCCAGGACTGGTCTGGCTGGTGGGTCGGCTCAGGTCAGTGTCAATCTATAGGCTGGTCCATATGGAGCATTAGCATGCTGGCTGATTCAATCACAAAGGGACTCACACCTGTCACCTTGTGTCTCGCTTCCTCACTCTATATGCAAATAAACATATAGAGCATGAAATAATCACACCCTGATGCTTACACAACATATTTATATTCCTGATTTATAAGAATCTGTTTGTTATAGACTGTTTCATTTGACTACTTACCATCGCTAAAAAGATGAAGATGCACTTTAGATGCTTGAGATTTAAATGTCATGACAACCTGTTGCTGTTGAAACAAGAGAGAAATGAATCGATTTATTGCATTTATCGCTGCAGAAAATAGAAGAACGACTGATTTAGAATTTGATGTCACAAAGTTTAGCAGCGACATTCAAAATCAAATGATTTTATTAAGGGAAAATCGTGAAGTCGGTCGATGTAGTGAGTTAAAAAACAAATTCTAACCGATAATAAAAGTTGTAATAATTTTAATGAATGTAAAGCAGACAAAATCAAAGGCAACACCTACAAAATTACATCTAGTCTTATTTCCCACAATGCAACATGTTAATCTTTTCCTTTGCCACCTGGCACATCACACAAAGCAAACTATTCCTTATTTACACATAATGGATTTATTTTTACTCCAAAGGTGAATTAAGTATAACTAAACCTGTGCTAGCTGGTAGATAAATAGTGGATTATTAACTTCCTGAATTGAAAGGTCAACCTGCTCATACTGCATCCAACCTGCTTTGCAACTGATCACTTTCCTTCACAGTAAAAGCACGGGATTGAATCACTGATACCTTTACCGTATGCATTATAAATATCTATGTTCATACTGTTACAGGGGGGACTCCATATTTGTCTGGAGGGGGTTGATGTTACATTTTAATAATGCAGACAGTCGATATCAATCTTCCAAGAATGTCGAAGTTCTATAGTTAAACATGTCAAGAGAACTCAGACAGGCTGAACCTCTTTGGTTTACACTGTTGCACAGGATGCTTTAAATATTGCATTGAGTGTGTAGTTTTAATGCTGAGTTTTCAGAAAGTCTGTCGGGATAAGATATTGATCTCGCTGCATAAAAGTATCTGAAAATGTATAAACATTTTCCAACTTTAAAAAACAAAACTGATCTGAATTAGATCCACTTAAGAACTTAACTTAATATAAAATTTAAGGGACATTTTCCACTAAGCTTTAAAATGTTGTCATCCTGCCTACTCGCTGTTGATAATGAAGTGTAAATCCTTCCTTTAGTGCAGCCTGATAGTAGCAGTGAAGGTAAATGTCGGTCTAATTAGACAGATATTTGTATAGCTTAACATTAAGAATGCTGCTGTTATCTGACTAAGACTCCATTAATAACAATTAACAAGACAAAAGAAAGATAATTTCTTAAATAACCATAAAAAGATGAGTCGTGCTTTAACTGATATTTTGTGAAAGCAGCAAAGTTCAAGGTCCAAAACGTCCAAAAAGAAATAATTCATCATCCCTTCTTAAATCATCCTCACATCTGTTTGGTTAAAAGTGTCATTAAGTTTAATTTAGATTCTAAATTAACATAGTTAATTTAAAATCTAATAAAATCTAGTATTTTGAAATCACATCTAATTTTTAGGATGTTGTTCAATGTACCAAAGACATGTTTTTCTCTTTTAGCCAGAAGGAATCCAACATCACTGAATTTATCCTTCACACTTTTTCCTCAGGTTATTTTGTAAAAAGTCCAAAAAGGGTTTTAATCTCATTCACTGAAAATTGGATTCTGGAAATTCAAAAATCCAAATCTATCTTTTTGTCCTGTCGCTATGGGAAATGAAAGGAGGAAATCACATTCCAGAAAGTTTTGTGTCACCGAATGTAAAAAATCCATAAAAGTAGATGAAATCAACAAATGTTTAAGAGCCTGGCTTTAATCTCACACCGTGGTTATTAATTTATCATCTCCAGCCATCACTTTCCCTCCAGTTCACTGAATTTATTCACAACAGTATTTAGTCAAGTGGGCTCTTAGTTAATGATGCTTCTCCCCTCTTTGATCGTGCTCACTGCAGAATGAACCAACAGGTGTAAGCAGAAGGGAGGCAAACAGCTCACAAGCACACACACACACACACACACACACACACACACACACACACACACACACACACACACACACACACACACACACACACACACACACACAAGAACAAACAGGTATTTCTGTCCTTGGGACTGGTATAATAAATATCCTCATGAAACCTTTGTCTCGTTCTTACTAGCAAGTATTAGTAACCAATAATGTAATAAATATCTAGATGCTTAACTCCAACACAACCTTTAACTAAAGATAACCTTAAAATAAGCTCACATAAAGCTGAAAGAAAAGACAAAGCAAATACTTCAACAACAAAGGGTATGGAACCCAGAAGAGAAAGAGAGGGGTCGATAACTTTGCTCTTCCTTTGCCTCACCTTCTCACCTTTTTCATCTAGTGCTGTGATCACTTTGCATGGAACCATAACAAGTTTTTCTTTTTTTGCCTGACATTTGGTTGGTATCCACAGGTCACCAGGTTTTCCCCAGTGGTCACAGTTGACAACAACAAACACCTTTCACTGTTAGACAACTACATCCCTCTGAAAGACCAGGTTTAAGCTTCAAGGGTTAAAAATCAAATGATTCCAACTCTTCAAGTATTAAGAATCGTGGCCACTTCCTTCAACTTTTCAGCACATATGACCCTCTGACATCACTTAAATGCTTTCAAACCTATGCCAAGGATAAAATCTACTTGTGATTCATCATGCTACTCAGCTAGCTTTAATTAACAGCTGCTGTCAAACTGTAATTGATTTTGGATCTGCTGAGTCTAAAAACATCAGCAGATGTTTGGCCGTGGATAGTTGGGAGTGTCCTCTGTGGACACACAAGTGCGCACACAGGAATATAATCATTAAACGTGGACTAGTATCACCTCTTTTTTGTGATTATTTGTCACGATTGAATGAAATCCTTCTAGAAGTTCTGAGAACAACATGTGCATTGAATTTTTCTTTCACTGAACCTGTGAATGTCTGATGTGTTATTGCTTTTACCTCCTCACCTTTTCATGGGCTGTGACACGCCAGCGTGTGTGTGCGTGTGTGTGCGTGTGCATGCGCGTGTGCGTGCGCGCGCGTGTGTGTGTGTGTGTGTGTGTGTGTGTGTGTGTGTGTGGTGGTGGGGGTGTGTGTGTGTGTGTGTGTGTGTGTGGTGGTGGGGGTGTTACCAGGGGAACACAGGGGATGATTGCTTCGACACCGCATCCCCAGACATGAAGGCCAGGACTTTGCTGCTTGAGAATGTCTTCAGCTTCTTGATTTGCAAAATAATGAAATTTGGATTTTTTGTGCAATATTTAGCGCACATTTATTTATAGTGGAACTGCACTGGGCACATTCTGTAGCTAGGGTGGACTTGAGGCGATGTAGTGTGTTCTACCGATACTCTGATAGGGTGACAGACCTGGTAGCTGCTATCAGATTCTCCACGTCCACCCTGGACCTAGATTTTGTCTTTTGGAGGCCTGTGTGAAAGTTACAACAAAGATGCCTGTCTTGTGTAAAAAAATAAAATAAAAAAATGTGGATACTGTTTTTTTAATGACAAGTTATAGATTAACGATAGATGACCAATCCCAATGGTAAGATGCTAACAGAGGAGGAGGTTTACACAGTTGGTTGGAGGGGACAGGAGGGTATCGATGACAGGACCGGGATGGTCTGAGCAGACGAGCTGTCGTCATGGTGCGTCCTGAGGCAGAGCGTGACGAGAGAGACAGACAGAGATAGAGAGACAGACAGAGATAGAGAGACAGAGATAGAGACAGCAGGAGGCTGTTAGATTGTGTCCTGAAAGGGAGAAAGCAGGATGTTGTGTCGAGGAGGAGAGCAGAGAAGATAGAATAAATACTCTTAGACTTACTTTTTAGACTAGTATCAGAAACTGTGGGTGCACTAAACTATCAGTCTGGTTAGTTAACACAAAGTTAAAACATGGGAGGACCCAATCCCAATTCAGTCCTACCTCTATTTCATTGGATCCATGTAGTGGAGTGTGTCCCATTTCTGTAGCGGTGGTGGTCATCTAGCCCTTCAGATTCAGACTCAAAACACAAAGGAAGAAGATTTCAAACTCCCATAATGCTTTGCAGACAGAGGCAGTGTAAATGACAGGTAGCTACTGCTCCATTAAAGGAATTGCCTAAATGTTACATCTTCACAACCAGAAATCACTTTTATTCTCATGCAGTTCATGTTATTTTCATCTTTTCTGTCCTGTAAAGGAGGTCCTTTCTGTCACCAGTTTTTAATGGTAGCAGCAACAGGCTTTTACACAACTATAATACTTCCAGGTTTCCAAGAGACGCCTGAGAAAAGCAGGCATCTGATCCATTTTCCAGTAGAAAACAAATCTGTTGCCAGACTGTTGATGGGAGTGCGAGACATGACGGTTGGATTTGTTTGCTGACATTTGATAATTATCAACCAACTCACGTCCTGGTAACGTGATGATTGGTGTCTCATGGTGTCTCACCTCTCATTTCTCTGTTTGGAAAGGTGAGTCCAACAGTAAAGAGCAGGGTTTAAAAAAAAGAAACAAGGATTGAAACTCGGTTGGTCGTGACAGCGGATCAACTGCTTCGCGAGCCATGACTTCATGTCTGTGGTCGCTGGACGTTTAAATGGCAGCTTAGTTGTAAAGAGGATTAACTCAGATTAGTAATAATGGCTGCGACTGTAGATTGATAGGCTACTAAAAGGTAAAGACTCAGAAAAGCTGTAAAATGTTCATGTTTTTACTGAATTAATGCCCAGATTATAAAGCAGAAAGCTGCTGGGTGTGATTCACTCAGTAATAAAGAGTCCTGTGAGTTCATCTGAAGTCCAGAGTGATGGATTTAATGAACAATCCTCGCTTCATCTTCTCTGCATCAACAGAACTCACCCGTGTTTCTTACGTCGCCATACACCGTCCAAATGTTCCAGAGTGATATTTGTTTAGAACTAAATCCAAATTATTTGTTCATAACTGGATCCAAATTAGTTTTCTGACTCACTGGAAGCAAATATTTTTTATCAGTTTTACCCTCACGGAGTTAGCAGAGGAGCAGCAGTGGGCATAATTTAGTGTTTCATTGGAAAACAAAGTTAATTAAATCACAGAATTATTTCATACCCTGGTCTATACTATTGGAACGCTGTCCAGTCTAATGAGGTTTGGCCTCTGGTTGGTTATTGCTGAAATCTAAATTGCTGGCGCCATATTGCTTTGGAATTAAACTCACTGCACATTGATTATGGTAGTAATTTCAAGACTGTCCTGATTGCTTTAAAGGTTTTGGCATAGTCCGTTTTTTGAGGCCAGATTCTTTAATAATTCAGCGACTTAAGCCTTACCCAATCCACTGTCATTTCCTCAATTAGTCAGTCTCTTCTTTGCTGCCAGGAGGCTACTTCATGTACCAGTAGACCTTGGAAATTTTAGGATTTATAGGGATTTTTAGAAGCCAAAACTTGATTTCGCTCAACAAATTCAAGAAACGTATGCACCGAGGGGAGACATTGAACCGGGGTCTGTACAGGGTGTTGTGTCAATGCAATAAGGAGTGTGAATAGGAATTATAATTCTCGCTGCCTCCCCACCACCTCTCCCAGACTGTCTGACAGGCAATAGAATTGATAGCAGCAGGGTTTGGGCAGAGGGAATCCAGGAAAGCCTGCAGCATGCATTCCAAACAAGACCAGGCCATGCTTTAAATCAAAGAGAAACAGAATGGAGCCCCTTGAGAGACACAACAAAGCAAACAGGATGTGAAGATGGCCAATCATCATTCACTGCAGTTTGGAAATCAATAAATTATTTTAAGCGTCCTCATTAAAACAAGGGACACCATCAAATTAAATAAAAAGTTCTGAAGGCATCTCCTTTAAAATTCCGATGACCTTGCGTGCGTTTTTATCAATACTCCTCATACAACTACGTGTATCATTGAGCTCCAAATCCCCAAAGTCATCTGATTCACATGCATACAATGAACAATGGGGTCTATTATGGAAAATATTGACCATAGCAAATGGAAATGCTGATACGAAACTCCCTTAAGCACAGAGCTGTTGATTTACACAGTAATCAAAATATGACATCTGTGGTTGCTAAAATTGGGTTCCTGCAGATAATCTGCAAACAAAAGCTTTACACAAGGTGGAAACGACAATCGGCTGCTGCAGTGGCCAGAACCACAATCCAGAACGCACGATAAAAAAAATTGAATACAAAAAAAATCAGATAAGGATCCAATAACAGAAAAGCAGTAAAATCTCACCGCAAAGGTAAGAGCTGGAGATTAGAATCAGAGCAAAGAAAGCATGAAAATAGTCGCGTTTAATCAAAGAATCAGTGACACAAATGACATAAAAACGAACGAGGATCGGGAACCTCTTTGGCGGAACGAGGTGAGTCCTCATGACCTAATCAGCCCCATTACCAAATGATCTGTTTAAAATGGCTTGCAGTCAGTTGAAAAATGCCCATAATCAAGATGAAGAGCGCAGCAGATCATCATCTCTAAATTGTACCCTCCCTCCGAGGTTGAGTCGGTTAGCGTGCCGATAATGAGGTTTTCAAAGCTAATTGAAATAAACAACCCATAATGTCAGAATTAACGCGTCGGCTGGTTGTGTGCGATGAATGTCAGGATGGCTAAAGAGTGAGTGATGGACAGACGAGGGAATACGGAGATGAAGACAAACACAAAGGAGTTCTGTGCCTTTGTGTGTTCGGTGTAATTACAGTTATTTACCTCTTTTTTCCATACACATATTATTTTGATTGTTTTCTTGTAGAAGTCGGTATCATCTCTCCTACAGGTTCCAGCAATTAGTTGGTTTCTCTTGTGTTGTCGTCCATTTCTGGGTGATAAAACAAGACTAAAGTTGCCTGAGCGGCTGTCTAAGCCGTCACCACTACGTCTGTTCTAGGCTTGACATCAACTACATGGCTGAGGATGTTGGCGGATTTTTGGAGATGTCTGACCATCTATCTGAGAAATAAAATTTTGAAACAACCCCAACAAACTTGAACAAACTTTAGACGAACATGCAGATGAACCGTCGTTTTCTTTGTGTGTCCCTGCCTTGTTTAAAGAAAGGTCGGCTGTCCCCTGAGCCTGTATCAGCTGCTTCACTGCCAGGCTGTTAAAGCGTTATTAACAAAAAAAGGGGGTCAGACGTCCCCTCACTCCTTATAAGTTTGTGCTGCTTCGTGAACTGCTCAGAGGGCTGTTTAGAAGTAGATGTGCCATCCTTCATCCAGCGGTGGGGTGGGGACATCCATTTCTCTCAGCAAAGTCGAATTCCCTGGCAGTAACCTTCTAGATCGTCTGCAGCTTTGACAGATTACAGCCCTCCACTGTCTCTCCCCACTAAATCAATCTCCCGCTGCCTCCTCTTGGCGTGGAGTTCTGCTCAGCAGAGGCGCCGTCCACACGGGTTTAGCTGCAAAACATTGAGCCCATGAAAGTAACGTCTAATATCGGCATCATCATCGTCCCACCACTGACAGCCTCTTCTCCCCATCACCAAACTTTGGAAAGTAGCCCAGACGATGACATCTGGTAACAGCTTGATATTCGTTTCCCACTGACAGAGACACATGGCTGGATGAAGCTTGCATTCCTCCAAAAACTAAGGCCTTAAATTTCACGTTCCTGTTGTTAAAACAAGCCAAACTGAACTTATTGTTTAGCATAAAACACCATCTGAGGAGCTAACCTACAGTCCCTTTAAACCTGCCTAAGGGTGTGTTTCTCCATCTAAGTTTAAGGGATGAATGAACTAAAATCATTACCCCTTGCTCCCAGCCAGGCCACAAATCAAGTCTGAAACCCTTTAATTGGTTTCCAGTTGTGACATTTAGATGTTTACCTGATGCCCTCGTTCTATACGAGACATTTTCCTTTACCTACAGCAATAACAAACAGCAAAAATGCTCCTTAATAATTCACACCTGTCACGGGATCCTGCACTTCAGCCTCATTCCTCGTCTTCCCGCTCGCTTCCCCTCCCTCCTCTTTCTCGTTAGCCTCCCGTTTGTCTCTCTCCGTGTTTGCGTGTTCTGGCACGACGTTCTGGTTTTCCCTCGTGCTGCCGACTCAACTGAGGCATTTGTGACCAATCAAAGCGTCTGGCCCGGGAGAAAACATGCCGTCTGTCCCCCCTCTGCTCATCGCTAGATTGTTCAATGTGTCATGTTGATAAAATGTCTTCATCATCTGATCGTCTTCCCTGGTGCCTGTTTGAATCCTTTAGTCTTCCTATACCTCAGATCCACTGCTCACCTGAACACTATATCCCACAGTTTTGTCTTTGATCTGTTTAGCTCAAAAATATATTTATCGTTGTCGCACAAATATCCATTTCACTACAGTTTGTTTCATCAGGGGATGGGTGATGTAAAATCATTGATTTTTACTCTGTGGACCACAAAATTATGTAGACTCATCTTTGTGCACCTGATGAGTCACATTTAATTAATTTTCTTCCATTTTACAAATCTGTCTGTAGTCATTTTTGACCTCTGAGTGCTGCCAAAAAAAGCTTGATTTAAATGTCTGAACACATCCTACCGAATCCCAGAGAGTCTCCGTCATCTCCCTCATTTCTACAAGTTTTAATGGCCAGTTGTGATCACATTCATCAACCTTGTCTTCAGCAACAAAGTCTGTCTCACAGCAAACAGGAAGCAAAGAAATCAGATTAGGAAAAGAAACCAGCGCCAACCAGATTAAAATCAAAACCAAAATTAGAAGTTGCTCAGCTTTGCAGCTGAATAAACTTGTAGATTTTGCAGAGCGCTGCCAACAAGTGGCTGAGAAACAACTGATGAATGTGGATTCAACATTTTGGGTTCAACACACTGTGTCCTGAATGTTAACCGCCCTCAGTGGTGAAACACTCTGTGGGAAGTGCCATCTTTTGATCGGTTCCTCTCGTTGTAAGCCACCTCCGACCGTTCGGCTCGGCACATCCCCACGGTAAACGCTGCTGGTGTGAGAGAGGGAGACGAATGGACGCGATGGATTCATTTATTATTCAGACCCCAGTGACTGAAGGGGGACAACAGGACGGCAGCGCAGGAGGAGAGGGAAAAGGCTGTGGTTACTAATGAGGGTTTATCACAATGATAAAACCTTTGCTCATGCATCTTTCATACACGGACCAGCATAAGTACACAAACATGGGAGAGCGAGTGATGCATTGCTGCGTGTCCTGGCATTAATGATGTGTGTAATAGCCATGGGATGGACTTTACTGGCCCATACAGGATGTGATACCCATGAAAACCACAACATGACATTCAAGAGGTTATTCATTTGTTGGAATAAAAGCTTTTGTACAGCTGAGAATTTAAACACCTTGTGGAATATGAAAGAAAAAGATTACATCACTATATACAATATATACATAGTGTAGGTACATCGCCGGTACAGTTTGCAGAAAGAATAAGATTCCATGTAAGAAAAAAAACAAACATTGCAGTACCTTCAAACTGCAACATACAGAATAATACTGTTTTTGTCTTAATATTGGAAAACACATATGGTCTTCGATGCCTGGCCCATTTTGTTCCCATGAAGAATTTGAATATCAAACAACCAAGTTTTATTCTAAAGCTTTTAGAAATACGTTCAGGATATTGAACTTTGAAGCTGCAGTTTGAGGACAAAAACGGAGCGCTATAGGAAAGAGGTTTAAGATGTGACTTGTTTTAGATACGAGGGAAATGCTTGTGCAAGGATCAGTTCACAGTTGGGTTTGTTATCTACCATCATGATTCATTGGCAGTAAGTCAAATATTTTGCTGTTTTATTTCATGGACCACATTCAAGTGTCTAAGCATGAAAACGTTTTGAATATAAATGTTCCGTGAGTCAAAGGTCACCTTTGGAAGAGTGTTTGGAGTAACAGCATTCTCTTAAAGCAGTCACTGATGTCCATTAATCAATATAAAGACTGCTGTACCAACGTTTGTGTTCTTATGTAACAGGGTTTCTGATTTTTGTCATGTCAGTCAGAACAATGTTCCTGTAGCGTCGTTCCAGTCGCTCCATGAACTCCAAGTGATCACCAACCTTGAAGCCCCGGATCGGCTCCTCCTATAAGTAAAAAAAAGAAAAGAAACATTTGTCAAAACGAGTCATCAACGTTATGATCGCTCATATTTTTCTCCAGAAGATGACACATTTCTAACAGCTAGTCTTTTTTTTCTCTTTAAATCACTGGAGTATCCTTTAAATGAAGCAAAGAATAATGGCCTATTTAAGGACATGAATTGTTCAACAAAAGAATATTTCAAACTTCTGGTTTGTACCATTTGAAGCATTTTTGCAGCTGAATGAGGCATCGCAGTTTCAAAGGACAAAACGCACAAGTAATGCACAACTGAAGCACTTTTTGTTCCTTGTGATTACGTTGCGATTCCCAATTGCAGCCGGTGTCCTCATTGAGGACGACAATGTGCAGACAGATAGCAGCTCGGCATTGAGGCGGACAGCGGTTCGCTTAATTATTATTCACTTTGTTAGGACATGAAGTGTGTATAACTCGTTATGTCCTTTTCATTAAAATACTTTGCAATCAATCTATTTTCAGAGTCACAGCAAATCTAATTAAATCTGTGGGAATGGAATGCTTCACCGTGATTGAAAACAACATCAATGTTCTGTGTTCAGGTAATGACTTTTAAACCTGTCGGAAAAGAAAAACAATCCTGCAGCATCTCTAGTCTTAACCGTAACACATGAAGAGATGTCTTAATATGCACCGATATCTCAACTTGCCAAGAGACAAGGATCAGTCCAGACACCACGTTTTATTTGCTTCATTTGTTCAGGCAGAATTTTAATTTTGGATGCCATAATTATCACCTCAGCCCAAACACACATCTGCCACAACAATCCTCCGTTCTCACGGGCAGTGCAAACACAGCAACAGAGCAAATAACTGTGTGTGGAGTGCATCCTGTTGCAAGTGGCATTACCAATTAGCAGCCTAAGAGAAGCTGCACCCAGAAGACGCACCGCATTCAGACGCACCACACAGAGCAAACAGCGTGATTTCACCTTCTATCATTATCCAGGCCGAGGCCAATAAACTACCACTATTTAACGACTTCTGTAATTAAACCATCAAGGCACTTTATATCCAGACATTAAAAGTAATGGACAAAAAACAAATGAGATGGCACCACATCTTGGAGAAACACAACATGTTCAATCTGGAGAGCTTCATAAACTACTCCATTCCCCAAGCTTATTTTCTGCACAGCCTCACTCCTTCCTGTTTCATGGATTCGTGATAAGACACCCAGACTACAGACGAATCAGCAAACGTGTCTCAATGAATGATAACGGTTGCATTGCCATGTGCAAAACTGCATCAGCCTTCTCTGTAAATGGAGCAAACTTGTGTATTCATTGATTTAAAAATGCAAAACAATTATAGAGGTTTCATTGTGAACCAGCATTTTGCATGAAGTGCAATTCATCTGGAGCTTCATGTAGGCTCAGATTTTGAAGCATCAAATGGCTTGCCATTAATTCCACTTCTTTCACTTTTTATTCCAATGTACTAAATTGAAGAGCAGTTCACTTATTTCATCCGTTTTATAGGATAATTTCATGATAATTGAAAAAAAAACACACAAATGAGTGCAAGGAAAAGAAATAGATTGAGGTCATATAAAGTTTATGTTTAAAGGAACAGGTACTGACACCAGACAGCTGACTGGTCAGAGGAAAGCAGTGTCACAAAGGAACGAGTTTCAGTCCGACGGATGAATCTGCACCAGACTTTCCCAGAAAGAAATTAATTATTACAAAAAATGCACTTAATAAATGTAGAAGTCTAATTTTTTTAATGGGACTTTGTTAAGAATTAAAGCATGCATTTTTATGGGATATAACATTTTCAGAGGAGCTTATATCTCTCATTCTTAATATTCTTAACTGTTTCTGAGATCAGAGTTCAAACCTGTATCATTGACAACATTAATAAAGTGGTTTAATGTAAGTAGCGCCAGCAACATAACTCTGTGTTATTAAATTTGGATTTAGTACGTGTGGACATCCTGTAAGCCCCAACAGATGGTCTGTGTACACACTTTAACCTTAATTCACCTCACCAGAGAATGGATGTTGGAACAGGTAAACCATGATGGAGAGGAGAGATAAGCGGTGGGAATCCCTGTTGGGGTTCCTCTCAAGACAAATCGGTTTCGGCGGAGGGCTGATTTGAAGTCTCTAGATGAATCGGCCTGAGAACTGAGGCCCCTGACCCATGGGAAATGAGTTTGCTGGTGAGCGTTTGGTGGACGGGTCTTGAATCACAAGATTTGGCAAAGCCCAAACAAATTACATCGAGGTCCCACCTCGAGGGACAACATGAGTCGGGTGGGAGATGGAGGCCATGACCCGGGTGTGCTGAGTCCTGGCATTGCAGGACTGATTGGAAGGAAGTGGAATATCACCACGGTGGGTGGGAGGAGACAAAGCTGGAGCTACATAGAGTCAGGCTCATCTACATGCTTGGTGATGGATGGATGGATATGGAAACATTATTCAGCACTATTGAGTTGGACACTTTCAGGCCAACAGATGAGACGAGAAGCTTAATGTTCCATGTCTTCGAGATGCATCAACAATTAACATTAGATCATTAGATAAAAGTAGTTAATTTAGTAAGTGTTTCATTCTTGGTTTAATATTGAGATTGTAACTAAAGATCTTTTACAGTTTATCAAAAAATTGTGAAACATAATCCTCTTAAGAAACAATGGAAACATGGTGCCCTGATTAAGGCTTTTTAGCTAAATTAGGCGACGCAAACAGTTTCACACAGTGGTCAAATATGAATTTATATTGTTATGTATTTCTTTTTTTTTTTTTTAAACTTGACCTGCGATCAAAAAATATATTTCCCTTGTGTTCTCTAATAAAATCAAACAAGCACAAAGTTGTCCTCGGGTCAGTGGACCATAACTTTTGTCTCTGGGAGAATTGTTAGTCTTTACTTTGGAGAGTGTAAGCTGATGTTGCATCCCTTCTCGATATGAGTAGCCTCTCGCATATTCTTATTCTAAGATCGTAATCTGAGTTTATCTATATACCAAAATAAAGGGGGATTTCCTGTTTCGTGATGTGTCACCTTCATGAAGCGGTACAAATGTAAGACAGCTTCAGGCATTTGCTCCCACATAAACCACCACTGAATATTTTAGTAAAACAAAATTGAAGCTTCTTTGCTGCTGTCAGTGGCAGTCATATAACCTCTGTCTCCTTTTGTTATGCTTTTACCAGCGCAGCTCAAAACATTGGTAACAAGTTATTCGCTTTTCTGAAAGTTTAATTTAGATGAAATATAGATGCGTCTTCTTGGGAGGTGGGGTGAGTGCAGAAGGGTGCAAATGTGGGTCTGTATGAAAGTTTAAAAATCCTCCAATATCAAATATAATGCTTGTTTCACATTGTTCCCAAAGACAGAGGAGGAAGGGAGGATGAGAATATTAGATGTAAACCAGTATGTCTGAAACTTCCCCGGGTTCATCTCAGGATAAAGGTTGCGTAAGTTCGTCCTCCTTCTCGCCATCTCACTCATTTTGACACGCACACAAACATATAGACACAAAGATTCATCTTCAGATGCGTCTCTCGCGGCAGCATCCGGTGCTACAGCTCATTAGAAGAGCTTCCTCTGATAAAGACCTCATAACTGATTTTCTATTCACAAAAACCAATCGGCGCTTGTGACGCTTGTTAGCATCAGAGCTGTCAACTGAGGACAGAGCGAACGCTTGCTGAGTAACGAAGACAAGTGCTTCATGTCGAGCCGTGCCTCAACACTGTTGATATTGTTGATTTGTTGATTTGGATATCAGCAGGAAAAATGATCTACAGGAGTCTATTTCAGCATTCACTCAGTATAACAGAGCAAATCTCATGTCGCTGAAACAATAGCTTTCTGGTTAGCCATCTTTCAAAGACTACTTTAAACAAAATACGATGAGACTTTTGTGAACAAATTCCAAACAGACGATTATTCATTATTGATGGGAATCTGTGATGGCTGCTGA